>NC_133731.1:5235791-5614348 GCF_048934315.1 Petromyzon marinus | reverse complement strand
GTCGTCCCGACAGGTTTGTTCCTTTCACCTGAAGAAGGCCACTTGTGTTGTGGCCGAAACGTCGGTGATAATTTTATTGTTTTATTTTATTATTTTATTCTCATTCTACGTGACTTTACTGAAATAACCAAAGATGATGCAATTATGTACATAAATTATGCTAATTTGAGAGATAATCGTATTGATTTATGCGCGTGTGCGTGCTTATGCTAGTGTGATCCGTTATGATAATTTGGCCCCGCCTCACTGACAAGGGTCAGGTTATCAATCGGAATAAGACAATTAATCGTATGAAGTTATGACAGTGTGATGCGAGAATGCCAGAGTAAGCTCCGCTTTATTGTTTAGGTCCGTATTAACGCTCGGTAATACAATTATACTCGCTTTGACATTTACTGAGAGTATTAGTGTGTTTATGTCAGGTCTCCAAATTCAGATCTCGACATTCGGCTGGAGATAGATTAGCCACCGCAGAAATCCAAGCTCGTTGACTACTTGCGATTTAACCTCCATAAGTTGGCCGAGGCACGGGGAGGCTGCCATTGAAAATTCGGCTTCCCGCCAGCGAGCGAAATTGAGACTGCATGATCCTCGGACGTCCACGCATCGGTGGGCACCGGGAGACAGGGGATGGCTTCACTGCCCCCAGGTGCCGGTGTCCACATCGGCAAAACTCCACAGGCCATGGCGGGGTCCGGTAGAGGTGGTTGAGGTCCTGCGTCCCCAATGCGTTAAAATTCGCTGGGGACGGCGTCGCTGGTTCGTTCACCCCTCTCGGTTAAAACCCTTCGTCGCGCCACGCGTCCCTGCGACACACAGACACGACACGGGGGCCGAGTGTGCGACGCGTCCGACGAGCCGGATGTTGCCCCGTTGGTGCCAAACCCACAGCGTAGACGTGCCGTTCCTCCTGCAGATGACACGGGAGTGACAGAGCCGTGCAGGCCACGTTCAGCCTTGATGGACCATGGGTCGTCAGGAGTCCCCACGGAGATGCCTCTGGACCCACCTGACGCTCTTGTTAATCTTCCTGCATCTCCTTTGCCGCCGAAGAAGCTGGCCATCCCCTACGATGGGCCCGCGAAACACACGCGTGCTAAATCTCGCCGGTTTTGTAACGTTCACCTTGCTTGCTGACCCGTTCCCGGTTTCCAAATCGGTTTGCAATACCCGCCGCCTGCTCTTTCGCGTCGTGTGTGTGTTCGGTGTCATCCCTATTTTGCCTTGTACATATGTTGTGTTATTAGGGGGGGTATTTATATGGGTTTCTCTTGTTCTGTTTTGTTCGCGAGGCACACTCACAATTCTTGTGTTGTTGGGGTTTTCGGGGTTTCACATTGTTGCAGCCGGGACGGCTGGAGCTTCCGAAGGAGGGGGTGATGTAGAGGTGCTAACTACCCACTGTTCGGTAACCTGCATTGCCACTAGGTATCAAAGGGGCATTGCAGCGTTACCTCTGTGTGAATAACCGGTTGGGGTCAGACGAGGTGAAGTGGATAGTAGCCACAGTTTGGTAAGAACCAATCAGACGGTTCCACGTGGGAATGTGGGATTGGTTAGACCTGGCCACAAACGGGTATAAGAAGGGTGAGCGCGCAGAGCGCGGGAAGTTCTCTCCCTGCACGAAGACCGAAACCCGGGCTGAAGATAGCCAGGACCCTGGACCCAGCCGTCCAGCCCTTCTGAGGGCTAAGGCTCGGCGTATCCAGTGGTCAAGACCCACCGGGCCAGAGGTGGGTCAGATAGCCTCCCCTAGGTCCCAGCCGGAGGACTCTAGGCTAGCGGTAGACTCGAGAGTAAGTCCCGCCAAGACAGGAGGCTGTACCTCCTTAGGTTAGCAAGAGACCTGTGTGTAGGTCCCGCTAAGTCCGGAGGCTGTACCTCCATACGTATCAAGAGACCTGTGTGTAGGTCACGCTAAGTCCGGAGGCTGTACCTTCTTAGAGTAACGGGTGAGGGGACCGTATACCCCTCTGTGTGTTAAGGACTGTGTAAGAGAAGAATTACAATAAACAGTGTGCCTCATAAGAAGTTTATTCGTCATTTTAAACAGTACAAATACATCAGAGGCTGTTAACTCATGAAGACAATCGCCGTCATCTCGCTCGCATCTCGTATCGTATCTGCAGCTCTCTCATCCCACTTGCATCTTTGTATCTCGTCTCACGAAATCTCTGTCCCACGTCTCATAACCTCTAGATCTCATCTCATTACATCTTCTGTGTGTCCACACTGCTCTCATATCACTCACATGTCTCTGTCTTGTCAACATCTCGCCTCACGAAATCTGTCTCACGTCTCCTCTCATCTCGCTCCACGTCTCATGATCTCTAGATCTCATCTCATTCCAGATTTTCCGTCCACATTGCTCGCATATCACTCGCGTGTTTGTGTCCTGTCAACATCTCGTCTCGTGACATCTCTGTCTCTGATTGACATCTCGCTATCTTGTCAAGATCCCTTCTGTCGGCTCCCCCCCTCTTCCGTGAGTGAACCCCACCACGATATGTGGATTCATAATCACCATCATCCCGGTTCCTCTCCGCTGCTGGATGAAGTTATCCTACGCCATCATCATCTTCATCGAAATGAGCCATGATCTACTATCCACCGCTGAATGAAGATCTCCCCAAGCCAATCACTCGCAATCATGCGGTGTGTAGAGTTTGAATGTTCTCCCCCTGTTCTGCAGTGTGTGGAGTTTGTATGATCTCCCCCTGTTCTACAGAGTGAGTGGGGTTTGTATGTTCTCCCCTGTTCTGCAGTGAGTGTGTGGAGTTTGTATGATCTCTTCCTGTTCTACAGAGTGTGTAGAGTTTGTATGATCTCCCCCTGTTCTGCATTGTGTGGAGTTTGTATGATCTCCCCCTGTTCTGCAGAGTGTGTGGAGTTTGTATGTTCTCCCCTGTTCTGCAGTGAGTGGAGTTTGTATGTTCTCCCCCTGTTCTGCAGTGAGTGGAGTTTGTGTGATCTCCCCCTGTTCAGTAGAGTGTAGTGGAGTTTGTATGATCTCCTCCTGTTCTGCAGAGTGTGTGGAGTTTGTATGTTCTACCCCTGTTCAGTAGAGCGTAGTGGAGTTTGTATAATCTCCCCCTGTTCTGCAGAGTGAGTGGAGTTTGTATGTTCTCCCCCTGTTCTGCAGTGAGTGGAGTTTGTGTGATCTCCCCCTGTTCAGTAGAGTGTAGTGGAGTTTGTATGATCTCCCCCTGTTCTGCAGTGTGTGGAGTTTGTATGATCTCCCCCTGTTCTGCATTGTGTGGAGTTTGTATGATCTCCCCCTGTTCAGTAGAGTGAGTGGAGTTTGTATGATCTCCCCCTGTACTGCAGAGTGAGTGGAGTTTGTATGTCCTTCCCCTGTTCTGCAGTGTGTGGAGTTTGTATGATCTCCCCCTGTTCTGCAGTGAGTGTGTAGAGTTTGTATGATCTCCCCCTGTTTTGCAGTGAGTGTGTAGAGTTTTTATGATCTCCCCATGTTCTATAGAGTGTGGAGTTTGAATGATCTCCCCCTGTTCTGCAGTGAGTGTGTGGAGTTTGTATGATCTCCCCCTGTTCTGCAGTGAGTGTGTGGAGTTTGTATGTCTTTCCCCTGTTCTGCAGTGTGTGCAGTTTATATGATTCCCCCCTGTTCTGCAGTGAGTGAGTAGAGTTTGTATGATCTCCCCCTGTTCTGTAGAGTGTAGTGGAGTATGTATTATCTCCCCCTGTTCTGCAGAGTGTGTGGAGTTTATATGATCTCCCCCTGTTCTGCAGTGTGTGGAGTTTGTATGTTCTCCCCCTGTTCTGCACTGTGTGGAGTTTGTATGATCTCTCCCTGTTTTGCACTGTGTGGAGTTTGTATGATCTCTCCCTGTTATACAGAGTGAGTGGAGTTTTTATGAACTCCTCTTGTTCTCCAGTGTGTGTGGAGTTTGAATGATCGCCCCCTGTTCTGCAGAGTGTGTGGAGTTTGTATGATCTCCCCCTGTTCTACAGAGTGTGTGGAGTTTGTATGTCCTCCCCCTGTTCTGCAGAGTGTGTGGAGTTTATATGATCTCCCCCTGTTCTGCAAAGTGAGTGGAGTTTGTATGTTATCCCCCTGTTCTGCAGAGTGTGTGGAGTTTGTATGTCTTTCCCCTGTTCTGCAGTGTATGGAGTTTATATCAGTGAGTGTGTGGAGTTTGTATGTTATCCCCCTGTTCTGCAGTGAGTGTGTAGAGTTTGTATGATCTCACCCTGTTCTGCAGTGAGTGTGTAGAGTTTGTATGATCTCCCCCTGTTCTATAGAGTGTGGAGTTTGAATGATCTCCCCCTGTTCTACAGAATGAGTGGAGTTTTTATGAACTCCCCCTGTTCTCCAGTGTGTGTGGAGTTTGAATGATCTCCCCCTGATCTGCAGTGAGTGTGTGGAGTTTGTATGATCTCCCCCTGTTCTGTAGAGTGTGGAGTTTGTATGTCCTCCCCCTGTTCTGCAGAGTGTAGTGGAGTTTGTATGATCTCCCCCTATTCTGCAGTGTGTGGAGTTTGTATGATCTCCCCCTGTTCAGTAGAGTGTAGTGGAGTATGTATGATCTCCCCCTTTTCTGCAGAGTGTGTGGAGTTTGTATGATCTCCCCCTGTTCTGCAGTGTGTGGAGTTTGTATGTTCTCCCCTGTTCTGCACTGTGTGGAGTTTGTATGATCTCCCCCTGTTCTGCACTGTGTGGAGTTTGTATGATCTCCCCCTGTTCTACAGAGTGAGTGGAGTTTGAATGATCTCCCCCTGTTCTGCAGTGTGGAGTGTGAATGTTCTCCCTCTGTTCTGCTGAGTGAGTGGAGTTTGTATGATCTCACCCTGTACTGCAGAGTGAGTGGAGTTTGTATGATCTCCCCCTGTTCTATAGAGTGTGGAGTTTGAATGATCTCCCCCTGTTCTATAGAGTGAGTGGAGTTTTTATGAACTCCCCCTGTTCTCCAGTGTGTGTGGAGTTTGAATGATCTCCCCCTGTTCTGCAGTGAGTGTGTGGAGTTTGTATGTTATCCCCCTGTTCTGCAGTGAGTGTGTAGAGTTTGTATGATCTCACACTGTTCTGCAGTGAGTGTGTAGAGTTTGTATGATCTCCCCCTGTTCTATAGAGTGTGGAGTTTGAATGATCTCCCCCTGTTCTACAGAATGAGTGGAGTTTTTATGAACTCCCCCTGTTCTCCAGTGTGTGTGGAGTTTGAATGATCTCCCCCTGATCTGCAGTGAGTGTGTGGAGTTTGTATGATCTCCCCCTGTTCTGTAGAGTGTGGAGTTTGTATGTCCTCCCCCTGTTCTGCAGAGTGTAGTGGAGTTTGTATGATCTCCCCCTATTCTGCAGTGTGTGGAGTTTGTATGATCTCCCCCTGTTCAGTAGAGTGTAGTGGAGTATGTATGATCTCCCCCTTTTCTGCAGAGTGTGTGGAGTTTGTATGATCTCCCCCTGTTCTGCAGTGTGTGGAGTTTGTATGTTCTCCCCTGTTCTGCACTGTGTGGAGTTTGTATGATCTCCCCCTGTTCTGCACTGTGTGGAGTTTGTATGATCTCCCCCTGTTCTACAGAGTGAGTGGAGTTTGAATGATCTCCCCCTGTTCTGCAGTGTGGAGTGTGAATGTTCTCCCTCTGTTCTGCTGAGTGAGTGGAGTTTGTATGATCTCACCCTGTACTGCAGAGTGAGTGGAGTTTGTATGATCTCCCCCTGTTCTATAGAGTGTGGAGTTTGAATGATCTCCCCCTGTTCTATAGAGTGAGTGGAGTTTTTATGAACTCCCCCTGTTCTCCAGTGTGTGTGGAGTTTGAATGATCTCCCCCTGTTCTGCAGTGAGTGTGTGGAGTTTGTATGATCTCCCCCTGTTCTGCAGAGTGTGTGGAGTTTGTATGTCCTCCCCCTGTTCTGCAGAGTGAGTGGAGTTTATATGATCTCCCCCTGTTCTGCAAAGTGAGTGGAATTTGTATGTTATCCTCCTGTTCTGCAGAGTGTGTGGAGTTTGTATGTCTTTCCCCTGTTCTGCAGTGTGTGGAGTTGATATGATCTCCCCCTGTTCTGCAGTGAGTGTGTAGAGTTTGTATGATCTCCCCCTGTTCTGTAGAGTGTGGAGTTTGTATGATCTCCCCCTGTTCTGCACTGTGTAGAGTTTGTATGATCTCCCCCTGTTCTGTAGAGTGTGGAGTTTGTATGATCTCCCCCTGTTCTGCAGAGTGTGAAGTTTGTATGATCTCCCCCTGTTGTGCACTGTGTAGAGTTTGTATGATCTCCCCCTGTTCTGCAGTGTGTGGAGTGTGTATGATCTCCCCCTGGTCAGTAGAGTGTAGTGGAGTATGTATGATCTCCCCCTGTTCTGCAGAGTGTGTGGAGTTTGTATGATCTCCCCTGTTCTGCAGTGTGTGGAGTTTGTATGTTCTCCCCTGTTCTGCACTGTGTGGAGTTTGTATGATCTCCCCCTGTTCTGCACTGTGTGGAGTTTGTATGATCTCCCCCTGTTCTACAGAGTGAGTGGAGTTTGAATGATCTCCCCCTGTTCTGCAGTGTGGAGTGTGAATGTTCTCCCTCTGTTCTGCTGAGTGAGTGGAGTTTGTATGATCTCACCCTGTACTGCAGAGTGAGTGGAGTTTGTATGATCTCCCCCTGTTCTATAGAGTGTGGAGTTTGAATGATCTCCCCCTGTTCTATAGAGTGAGTGGAGTTTTTATGAACTCCCCCTGTTCTCCAGTGTGTGTGGAGTTTGAATGATCTCCCCCTGTTCTGCAGTGAGTGTGTGGAGTTTGTATGATCTCCCCCTGTTCTGCAGAGTGTGTGGAGTTTGTATGTCCTCCCCCTGTTCTGCAGAGTGAGTGGAGTTTATATGATCTCCCCCTGTTCTGCAAAGTGAGTGGAATTTGTATGTTATCCTCCTGTTCTGCAGAGTGTGTGGAGTTTGTATGTCTTTCCCCTGTTCTGCAGTGTGTGGAGTTGATATGATCTCCCCCTGTTCTGCAGTGAGTGTGTAGAGTTTGTATGATCTCCCCCTGTTCTGTAGAGTGTGGAGTTTGTATGATCTCCCCCTGTTCTGCACTGTGTAGAGTTTGTATGATCTCCCCCTGTTCTGTAGAGTGTGGAGTTTGTATGATCTCCCCCTGTTCTGCAGAGTGTGAAGTTTGTATGATCTCCCCCTGTTGTGCACTGTGTAGAGTTTGTATGATCTCCCCCTGTTCTGCAGTGTGTGGAGTGTGTATGATCTCCCCCTGGTCAGTAGAGTGTAGTGGAGTATGTATGATCTCCCCCTGTTCTGCAGAGTGTGTGGAGTTTGTATGATCTCCCCTGTTCTGCACTGTGTGGAGTTTGTATGATCTCCCCCTGTTCTACAGAGTGAGTGGAGTTTGAATGATCTCCCCCTGTTCTGCAGAGTGTGTGGAGTTTGTATGTCCTCCCCCTGTTCTGCAAAGTGAGTGGAGTTTATATGATCTCCCCCTGTTCTGCAGTGAGTGTGTGGAGTTTGTATGATCCCCCCCTGTTCTGCAGTGTGTGGAGTTTGTATGATCTCCCCCTGTTCAGTAGAGTGTAGTGGAGTATGTATGATCTCCCCCTGTACTGCAGTGTGTAGAGTTTGTATGATCTCCCCCTGTTCTGCACTGTGTGGAGTTTGTATGATCTCTCCCTGTTCTACAGAGTGAGTGGAGTTTTTATGAACTCCCCTTGTTCTCCAGTGTGTGTGGAGTTTGAATGATCGCCCCATGTTCTGCAGAGTGTGTGGAGTTTGTATGATCTCCCCCTGTTCTGCAGAGTTTGTGGAGTTTGTATGTCCTCCCCCTGTTCTGCAGAGTGAGTGGAGTTTATATGATCTCCCCCTGTTCTGCAAAGTGAGTGGAGTTTGTATGTTATCCCCCTGTTCTGCAGAGTGTGTGGAGTTTGTATGTCTTTCCCCTGTTCTGCAGAGTGAGTGGAGTTTGTATGATCTCCCCCTGTTCTGCAGTGAGTGTGTGGAGTCTGTATGTCCTCCCCCTGTTCTGCAGAGTGAGTGGAGTTTGTATGATCTCCCCCTGTTCTACAGAGTGTAGTGGATACTCTTTGGTTCTATTGGGTAAAGTCACGTAGGTAAAAAATAAAATAACAACACAAGCGGCCTTCATCAGGTGAAGGGACGAGACTGTCTGGAGGACAGCGCTGGAGTGAAAAAGCCACGCTCAGATCACGACCTTTAAGCTGTGTGAGAAGAAACAAAGCGCCTTGACAAAGGAATTAGCATGCTAATTTTTTTGTCAGGACACCTTGTTTGCTCGCACACAGCTTAAAGGTCCGCGGTCTGAGCGTGGGTGTGTTTCGCTAAATTCTCCTGTTTGATTTGTACTAGGTGCCTCGGTGAATGTATATGCTCTGACTTTAACATAGCCATTTCTGTGACCAGTCACAAGCTAACCACTCAGCCATTTCAATGCTAAATAATATGCTCCGGGTTCTCCCAGAGCTAATATAAACCCCAAATGTAGCTACCTCATAATTACTCAATTGGGATTTTTGGTGATACAGATCACGCACATGACAAACGTGATACTCATATTGCCATACGGTATTCATTTCCCCGCAACTTTGCGAAATTAACATCTGCGGTCAATTGGATCGTTCTCTCTGCTGCTGAACTTACATAACAGCACGCGATTATGGCCAAAAATGTATTGGACCGCCAGTTGGTTAGCACCATACGCCTGCACGTAATTATCCTGTCCATTCATTGGCCAGACGAGTAGAGGACCACTTGCCCTGCGACGACGGACAATAAGACGCGACTGTCATTGCCATTCACTTCTCGCAACCGTCCTGTAACTCTAATGGCGAAAAGTAATGTTTTATTTTCAATAAATGGCATAACATTCCAAGATATGTACGTGCATGGACTCCTCTACTTACGAACGTTCGACTTACGAACTTTCAGAGATACGAGCAAACCTGTCCGTATGTCCACTTGCAGAACGTAAAGAACCAGTGGCATCTACACATTCCTGCGGAGGGAGCTGGTGCGAACGTTGGGTTGCTCGGTCAATGGCCAGGGTCAACGGCGGCACCACCACGTGGTGTATTCCGCACAATATGCCCGACTGTGAGGGCGGGCACAAGCCGGCGCGAGTAGGTTAAACGTTGAGTTTTATAAGGGCACCACGGGGTGACCAGCCCCTCCCCACCCAGCCCCACCCCTCCCACCCCCCACCCAGCCCCACCCTCCCCACCCAGCCCCTCCCCACCCTCCCCACCCAGCCCCTCCCTCCCCACCCAGCCCCTCCCCACCCTCCCCTCTCCACCCAGCCCCACCCCTCCCATGTTTGTATGCACGACGGACGGACGGACACAACAATAATCCCCTGTGGGCTGGTGGTGTCACCAGGAGGTTCCTACCAGTGTTACTACTACAGGAGGTGGCCGGGTATATGGTCAGCAGAGGGCAGGGCAGCACCGTTGCGTCTTGTGTTGACACTCCTCTGCCGCCACACACAAATCCCCATATGGGGCCGTCCATAAATGACGTCACGCACCTAGGGGAGGGGTCACACATTTGTGCCGATGTGTGACGAGGGGGGGGGGGGGTTGATAAATGTGACGTGACATCAAAATGCGCAACTTTAAATAAATACAGACAACACGTTCTATACTTAATTAGACTTTTTAATAAATGTTTTCTACCTACAACATCAGAGTGCAGCGCCACATTAAATACGCACTACAATGACAATAGTTTAAAGCGATTTGAAGCATGGTTTATATTTTTTGGGCGAGGGGGGGCAGAGCTTTGTGACGTCATATTTGAGGGGGGGGGGGGTCTGACTCTTTTGTGACGCCGTGTGACGAAGGGGGGGGGGGTGGTCAAAAATCATCCAAAATCGCGTGACGTCATTTATGGACGGCCCCTATGAACCAGCGGGGTGAAGTATGGTCATATAATCTTGATTTGAAGCTTTCGTGACTGGAAGGAATCCATACTCTTTGGTTCTTTCGGTAAAGTCACGTGGGTAGAAAATAAAATAAAATAAATCACGACGTTTCGGGCGCAACACAAGCGTCCGTCATCAGGTGAGAAACGGGACGCTTGGTGTTGCGCCTGAAACGTCGTGATTTATTTTATTTTCTACCTACGTGACTTTACCTAAAGAACTCAAGAGTATGGTCATATAACTCACCTGTCAAACCCTTATCAGTGCCCTACCTTATTATAGACCAAGGGACCGTCCATAAAATGACGTCACGCGATTTTGGCCGATTTTTTTACCCTCCCCCCTCGTCACACGGCGTCATAAAGTCAGACCCCCCCTTAAATATGACGTCACAAAGCTCTGCACCCCCCCCCCCCAAAATAAAACATGCTTCAAATCGCTTTAAACTATTGTCATTGTAGTGCGTATTTAATGTGGTGCTGCACTCTGATGTTGTAGGTAGAAAACATTTATTAAAAAGGAGGCGTTGGAAAGCTGCAAATTTAGCATAAAATTCACTTGAAAATATTCAACGTCTTAACTAAAACTGGAAGATGTTCAGAATATTATATTGAAATTATTTTATAATTATAAGATATTAAAAGTAATTATAACTATAAAAATAATTTACTTGAAACTTTGTAGTAGAACGAAGCAAAATGGAGAGTACAATTATAACAATCAACATTCATTCCACAGAATGAAAAACCCTGGTAGAATAATTAAAATCAAAATGTGTAATTACAATCATTAAATTTTTTTACAAAATTTATGCTTCTCCATTCTCCCATGGAGAATCAAAATGCTCCTTCATGGAATAAATAAAAGGTCACCTTAGTAAATTTAAAAATTCAAATAGTTAATGAAAATTAAAAAAAAATTAGTGTTATAACAATTCTATTATATTCTTGGTTCTTTCGGTAAATTCACGTAGAAGGGAAACAATAAAAAATATAAAACAATAAAATTCTCACGACGTTTCTACTGCAACACAAGCAATCATCATCAGGTGTGAAAACCACAGCAAGAAAAATTGAAAAAAGTGGCGGTTTTTTTGCTGTGGTTTTCACACCTGATGATGATTGCTTGTGTTGCAGTCGAAACGTCGTGAGAATTTTATTGTTTTATATTTTTTTATTATTTTATTGTTTCCCTTCTACGTGACTTTACCGAAAGAACCAAGAATATGAATCCCTGCAGTCACGAAAGCTTTAAATCAAAATTTAACAATTCTATTGTTTATATTTATTTAAAGTTGCGCATTTTTACGTGACGTCACATTTCTAACCCCCCCCTCGTCACACATCGTCACAAATGTCTGAACCCCCTAGGTGTGACGTCATTTATGGACGGCCCCCAATTGAGACCTTATCGGTCACCCCGTGCCCCTTAAAGTCTCAACGTTCATCCTACAAAGTGCCATACGATAGTTAGTTGTAGGCAGCGATGACAAAATCTGACAGCTGTGGTGGTGGTGGTGATGTCCATTCACCTCCCGTCCAGCGACACAACGCAGAAACGACATGGATCGAATCGCCGGAGATCCACATTTCAACACCTCGTCGCGGATTTGAATCGATTACCATACGTCCGGATCGATTCAACCCCACCACGACCCCACGACACCGAAAGCTTCGGAATCGAAGGCGCAGAACGGAAACACAAAGAGATTATCGGATCGATTCCGCGGGGCGGGGCTAGAGGGGGGAGGGGAGGAATTGCCCGGTGACGTCACCGGGGCGCCGTGGTTCGTTGACGGCCCCGCCGGCTCGGTACAGTGCGGAGACAGCTCCTAGGTGGTGAGTAGTGGTGGTGGTGAGTAGTGGTGGTGGTTGTTGTGGTGGTGGTTGTTGTGGTGGTGGTTGTGGTGGTGGTGAGTAGTGGTGGTGGTGGTGAGTGGTTGTGGTGGTGAGAAGTGGTGGTGGTGGTTGTTGTGGTGGTGGTGGTGAGTAGTGGTGGTGGTGGTGAGAAGTGGTGGTGGTGGTTGTTGTGGTGGTGGTGGTGAGTAGTGGTGGTGGTGGTGGTTGGTGGTGGTGGTGGTGGTTGTGGTGGTGGTTGTGGTGGTTGTTGTGGTTGTGGTGGTGGTGAGTAGTGGTGGTGGTGGTGAGTAGTGGTGGTGGTGGTTGTTGTGGTGGTGGTGGTGAGTAGTGGTGGTGGTGGTGAGAAGTGGTGGTGGTGGTTGTTGTGGTGGTGGTGAGTAGTGGTGGTGGTGGTGGTGGTTGGTGGTGGTGGTTGTGGTGGTGGTTGTGGTGGTTGTTGTGGTTGTGGTGGTGGTGAGTAGTGGTGGTGGTGGTGAGTAGTGGTGGTGGTGGTTGTTGTGGTGGTGGTGAGTAGTGGTGGTGAGTAGTGGTGGTGGTGGTTGTTGTGGTGGTGGTGGTGAGTAGTGGTGGTGGTGGTGAGTAGTGGTGGTGGTGGTGGTTGTGGTGGTTGTTGTGGTGGTGGTGAGTAGTGGTGGTGGTGGTGAGTAGTGGTGGTGGTGGTGAGTAGTGGTGGTTGTTGTGGTGGTGGTGAGTAGTGGTGGTGGTTGTTGTGGTGGTGGTGAGTAGTGGTGGTGGTTGTTGTGGTGGTGGTGAGTAGTGGTGGTGGTGGTGAGTAGTGGTGGTGAGTAGTGGTGGTGGTGGTTGTGGTGGTGAGTAGTGGTGGTGGTGGTGAGTAGTGGTGGTGAGTAGTGGTGGCGAGTAGTGGTGGTTGTGGTGGTTGTGGTGGTGAGTAGTGGTGGTGAGTAGTGGTGGTGAGTAGTGGTGGTGGTGGTGAGTAGTGGTGGTGAGTAGTGGTGGTGAGTAGTGGTGGTGGTGGTGGTGAGTAGTGGTGGTGGTTGTGGTGGTTGTGGTTGTGAGTAGTGGTGGTGGTGGTTGTGGTGGTGAGTAGTGGTGGTGGTGGTGAGTAGTGGTGGTGGTGGTGGTTGTGGTGGTGGTGGTGGTGGTGGTGAGTAGTGGTGGTGGTTGTTGTGGTGGTGGTGAGTAGTGGTGGTGGTTGTTGTGGTGGTGGTGAGTAGTGGTGGTGGTGGTGAGTAGTGGTGGTGAGTAGTGGTGGTGGTGGTTGTGGTGGTGAGTAGTGGTGGTGGTGGTGAGTAGTGGTGGCGAGTAGTGGTGGTGAGTAGTGGTGGTGGTGGTTGTGGTGGTGAGTAGTGGTGGTGAGTAGTGGTGGTGAGTAGTGGTGGTGGTGGTGGTGGTGAGTAGTGGTGGTGAGTAGTGGTGGTGGTGGTGGTGAGTAGTGGTGGTGGTTGTGGTGGTGAGTAGTGGTGGTGAGTAGTGGTGGTGGTGGTTGTGGTGGTGAGTAGTGGTGGTGGTGGTGAGTAGTGGTGGTGAGTAGTGGTGGTGAGTAGTGGTGGTGGTGGTTGTGGTGGTTGTGGTGGTGAGTAGTGGTGGTGAGTAGTGGTGGAGGTGGTGGTGAGTAGTGGTGGTGGTTGTGGTGGTGAGTAGTGGTGGTGGTGGTGAGTAGTGGTGGTGAGTAGTGGTGGTGGTGAGTAGTGGTGAGTAGTGGTGGTGAGTAGTGGTGGTGGTGGTGAGTAGTGGTGGTGGTGGTGGTTGTTGTGGTAGTGGTGGTGAGTAGTGGTGGTGGTGGTGGTTGTTGTGGTAGTGGTGGTGAGTAGTGGTGGTGGTGGTTGTTGTGGTAGTGGTGGTGAGTAGTGGTGGTGGTGGTGAGTAGTGGTGGTGGTTGTTGTGGTAGTGGTGGTGGTGAGTAGTGGTAGTGGTGGTGAGTAGTGGTGGTGGTGGTGGTGAGTAGTGGTGGTGGTGAGTAGTGTTGGTGGTGGTGAGTAGTGGTGGTGAGTAGTGGTGGTGGTGGTGAGTAGTGGTGGTGAGTAGTGGTGGTGGTGGTGAGTAGTGTTGGTGGTGGTGAGTAGTGGTGGTGAGTAGTGGTGAGTGGTGGTGGTGAGTAGTGGTGGTGGTGGTGGTGAGTAGTGGTGGTGGTGGTGAGTAGCGGTGGTGGTGGTGGTGAGTAGTGGTGGTGGTGAGTAGGGGTGGTGGTGGTGAGTAGTGGTGGTGGTTGTTGTGGTGGTGGTGGTGAGTAGTGGTGGTGGTGGTGGTGGTGAGTGGTGGTGGTGGTGGTGAGTAGTGGTGGTGGTGAGTAGTGGTGGTGGTGGTGAGTAGTGGTGGTGAGTAGTGGTGGTGGTGAGTAGTGGTGAGTAGTGGTGGTGGTGGTTGAGTAGTGGTGGTGGTGGTGAGTAGTGGTGGTGGTGAGTAGTGGTGGTTGTGGTGGTGAGTAGTGGTGGTGGTGAGTAGTGGTGGTGGTGGTGAGTAGTGGTGGTGGTGAGTAGTGGTGGTGGTGGTGAGTAGTGGTGGTGGTGGTGAGTAGTGGTGGTGGTGAGTAGTGGTGGTGGTGGTGAGTAGTGGTGGTTGTGGTGGTGGTGGTGGTTGTGGTGGTGGTGAGTAGTGGTGGTGGTGGTGAGTAGTGGTGGTGGTGGTGAGTAGTGGTGGTGGTGGTGAGTAGTGATGGTGGTGGTGAGTAGTGATGGTGGTGGTGAGTAGTGGTGGTGGTGAGTAGTGGTGGTGGTGGTGAGTAGTGGTGGTGGTGGTGAGTAGTGGTGGTGAGTAGTGGTGAGTAGTGGTGAGTAGTGGTGGTGAGTGGTGGTGGTGAGTAGTGGTGGTGGTGGTGGTTGTTGTGGTAGTGGTGGTGAGTAGTGGTGGTGGTGGTGGTGGTTGTTGTGGTAGTGGTGGTGAGTAGTGGTGGTGGTGGTTGTTGTGGTAGTGGTGGTGAGTAGTGGTGGTGGTGGTGAGTAGTGGTGGTGGTTGTTGTGGTAGTGGTGGTGGTGAGTAGTGGTAGTGGTGGTGAGTAGTGGTGGTGGTGGTGAGTAGTGGTGGTGGTGAGTAGTGTTGGTGGTGGTGAGTAGTGGTGGTGAGTAGTGGTGGTGGTGGTGAGTAGTGGTGGTGAGTAGTGGTGGTGGTGGTGAGTAGTGGTGGTGAGTAGTGGTAGTGAGTAGTGGTGAGTGGTGGTGGTGAGTAGTGGTGGTGGTGGTGGTGAGTAGTGGTGGTGGTGGTGAGTAGGGGTGGTGGTGGTGGTGAGTAGTGGTGGTGGTGAGTAGGGGTGGTGGTGGTGAGTAGTGGTGGTGGTTGTTGTGGTGGTGGTGGTGAGTAGTGGTGGTGGTGGTGAGTGGTGGTGGTGGTGGTGAGTAGTGGTGGTGGTGAGTAGTGGTGAGTAGTGGTGGTGAGTGGTGGTGGTGAGTAGTGGTGAGTAGTGGTGGTGGTGGTGAGTAGTGGTGGTGGTGGTGAGTAGTGGTGGTTGGGTGGTGAGTGGTGGTGAGTAGTGGTGGTGAGTAGTGGTGGTGGTGGTGAGTAGTGGTGGTGGTGAGTAGTGGTGGTGGTGGTGAGTAGTGGTGGTGGTGGTGAGTAGTGGTGGTGGTGAGTAGTGGTGGTGGTGGTGAGTAGTGGTGGTTGTGGTGGTGGTGGTGGTTGTGGTGGTGGTGGTGAGTAGTGGTGGTGGTGGTGGTTGTGGTGGTGGTGGTGAGTAGTGGTGGTGGTGGTGAGTAGTGGTGGTGGTGGTGAGTAGTGGTGGTGGTGGTGAGTAGTGATGGTGGTGGTGAGTAGTGGTGGTGGTGAGTAGTGGTGGTGGTGGTGAGTAGTGGTGGTGGTGGTGAGTAGTGGTGGTGGTGGTGGTGAGTAGTGGTGGTGGTGGTGAGTAGTGGTGGTGGTGAGTAGTGGTGGTTGTGGTGGTGAGTAGTGGTGGTGAGTAGTGGTGGTGGTGAGTAGTGGTGATGGTGAGTAGTGGTGGTGGTGGTGAGTAGTGGTGGTGGTGGTGAGTAGTGGTGGTGAGTAGTGGTGAGTAGTGGTGGTGGTGGTGAGTAGTGGTGGTGGTGAGTAGTGGTGGTGGTGGTGAGTAGTGGTGGTGAGTAGTGGTGGTGGTGGTGGTGAGTAGTGGTGGTGGTGGTGAGTAGTGGTGGTGGTGGTGAGTAGTGGTGGTGAGTAGTGGTGGTGGTGGTGAGTAGTGGTGGTGGTGAGTAGTGGTGGTGGTGGTGGTGAGTAGTGGTGGTGAGTAGTGGTGGTGGTGGTGGTGAGTAGTGGTGGTGGTGGTGGTAGTGGTGGTGGTGAAGTGGTGGTGGTGGTGAGTAGTGGTGGTGGTGGTGAGTAGTGGTGGTGGTGGTGGTGTTGTGGTGGTGGTGGTGAGTAGTGGTGGTGGTGGTGAGTAGTGGTGGTGGTGGTGAGTAGTGGTGGTTGTGGTGGTGAGTAGTGGTGGTGAGTAGTGGTGGTGGTGGTGAGTAGTGGTGGTGGTGAGTAGTGGTGGTGGTGGTGAGTAGTGGTGGTGGTGAGTAGTGGTGGTGGTGGTGAGTAGTGGTGGTGGTGGTGAGTAGTGGTGGTGGTGGTGAGTAGTGGTGGTGAGTAGTGGTGGTGGTGGTGGTGAGTAGTGGTGGTGGTGGTGGTGAGTAGTGGTGGTGGTGAGTAGTGGTGGTGGTGGTGAGTAGTGGTGGTGGTGAGTAGTGGTGGTGTTGTGGTGGTGGGTGGTGGTTAGTGGTGGTGGTGGCGAGTAGTGGTGGTGGTGGTGAGTAGTGGTGGTGGTGGTGAGTAGTGGTGGTGGTGGTGGTGAGTGGTGGTGGTGGTGGTGAGTAGTGGTGGTGGTGGTGAGTAGTGGTGGTGAGTAGTGGTGGTGAGTAGTGGTGGTGGTGGTGAGTAGTGGTGGTGGTGGTGAGTAGTGGTGGTGGTGGTGGTGAGTAGTGGTGGTGGTGAGTAGTGGTGGTGAGTAGTGGTGGTGGTGAGTAGTGGTGGTGGTGGTGAGTAGTGGTGGTTGTGGTGGTGGTTGTGGTGGTGGTGGTGAGTAGTGGTGGTGGTGGTGAGTAGTGGTGGTGGTGGTGAGTAGTGGTGGTGGTGAGTAGTGGTGGTGGTGGTGAGTAGTGGTGGTGGTGGTGAGTAGTGGTGGTTGTGGTGGTGAGTAGTGGTGGTGAGTAGTGGTGGTGGTGGTGAGTAGTGGTGATGGTGAGTAGTGGTGGTGGTGGTGAGTAGTGGTGGTGGTGAGTAGTGGTGGTGGTGGTGAGTAGTGGTGGTGGTGGTGAGTAGTGGTGGTGGTGGTGGTGAGTAGTGGTGGTTGTGGTGGTGAGTAGTGGTGGTGGTGGTGAGTAGTGGTGGTGGTGGTGAGTAGTGGAGGTGGTGGTGGTGAGTAGTGGAGGTGGTGGTGGTGAGTAGTGGTGGTTGTGGTGGTGAGTAGTGGTGGTGGTGGTGAGTAGTGGTGGTTGTGGTGAGTAGTGGTGGTGGTGAGTAGTGGTTGTGGTGGTGTGGTGAGTAGTGGTGGTGAGTAGTGGTGGTGGTGGTGAGTAGTGGTGGTGGTGAGTAGTGGTGGTGGTTGTGGTGGTGGTGAGTAGTGGTGGTGGTGGTGAGTAGTGGTGGTGAGTAGTGGTGGTGGTGGTGAGTAGTGGTGGTGGTGAGTAGTAGTGGTGGTGGTTGTGGTGGTGGTGAGTAGTGGTGGTTGTGGTGGTGAGTAGTGGTGGTGGTGGTTGTGGTGAGTAGTGGTGGTGGTGAGTAGTGGTGGTGGTTGTGGTGGTTGTTGTGGTGGTTGTGAGTAGTGGTGATGAGTAGTGGTGGTGGTGGTGAGTAGTGGTGGTGGTGAGTAGTGGTGGTGGTGGTGAGTAGTGGTGGTGGTGGTGAGTAGTGGTGGTGGTGAGTAGTGGTGGTGGTGAGTAGTGGTGGTGGTGGTTGTGGTGGTTGTTGTGGTGGTTGTGGTGGTGAGTAGTGGTGGTGAGTAGTGGTGGTGGTGGTGAGTAGTGGTGGTGGTGAGTAGTGGTGGTGGTTGTGGTGGTGGTGAGTAGTGGTGGTTGTGGTGGTGAGTAGTGGTGGTGAGTAGTGGTGGTGGTGGTTGTGGTGGTGAGTAGTGGTGGTGGTGAGTAGTGGTGGTTGTGGTGGTGGTGAGTAGTGGTGGTGGTGGTTGTGGTGGTGGGTGGTTGTGGTGGTAGTGGTGGTTGTGGTGGGTGGTGGTGGTGAGTAGTGGTGGTGGTTGTTGTGGTGGTGGTGAGTAGTGGTGAGTAGTGGTGGTGGGTGGTGAGTAGTGGTGGTGGTTGTGGTGGGTGTGTTGGTGGTTGTGGTGGGTGTGTTGGTGGTTGTGGTGGTGGTTGTGGTGGTGGTGGTTGTGGTGGTGGTGGTTGTGGTGGTGGTTGTGGTGGTTGTGGTGGTGGGTGTGTTGGTGGTTGTGGTGGTGGTTGTGGTGGTGGTTGTGGTGGTGGTTGTGGTGGGTGGTGGTTGGTGGTGGTGGTTGTGGTTGGTGGTGGTGGGTGGTTGTGGTTGGTGGTGGTGGGTGGTGGGTTGGTGGGTGGTTGTGGTTGGTGGTGGTGGGTTGGTGGGTGGTTGGTGGGTGGCTGGTGGTGGTTGTGGTGGGTGGTGGTTGTGGTGGGTGGTTGTGGTTGGTTGTGGTGGGTGGGTGGTGGGTGGGTGGTTGTGGTGGTGGTTGTGGTGGTCGTGGTTGTGGTGGTGGTTGTGGTGGTGGTTGTGGTGGGTGGGTGGTGGTTGGTGGTGGTGGTTGTGGTTGGTGGTGGTGGGTGGTTGTGGTTGGTGGTGGTGGGTGGTGGGTTGGTGGGTGGTTGTGGTTGGTGGTGGTGGGTTGGTGGGTGGTTGGTGGGTGGCTGGTGGTGGTTGTGGTGGGTGGTGGTTGTGGTGGGTGGTTGTGGTTGGTTGTGGTGGGTGGGTGGTGGTGGGTGGGTGGTTGTGTTGGTGGGTGGTTGTGTTGGTGGGTGGTTGTGGTTGTGGTGGGTGGTGGTGGGTGGTTGTAGTGGGTGGTGGTGGTGGGTGGTGGTGGGTGGTTGTGGTGGGTGATGGTGGTTGGTGGGTGGTTGTGTTGGGTGGTTGTGGTGGGTGGTGGTGGGTGGTTGTGGAGGGTGGTGGTGGGTGGTGGTGGGTGGTTGTGGTGGGTGGTGGGTGGTTGTGGGTGGTTGTGGTTGTTGGTGGTGGGTGGTGGTTGGTGGTGGTGGGTGGTTGTGGTTGGTGGTGGTGGTGGGTGGTTGGTGGTGGTGGGTGGTTGTGGTTGTTGGTGGTGGGTGGTTGGTGGGTGGTGGTTGGTGGGTGGTGGTTGGTGGTGGTGGGTGGTTGTGGTTGGTGGTGGTTGGTGGGTGGTTGTGTTGGGTGGTTGTGGTGGGTGGTGGGTGGTTGTGGAGGGTGGTGGTGGGTGGTGGTGGGTGGTTGTGGTGGGTGGTGGGTGGTGGGTGATTGTGGGTGGTTGTGGTTGTTGGTGGTGGGTGGTTGGTGGGTGGTGGTTGGCGTGGTGGGTGGTGGTGGTTGGTGGTGGTGGGTGGTTGTGGTGGTGGTTGTGGTGGTGGTGGTTGTGGTTGTGGTGGTGGTTGTGGTGGGTGGTGGTTGGTGGTGGTGGTTGTGGTTGGTGGTGGTGGGTGGTTGTGGTTGGTGGTGGTGGGTGGTGGGTTGGTGGGTGGTTGTGGTTGGTGGTGGTGGGTTGGTGGGTGGTTGGTGGGTGGCTGGTGGTGGTTGTGGTGGGTGGTGGTTGTGGTGGGTGGTTGTGGTTGGTTGTGGTGGGTGGGTGGTGGTGGGTGGGTGGTTGTGGTGGTGGTTGTGGTGGTGGTGGTTGTGGTGGTGGTTGTGGTGGTGGTTGTGGTGGGTGGGTGGTGGTTGGTGGTGGTGGTTGTGGTTGGTGGTGGTGGGTGGTTGTGGTTGGTGGGTGGTGGGTGGTGGGTTGGTGGGTGGTTGTGGTTGGTGGTGGTGGGTTGGTGGGTGGTTGGTGGGTGGCTGGTGGTGGTTGTGGTGGGTGGTGGTTGTGGTGGGTGGTTGTGGTTGGTTGTGGTGGGTGGGTGGTGGTGGGTGGGTGGTTGTGTTGGTGGGTGGTTGTGTTGGTGGGTGGTTGTGGTTGTGGTGGGTGGTGGTGGGTGGTTGTAGTGGGTGGTGGTGGTGGGTGGTGGTGGGTGGTTGTGGTGGGTGATGGTGGTTGGTGGGTGGTTGTGTTGGGTGGTTGTGGTGGGTGGTGGTGGGTGGTTGTGGAGGGTGGTGGTGGGTGGTGGTGGGTGGTTGTGGTGGGTGGTGGGTGGTTGTGGGTGGTTGTGGTTGTTGGTGGTGGGTGGTTGGTGGGTGGTGGTTGGTGGTGGTGGGTGGTTGTGGTTGGTGGTGGTGGTGGGTGGTTGGTGGTGGTGGGTGGTTGTGGTTGTTGGTGGTGGGTGGTTGGTGGGTGGTGGTTGGTGGGTGGTGGTTGGTGGTGGTGGGTGGTTGTGGTTGGTGGTGGTTGGTGGGTGGTTGTGTTGGGTGGTTGTGGTGGGTGGTGGGTGGTTGTGGAGGGTGGTGGTGGGTGGTGGTGGGTGGTTGTGGTGGGTGGTGGGTGGTGGGTGGATTGTGGGTGGTTGTGGTTGTTGGTGGTGGGTGGTTGGTGGGTGGTGGTTGGCGTGGTGGGTGGTTGTGGTTGGTGGTGGTGGTTGGTGGTGGTGGGTGGTTGTGGTTGTTGGTGGTGGGTGGTTGGTGGGTGGTGGTTGGTGGTGGTGGGTGGTGGTTGGTGGTGGTGGGTGGTTGTGGTTGGTGGTGGGTGGTTGGTGGTGGTGGTTGTGGTTGGTGGTGGTGGTTGGTGTGTGGTGGTTGGTGGTGGTGGGTGGTGGTTGGTGGTGGTGGGTGGTTGTGGTTGGTGGTGGTGGGTGGTTGGTGGTGGTGGTTGTGGTTGGTGGTGGTGGTTGGTGGGTGGTTGTGGTGGGTGGTTGTGGTGGGTGGAAGTGGTGAGTGGGTGGTTGTTGGTGGGTGGTGATCTCGCAGTTAATTGCCCACGGGTCGTCGCGGGCTCCAGTTGGTAGCGGCGTCTGTGTACGTGTGTGTGTGTACGTGTGTGTGTGTACGTGTGTGTGTGTACGTGTGTGTATACGTGTGTGTGTATACGTGTGTGTGTGTACGTGTGTATACGTGTGTGTGTATGTGTACGTGTGTGTGTGTACGTGTGTATGTGTACGTGTGTATGTGTACGTGTGTGTATGTGTGTGTACGTGTGTGTGTTTACGTGTGTGTATGTGTGTGTACGTGTGTGTACGTGTGTACGTGTGTGTGTACGTGTGTGTATGTACGTGTGTGTATGTACGTGTGTGTGCGTGTGTGTGTACGTGTGTCTGTGTACGTGTGTGTGTGTGTACGTGTGTGTACGTGTGTGTGTACGTGTGTCTTGTGTACGTGTGTATGTGTGTGTGTGTGTAACCTGTGTGTGTAACCTGTGTACCTGTGTGTGTGTGTACACCTGCGTGTGTTTACCTGTGTGTGTAACCTGTGTGTAACCTGTGTGTGTACCTGTGTGTGTGTGTACCTGTGTGTGTACATGTGTGTGTGTAACTGTGTGTGTGTAACTGTGTCTGTACCTGTGTGTGTACATGTGTGTGTAACTGTGTGTGTAACCTGTGTGTGTGTGTACCTGTGTGTGTGTGTAATCTGTGTGTGTGTGTACCTGTGTGTGTGTGTGTAATCTGTGTGTGTGTGTACCTGTGTGTGTGTAATCTGTGTGTGTGTGTACCTGTGTGTGTACCTGTGTGTGGGGAGCGGTAGTGTAGCGGTTAGCGCGCTGCGCTATGAACCTGGCGACCCGGGTTCGATTCCCGCTCACGGCCAACACCAGTTACGATTATCTGAACCGGTCCCGGGCCTCCCCTAGGTCGACTCGGCTTCAAATGAGTACCTGGTGCGGTGTGTAAACATTGCGACTGGGGAGACAAAGGCGGTCAAGCGTGGTGATGGCCACCCACCCCCTCGTGTGCCGTGCTGGCCTTCATAGGTGCTCGCTAACAGCACTTGCCCCTACAGTGTTATAGGCTACACGGGGGACCTTTATCTTTGTGTGTGTGTGTGCAGCACTGGGAAGGTGAGGTTACCATTAGCAGCATCATCATCAGCATGAAGTTCACGATCACCATTGTTCGACAGTAAGCGAAGCATCAATCATCGCAATACATGCAGCACATGCAGTACACGCAGCACACTCAGTACACACAGTGCACACAGTACACACAGTACACGAAAGAACACACAATACACACAGCACACAAAGTACACGCAGTACATGCAGTACGCGCAGTACACAGCACACAGTACACAGTATTCTCAGTACACACAGTACACGCAGTACACGCAGCACACGCAGTTCATTCTGTATACACAGCACACGCAGTACACACAGTACACGCAGTACATTCTGTATACAAAGTACACGCAGCACACGCAGTACACACTGCAGTACACACTACAAGTGCGGTACACACATGAAAGTACAGAATAGAGAGAGCGCACATATGGGATGGCATGCAGTACATGCAGTATACACAATAGTACATGCAGTATACACAATAGTACATGCAGTATACACAATAGTACATGCACTATACACAATAGTACATGCACTATACACAACAGTGCATGCTGTATATAACAGTACATGCACTATACACAACAGTGCATGCTGTATACACAACAGTACATGCTGTATACACAACAGCACACGCTGTATATACAACAGTACATGCACTATACACACTAGCACACGCTGTATACACAACAGTACACGTTGTACACACAACAGTACATGCTGTATACGCAACATCACATGCACTATACACAACAGTGCACGCTGTATACACAAAAGTGCACACTGTATACACAATAGTGCATGCACTATACACAATAGTACATGCACTATACACAATAGCATATGCACTATACACAACAGTACACGCACTATACACACAGTACATGTACTATACACAACAGTATATGCACTATACACAACAGTACATGCTGTATACACGACAGTGCACGCTGTGTATACAACAGTACGTGCTGTATACACAACAGTACATGCTGTATACACAACAGTACATGCTGTATACACAATAGTGCATGCACTATACACAATAGTACATGCACTATACACAATAGTATACGCACTATACACAACAGTACATGCTGTATACACACAGTACACGTATACACAACAGTACATGCTGTGTACACAACAGTACACGCACTATACACAACAGTACATGCCGTATACACAACAGTGCATGCTGTATACACAATAGTGCATGCACTATACACAATAGTACATGCGCTATACACAATAGTATACGCACTATACACAACAGTACACGCACTATACACACAGTACATGCTGTATACACAACAGTACACGCACTATACACAACAGTGCATGCAGTATACACAACAGTACATGATGTGTACACAACAGTACACGCACTATACACAACAGTGCATGCCGTATACACAACAGTACATGCCGTATACACAACAGTACATGCTGTATACACAATAGTGCATGCACTATACACAATAGTGCATGCGCTATACACAATAGTACACGCACTATACACACAGTACATGCTGTATACACAACAGTACACGCACTATACACAACAGTACATGCAGTATACACAACAGTACATGTGTAGTGTGTTCTTTTATGGAGACGGAGACGATAAAGTAGAGGCAACACGGTGTGTTTATTTATGTTGTTACAATAACTCTCTTACGCCCCCTGGCCAGGAAGGTACAGCCCTCCTGCTATCCATGACCTAGGGGAGGCTATCCTGACGGACCCTGGTACGGTACTGGTCCGACCACTGACCCGACCACTGGTCCGGCCACTGGTCCAAGCTCGACCCGGCCCTTAGAGCGGCAGCGGGCACCAGGGTCCAGGGTCCTGGTCTAGCTGGCCTTCAGTCTTCGGTCTTCAGCCTTCGGCCTTCGGCCTTCAGCCTTCGGCCTTCAGTCTTCAGTCTTCAGCTGCAACTGCCTCTCACCTCTCCAGAGGTCCTCCTTATATACAGTTTCTATGCCGAGGGGCGGGGCTCTGTGGGATCGTAGAACACCCCGCAGCCCCCCCCCCAGGCTAGGAATCCTAACGGTTTTTCCCGCCATTTTAGTTGTACCGCCCCTGATGGGCACTGTCCGCCATTGCGGATATTTGCAGCCCATTTAGTTTCCTCTCGCGATTGAGATTGTTTCGATGAAAAAAAACAGAGTATTGTTTCGATTATTTAATTTTTTTATGTGAGGGGGGAGTTGGTGCGTGCTTTCAAACGTCCAACATGATGACGTGTACTGTTGTGTACACAGCGTGTACTGTTGTGTAGTGCATGTACTGTTGTGTACACAGCATGTACTGTTGTGTATACAGCATGTGCTGTTGTGTATAGTGCATGTACTGTTGTGTATACACCATGTACTGTTGTGTATACAGCATGTACTGTTGTGTATAGTGCATGTACTGTTGTGTACACAGCATGTACTGTTGTGTATGGTGCATGTACTGTTGTGTATAGTGCATGTACTTTTGTGTATACAGCATGTACTGTTGTGTATAGTGCGTGTACTGTTGTGTACACAGCATGTACTGTTGTGTACACAGCATGTACTGTTGTGTATACAGCATGTACTGTTGTGTATAGTGCGTGTACTGTTGTGTATACAGCATGCACTCTTGTGTATAGTGCGTGTACTGTTGTGTACACAGCATGTACTGTCGTGTATACAACATATGCACTGTTGTGTACAAAGCATGTACTGTTGTGTACACAGCATGTACTGTTGTGTACACAGCGTGTACTGTTGTGTACACGTTACGATACGTTCAATGCATGTATGATACGTAGCTTTAGCGATTTCATGTTAGGGTCACCACGATACGTTACGATACGTTCAATGCATGTTAAAGTTTTATATATATAGCAGATAGGATTGTTTCTTGAAAAAAAACTTTCTATGAAATTGCAGTTCATATAGGTAGGCTAAGAATTTACCTTTTTTTTCCTTTAAAATTTTACTGTGCAATACAGTATTGTAATTAATAAATACATACAGTATATAGTTTATACAGTACGGTACTGTAAATTGCTCTGTTTTGCTCAATTATCACCATTCTTTAAGACTCTTGGGTAGGCTAGGGCTTTTACATTATGAGACCTCCTTTGCCAGTAACAAGATATAGGAATAGGTTTTACCCTTTTAACTGGCACCAATCAAATTCAAGGACAGTGCATATTATTATCAGAGTTTTCTTTTTTGTTTGCATTTTGACTGCTTGTGGTTATTGCAAACATGATGCCTTGAATAAAGGTGTCAGTTTTTTGTGCCAGTTAAAAGGGTAAAACCTATTCCTAGGCTAGGGCTATTTTCGACTTACGATATTTTCCACTTACGATGTGGTCGTCGTAACGCATCTCCGTCGTAAGTCGGGGACTACCTGTAATTACATTTTGGTACTGGCAAAGAAGGTCTAATGATGTAGATGCTCACCCCCGAGCCCTCATTACTTTGATAGTGGCATTGTCTTTGAGCTGTGTGACGCCTTCTGGCGTCATCTGGTCAAGCACCAATTGGGTCGAGGCTCAAAAGAAAGCCGTCCCTTGGTGTGGACCAATCAGATTCAAGGACAATGCATCATATTCTTCTTTGGTTCTTTCGGTAAAGTCACGTAGAATGAGAATAAAATAATATTATAATATTATAGTGTTGTGTACACAGCATGTACTGTTGTGTACACAGCATGTACTGTAATAATATTATAATATTAAATAATATTATTTTATTCTCATTCTACGTGACTTTACCGAAAGAACCAAAGAAGATGAATCCTTGCAGTCACGAAAGCTTTAAATCGAAATGCATCATATTATCAGTATGTTTTTTGTTTGCATTTTCAACACAATTATTGTGGTTAATGCAGACATGATTCCTTGTAAGAAGGTTTCAGTTTTGTTGCCAGAAAAAAGGGGGAAACCCCTACTATTATTATGCTTAAAAAAATGTTAACACTTACATGGGACCCATACAAATGATATGATAGATTTATTTTATTTTTCTACCTACGTCAACTTTACCGAAAGAACCAAAGAGTATGGATTCCTGCAGTCACGAAGGCTTCAAATCACGGCTTACACATGGGACTATCGTTCTTAATGGGAAAATAACGGATGATACACTGTAACATAGCACATTGTAACGTTAATTACCTTCAACAGATCAAAGAGTCTCCCGCTTGTTCACGATCGTTGTCAACGCTTCGCCTGGAATTTTCTCCAGGTGGTCTGCAGAGCTCCAGAGGCAGCAGCGCATGCCACGTGGTTGTTGCAAATTCTCTGAAGTGTTAACGTTTTTTTGAAGCAGCCTGTATGCAGTTTTCGGTATTTATTTTTTCGTAATTGACTTAGCTTTCCTGTACTTTGCACTCCCATCGTGCCTCTGTGCGTGTTGTTTGTTGTCGGAACTTTCCGAGCCGCCGCTCACTGGACACTTGAGATTATTTGTATGATTTTGGTGCTATAAATGTTGGCACGATGGGCCACAAAGTTGAGCGGCCATCATGCGTGATGACCAGGTCGCTTCTGACAAACAAGTTAATAGCCTCAGTGGGTCTTTGCCTGGTTAGAGGATGGGAGATGGTATAGTTATAGCTGTTTGTGATTGGGTGTTATGTTTACCGTTATTGTACTTTGCACGACTATCGTGTTAATGTAATGTTTGTTGTTGTAACGATCTTACCCCGTGCCTCTACCTGGACATCTGTGATGAAGAGCTTTATAGCTCATCGGATTCCTCCTGCAATCAAAATATTCTGATCCTGATTCTCTCCGCGTGTCTCTCTGCCTCGCTGCCTGTCTCAAACAATTATTTGTCCATTCTCGCTACATGCCGAGGATACCCACACGTCTGCCTGATTGTCTGTTCACGTACAGCAGTGTCGGTCCCTCTCTCGCTGTCCGCCAATCTGCCTATCTGTCCACGTAGTATGTGTTTACCTTCATGGCTATATATTGTATACTAGCTGTACTACCCGGCTTCGCCCGGGACTTGGATCCACCACGCCCGGCCGCCTTTGTCCCCCCAGTGGCGATGTTCACACACCACACCAGTTACTCGTTTGAGGCTGAGTCGACCTAGGGGAGGCCCAGGAGCAGTTGAAATAATCGTCACCGGTGGTGACCGTGAGCGGCGTAGCGCTAACCACTACACTACAATGCGTTACGCTTCCACGTGCGCGGGTCACATGACAGATTTGACGTCACAGCTCACTTGCCGTGGAAAAAATAAATGCATTATTGAGCCCCCCCCCCCTCCCCCAAAAGTGTATTTTTATAATTTTTGCATGGCGTACAGTCTGGAAAGTACCCACATGGCAAATTTCAAGTTTGTTGCATGTCGGGAAGTACGCTAAACATTTATTCACAACTTTGCCTTTTATATATATGGAGATGTCTGTCCGCCTGTCTGACCAAAGAGTCTTATCAGCCTTCCCGTCTGTCCACATACTTCTCAATCTGCCTACACGCATATCTGCTTGTCTGCTATATCCTTATTTGTGTATGTTTTACTGTCATGGCGTTGCATGTACATACGTGTCTGCCTTGTCTGACAGTGTCTGTCCGTATCACTCGCTGTATGCCCACCTGCCCGTCTGTCCAACATACAGTAAAACCTTGGATTGCGAGTAACTTGGGTCTGCGAGTGTTTTTCAAGACGAGCAAACATTTTAAATAAATATTAATTTGATAAACGAGCTAGGGTCTTCCAATTACGAGTAGTAGTACGTGTACACGCTTTGTACTGCCGAGCGTCACGTGATCACACAACTGATATACGAGTGCTTTGATATACGAGTGCTTTGGATTACAAACACGTTTCCGGAACGAATTATGCTCCTCGCAATCGAAGGTTTTACTGTATTTGTCTATCTGCCTACATGCAAGCCTGTCTGCCTCACCGCCGGGAGAGTACCTGGTGCGGTGTGTAAACAATCGCCACTGGGGAGACAAAGGCGGCCGGGCGTGGCGCTGTCCGAAACCCCAAACCCCCAGGTGTGCCACAGTGCCGGCCTTCAATAGGCGCTGCTGCTCGCTAACAGCACTTGCCTCAAAGCATCTGTTAAGGCTGTGAGGGTGGATCTTTGCATCTGTAGTGGGGAGCGGTGACGCAGTGGTTATGCTAGCCGAGCTTCTAACCCGGCGGGCCCGAGTTCGATTCCCGCTCGCGGCCAACGCCGCTGACGATTATCACCGAGGTCGACTCGGTCCTCACCGGGGCGATCTTTGTCTTTGTGTCTCTTGCAGTGGCGAGACAACGTACAACAAGAAGCGTCTAATCCAAGGTACGTGGTTTGTAGGCAGTTACCAGGGCAGCTCTGTCGCCGTGATTTTTCATACATATATAAAAGGGAAATTTGTGAATGTGTGTGTCTGTTCGAAATGTTTAGCATACTTCCTGACATGCAACAAACTTGAAATTTGGCATGTGGGTAGTTTCCAGACTGTACATAATGCAAAAATTATAAAAATAGATTTTTGTATTTTTTTCTTGGGGGGGGGGGGTCGCAATAACGGATATATTTTGCACAAGTGAGCGGTGACGTCACATCTGTGATGTCACCCGCATGCGGAAGCGTCACGCAGTGTGCCTGCTGACGTCACGCATCCCCCCCCCCAACCCTCCGCGTAGGCCCTGTATCAATCCTAGACAAGAATCCAAGTCTCGGGCGAAGCCGGGTAGTCAAGCTAGTTGATTATAAGGAATCTCTGGAAATTAAAGATACACAACCACAGCTTGTCAGTAGAGCTCTCGTGTACACATCTGGGCCTCGTACACGGCTACTGGATAATTAGACGCACCCCACCCACCACCCCACTCCCCACCACCACCACACCACCATATGGGTCTCTAATTATCAGTTGAATCTGCTGCTGCTGCGTTGGCAGTAGTGCACAAGGACAAAAATAACAACACGGTAAAACAAACTCGACACATTTGACACGCAACCCTCTGTCCCCCTCCCCCGCCGCACCTACGATTAGCACGGTTTGGCTACGTACGGTGCGAAAAGGTTCATACATATTTAAACTCACACGGAGACCCATAGACTCACACAGAGACCCATAGACTCACACAGAGACACATAGACTCACACAGAGACCCATAGACTCACACAGAGACCCACAGACTCACAGATACCAATAGACTCACACAGAGACCCATAGACTCACACAGAGACCCATAGACTCGCACAGAGACCTATAAACTCATACAGAGACACAGACTTACACAGAAACACATACTCATACAGAAACCCCTAGACTCACACAGAGACCCATAGACTCACACAGAGACCCATAGACTCACACAGAGACCCACAGTTTATTGTCGTTTGGCTACGCATAGTGCGAACGAAGTTCAACACACATACATATACATACACACATACAAGGGGTGACATTCCAGGCAATGGCCATTAACGGCCCATACAACTTCATGGCATTTATGCGCTAGGAAGAAGGAACCACTGCTCAAAACGTCGGCGATTTAACATACGTTTGATCCTTTTCAGGCCGCACACACGCACGCGCGCGCGGCGGTGTTATCGGCACACACGTCAAGAGATTTTAAACAAAACCGCCGCGCCGGTAATCGAAAGTTACATTTACAAAAAAACATTAAAAATCGCTCGCTCGCCACCGGCCATCCTTGCAGCCTCCCCCCCCGCCCATCCCTAGACGCCGATGACGGCTGTGGATAAAAGTCATCCGCTAAGAATATCCCCACTCGGGCTTGGGACGACGTGGCCTGGGTGGTGGTGGTGGTGGTGCCGCAGCGGTGTCGTGTTTACAGCAGCTTGGATACCACCCCCCCCCCCCCCCCAGAGGGCTCGGAATAGAAGGAGCGGTGGGTGGGGGGGGGGCGAAATCGGTGAGGAGGGGGGAATTGAGCTGGTTGTGTGGGGGAGTTGTTTGGTGGGGGGGAGTTGAGTGGGGTGGGGGGGGAGTTGAGTGGGGTGGGGGGAGTTGGGTGGGGGGGGAGTTGAGTGGGGGGGGGGGAGTTGAGTGGGGGGGGGAGTTAAGTGGGGGGGGGGGAGTTGAGTGGGGGGGGGGGAGTTGAGTGGGGGGGGAGTTAAGTGGCGTCGGGAGGGAGTTGAGTGGGGTAAGGGGGAGCGAGTTGGGGGGAGGTTTGGGGTGTGGAGGGGGAGCTGGGTGGAGGGGTGGGAGGGAGTTGGGTGGGGGGGTAGAGAGTTAGGGAGGTGGGGAGTTGGGGGGGGTGGGGAATTGGTGGATGAGTTGGTGGGGAAGGAGTTGGGGATGGGGGGGGAGAGAAGGGGGGGGCGTTACTGAGGTTCTCTCTCCATAAATGACGTCACGCACCTGGGGGGGGGGGGGGGGGTCAGACATTTGTGACGATGTGTGATGAGGGGAGGGGGTGAGAAATGTGACATCACATCAAAATGCACAACTTTAAATAAATATCGACAACACGTTCTACTTAATTAAATAGACTTCTTAATAAATGTTTTCTACCTACAACATCAGAGTGCAGCGTCACATTAAATACGCACTACAATGACAATAGTTTAAAGCGATTTGAAGCATGTTTTTTTTGTTCAAAATGGAAATATGGTTTTGGGGGGGGGGGCAGAGCTTTGTGACGTCATATTTGAGGGTAGGGGGGTCTGACTTTTTGTGACGCCGTGTGACGAGGGGGGGGGGGGTGGTCAAAAATCGTCCAAAATCGCGTGACGTCATTTATGGACGGCCCCTTTCCCCCGAGCATAAGCCAAGGTGGCTTCTTTCCGTGGGTTTGGGTGCTTGACTGCCGCGCGGCGATGTCCACGATTGGCGGTGCAGACGATGATACTATTGATGAATTATCACGATATAAATGATGGTGATAATTGCCGAGTTTTAGTTTCACATGCAGTAGGGCTTCCGCGACGCAGTATTATCCATAATACAGGGACTCCGCTGCTTACGAACGAGTTATGTTCCATAGGTCTGTAAGTCGAATTGTTCCCGAGTCAACTTTACTCCTGTCGATTCCAAACACGTACGGCGTGCACACTAAACACGGGAAATGGCTTTAAAAGTCGTACAATTACCTGCGGGTGTAAATGCCACCGGTTCTTCATGTTCTGCAGATGTAGACGCCACTGGTTCTTGGTTCTATTATTGTTTTTGATTTTATTTTTCTACCCCACGTGACTTTACCGAAAGAACCAAAGAGCGTGAATGTTGCACGTTTCCTCTTCTCCAAGCACACACCGGTGGTGTGTTTCACGAGTAAACACACGACACTTACAATTCGGGTACCGAATCGATTAGCACAATTGGCATTCGCGTCATCCTTGATAGCGTGAGGCTATGTCGCGAATAGGCACGCCGGGCGTTTTACACGCTGGGCGTTTTACACGCCCTGGGCGTTTTACACGACGCGTTTTACACGCCGCGTTTACACGCTGGGCGTTTTACACGCCCGGGGCGTTTTACACGCCCGGGCGTTTTACACGCCGCGTTTTACACGCCGAGTTTTACACGCCGAGTTTTACACGCCGAGTTTTACACGCCGAGTTTTACACGCCGAGGTTTACACGCCGGGCGTTTTACACGCCGGGCGTTTTACACGCCGGGCGTGCTCTGCAAGCAGGCGGCGGCGGTGGCGGCGGCGATGTTGCTTTGATCCAAACGAGTCATTTTTGCGACCAATTTTTTTTCCCCAAAATTTGTGCCAATGTCAGGCTGTGATGTCAACAAACGTGGCCTGCTTTTTTTTTCATTTTAACGACGTCACGGGATGGTTTTACGTGCGCGTGGTACGTTATGGATTACGCCGCAGTATTAACCGCCAGAAGTGGTTAAGGGGCCGTCCATAAATGACGTCACGCACCTGGGGGGGGGGGGGGGTCAAGCATTCGTGACGATATGTGACGACGGGGGGGGGGGGGGGTTTGAGAAATGTGACGTCACATCAAAATGCTTTAAATAAATAGTGCAGCACCACATTAAATACGCAATACAATGGCAATAGTTTAAAGCGATTTGAAGCATGGTTTATATTTTTTTGGGGGGGGGCGGGGCATAGCTTTGTGACGTCATACTTGGGGGGGGTGTGACTTTTTGTGACGTCGTGTGGTGAAGGGGGAGGGGGGGTCAAAAATCGTCCAAAATCGCGTGACGTCATTTATGGACGGCCCCTAAAACCTATTATTTATTTCTTCCCCCATCACAGTCTTGTCCACCTTCACAATGACAACAAGAGTCCGCTCAAAGGCTTACACGGTTGGGGGATCTCTGCCTTGTTGATGGTGCAGGCCAGGGCATCAACATGCCCCTATCGGACGTGGGCTTCGAGCAAGCGGCAGCTGTCGGTGCTGCCCTGCAGCACGTCCCCTTCGCCTACGTCTACAGCAGTGACCAGCTGCGGGCACAGCAGGTGAGCCGGGTGGGGCTGTGGTGGGGTTGGGTGGGGTGGGGTTGGGTGGGGTTGGAGGTGGGGGGTTGGGTGGGGTGGGGTTGGAGGTGGGATTGGGTGGGGTGGGGTGGGGTTGGAGGCGGGGGTTGGGTGGGGTGGGGTTGGAGGCGGGGGGTTAGGTGGGGTGGGGTTGGAGGTGGGATTGGGTGGGGGTGCGGTGGGATTGGGTGGGTTGGGTGGGGTTGGAGGTGGGGGTTGGGTGGGGTTGGAGGCGGGGGTTGGGTGGGGTGAGGTTGGAGGCGGGGGTTGGGTGGGGTGGGGTTGGAGGCGGGGGTTGGGTGGGGTGGGGTTGAAGATGGGATTGGGTGGGGGTGCGGTGGGATTGTGTGGAGTGGGGTTTGAGGTGCGGTGGGGTGGGGTTGGGGTGGTGTTGGGGTGAGTTTGGGGTGATGGGGTGAGGGTGGGGTGGGGGGTGGGGTTGGAGGTGGATGGGGATGTCCTCCTGCACCGCCGATTAGCACGGTTGGCTTACATATGGTGCTAAATAAAATCAACATACGTGGGGGTGGGGTGGAGGTGGGGGTGGCTTGGAGGTGGAGGGGGGCCTTTCCCCCTCACCTCTGATTATCACGGTGGCTACGTACGGTGCCAAAGAAGTTCAACGTACATACAGCTCTCCCGTCGGCATCCGTACCTGCTCGTAAAATAGTTCTAAACACAAACGCACCTAAAATAGTTACCACACAATCCAATGCGTAGGCATGGTTTTTCTTACGCACAAATCATAGACCGAACCCAGTTGCCCTTTCCATAGGGCTCCCTGGGCCCAGGGGTGACCAGAGCCATGCAGAGCAACGTCGCCATCAGACCATCACGGTCGGCGCCACGGTGGTTAGACGTGAACTACCTCGCATGGTACACAGGAGGATTGTGGGTTCGATCCCAACCCCGATACCTGTATATTTGGACTTTGCACGTCTCTCTCTCCCCGTGGTCACGTGGAATTTTCTCCGGATCCTCCGGTTTTTTTTCCCTCCACGCTTACAAACAAGCGTTTTAGAGCATTTGGCTGCTTTAAATTTCCACACGATCAGCCAAACTTTGTTGAGCTATAATTTGTGGCCAGGTCGCTTCTGCAAAAGAGCTTACGTAGCTCAGTGGGGCCTTACCTGGTAAAAAAAAAAAAATTGTTTTAGTTTATTTCTCAACGGGACAACTACCTCTGCCGCCGCCGCCGCCGCGTGTTGCTGTCTGTGATCCCCGTCCGTCACGTGGCTCGTGGTTTAGACGGCGGAGGAGATAGTGAAGCGGAACCATCACTGCCGGGACCGGCCGCTGCAGCGGGAGGAGCGCCTGCGCGAGAGGGCAAGTTTCCCTGCCGCCACCGCCACCGCCGCCGCCTCCATGCCGCGCCAAATTCCGGCGACGAAATTATTCGCCGAAAATATTCGCCTCTCCAAGTAGAACCTTTCCCTTTTTTCTCGTCGTCGCGATGTAATCGCACGGGTTCGCAAGTTTGGCGGAGGTGACGGTCTCAGCCCCGGTCATCGGTGGCTTACACTGAGAACGACAACAATGATCATTGAGGTTTATCCGTAGACCGTGCTGTGATAAAACCTGGCTCGCAAGTTTAGCGGGTTTTATGGTGACTTACGCAGAGACCCATCGACTCGCGTAGAGTCCCATGTATTCACATAGAGACCCATATTCATCGAGACACATGGACTCGTACAGACATCTGTAGACCTATGTCGAGACCCATAGACTTACACAGACTATGATTAAACTGGAATGTAAGAGAGTTGATGGCTTCAGCCCGGTCACCAGTGAGAGACACCCAGTCCAACCACCTCAAGTTTGTTGTCCTTGAACCCCCTCCACCCCACGAGTGATTTAGGGAGAGACACCCAGACCCAGGACTCGAACCCACGCCCTCGGCGTTGCTGGTTCCGTGTGTCTACGTGCCGGTGTGATTCCGCGTGTCCCGCGTGTGTGTGTACGTGCGTGTGTGTGCATTGAGGAGCAGTAGCGTAGCGCTACGAACCCGGCAACCCGGGTTCGATTCCCGCTCACGGCCACCAATGACAGTGACTAATATCTGAACCAGCCCTGTGCCTCACCTAGGTCCACTCAAATGTGTACCTGGTGCGATGTGTAGTAAACATCGTCACTGGCGAGACAAAGGCGGTCGGGCGTGGTGCTGGCCACCCACCCCATCGTGTACCGTTCCGGCCTCTGTAGGTGCTGCTACTCGCTGGCAACAACGTGCCCCAACAGTCTGTTAAAGGCTGCACGGGGGTGGATCTTTCTCTTTGTGCAGTCCTTCGGAGCGTCGGAGGGCTGCAGCGTGGATCAGCTCCGAGCCCTGGCCAAGGAGGCCGGGCAGCGGTGTCCCCACTTCACGCCGCCCGGGGGAGAGACCCTGGAGCAGGTGAGGGGGGGCACCTCCACGCAGTGTCACCGAACTGCCGGCTGGCCCGTCGCCACGGCTACGTAGCCGTGGCGACGAGTTGCCCCAGACCCGGGGCTCGAACCTGGGATCTCAGCGGTGCGAGATTTTAACCGCCTCGCCTGGTATGCAGGAGATCGTGGGTTCGATCCCGTCCCTGACGCCTGCTGCTCTATATTTGGCGTTTGCGTGTCTCTCTCATCACCATCACGGTGCCTAGGAGATGTTAACTACCTCGCCTGGTATGCAGGAGATCGTAGGTTCGATCCCGTCCCTGACGCCTGCTGCTCTATATTTGGCGTTTGCGTGTCTCTCTCATCACCATCACGGTGGCTAGGAGATGTTAACTACCTCGCCTGGTATGCAGGAGATCGTAGGTTCGATCCCGTCCCTGACGCCTGCTGCCGCTGTATATTTGGCGTTTGCGTGTCTCTCTCATCACCATCACGGTGGCTAGGAGATGTTAACTACCTCGCCTGGTATGCAGGAGATCGTGGGTTCGATCCCGTCCCTGACGCCCGCTGCTGCTGCTGTATATTTGGAGTTTGCGTGTCTCCCCGACATTGCGTGGATTTTTCACCGGGTCCTCCAGTTTTTCCCTCGACATTCACAAACACGCGTTTAGAGTGTTTGGCTGCTCTAAATGTCCACGTGTTTATAAGTCGCTTCGTTTAGCTATCATCTGTGACTGCCAGCTAGCGTCTGGGGCCATACCTGGTGAAATAAAAAGTTTTTAGTCTCCAACAAGGCCAATGTGACCCCCCCCCACCCCCCCCATGCTATGCACCCGGCGACCCGAGATCGATTCCCACTCGCGGCCAACATCAGTGGCAAATATCTGAACTGCTGCTGGGCCCTCACCATTGGGGTCATGCCGCGCTCGCTAACGGCACTTGCCCCCAGCAGCAGCAGCAGCAGCCTGTTAAGAGACTACACGGGGGCGACCTTTGTATTTTTCTTTGCTTCGTCACCGCAGCTCAAGACGCGGCTGGTGGATTTCTTCCTCGAGCTCTGCTCGCTGATAGCCTCCCGGCGCGCGGAGACGTGCAACGGCATCAAGCCCTCGGCATGCCGGGCAGGTACGGCCACAGACACACGCGGCATAGCCACCGCCACCACTGCCACCACCACTGCCATCACCTTGGTGGTGGCGGTAGTGGCGGTGGTAACGGTGATGTTGGTGATATTGGGGGAGCAGCGATGTGGCGGTCAGCGCTACGCTGCTGCGCTACGAACCCGGCGACCCGAGTTGGATTCCCGCTCACGGCCACCAACACCGGTGACGATTATCTATACCGGTCCTGGTTCCTCCCCTAGGTCGACTCGGCCTCAAATGCGCATCTGGTGTACTGTGTAAACATCGTCACTGGGGAGACAAAGGTGGTCCAGCGTGGTGCTGGCCACCCACCCCCTCGTGCGCCGTGCCGGCCTTCATAGGTGCTTGCTAACAGCACTTGCCCCAACCGTCTGTTACAGGCTATGAGAGAGGTCTTTGCCTTCATTGTTAGTGGTGGTGGTGATGATGATGGTAATAGTGATGGTAATGGCAGTAAAGGTAGTGGTTGATGGTAGTGATAATAATCATTGTTGATATACTTGTTTACCCAGGAAAGCCTCACGGGGGTCTCATGACTGTGCTCGGTATTTATAGCAGCGGGCGACCGTGAGAGAGTTCGTCGTATATTTGGAGTTTGCATTTTCTCTTTCTCTCATCATCATCATCATCGTCACGGTGGTTAGGAGATGTTAACTACCTCGCCTGGTATACAGGAGGTCATGGGTTCGATCACGACCCTGACACTTGTTGTATATTTGGAGTTTGCATTTTCTCTTTCTGTCATCATCACGGTGGCTAGGAGATGTTGACTACCTCGCCTGGTATACAGGAGGTTGTGGGTTCAATCCCGACCCTGACACCTGTTGTATATTTGGAGTTGTCATTTTCTCTTTCTCTCATCATCATCATCATCATCACGGTGGCTAGGAGATGTTAACTACCTCGCCTGGTGTACAGGAGGTAGTGGGTTCGATCCCGGCCCTAACCCCTGCTGTATATTTGGAGTTTGTGCGTTCTCGTTCTCTCCGTGGTCATGCATTTTTCTCCGGGTCTTCCGGTTTTTCCCCCTCCACATTAAGAATCAAAATCACGCGTTTTAGAGTATTTGGCTGCTATAAATGTCTCACACGATGACGATAAGCCACTTGTGATAGCCAGGCCGCTCCTGCAGAAACAGCTACAGTGAGGGAAACAAGTATTTCATCCCCTGCTGATTTTGTACGTTTGCCCACTGACAAAGAAATTATCAGTCTATAATTTTAATGGTAGGTTTATTTGAACAGTGAGAGACAGAATAACAACAAAAATCCAGAAAAACGCATGTCAAAAATGTTATAAATTGATTTGCATTTTGATGAGGGAAATAAGTATTTGACCCCCTCTCAATCAGAAAGATTTCTGGCTCCCAGGTGTCTTTTATACAGGTAACGAGCTGAGATTAGGAGCACACTCTTAAAGGGAATGCTCCTAATCTCAGCTTGTTACCTGTATAAAAGGCACCTGTCCACAGAAGCAATCAATCAATCAGATTCCAAACTCTCCACCATGGCCAAGACCAAAGAGCTCTCCAAGGATGTCAGGGACAAGATTGTAGACCTACACAAGGCTGGAATGGGCTACAAGACCATTGCCAAGCAGCTTGGTGAGAAGGTGACAACAGTTGGTGCGATTATTCGCAAATGGAAGAAACACAAAAGAACTGTCAATCTCCCTCGGCCCTGGGCTCCATGCAAGATCTCACCTCGTGGAATTGCAATGATCACGAGAACGGTGAGGAATCAGCCCAGAACTACACGGGAGGATCTTGTTAATGATCTAAAGGCAGCTGGGACCATAGTCACCAAGAAAATAATTGGTAACACACTACGCCGTGAAGGACTGAAATCCTGCAGCGCCCGCAAGGTCCCCCTGCTCAAGAAAGCACATATGCATGCCCGTCTGAAGTTTGTCAATGAACATCTGAATTATTCAGAGGACAACTGGGTGAAAGTGTTGTGGTCAGATGAGAACAAAATGGAGCTCTTTGACATCAACTCAACTCGCCGTGTTTGGAGGAGGAGGAATGCTGCCTATGACCCCAAGAACACCATCCCCACCGTCAAACATGGAGGTGGAAACATTATGCTTTGGGGGTGTTTTTCTGCTAAGGGGACAGGACAACTTCACCGCATCAAAGGGACGATAGACGGGGCCATGTACCGTCAAAGCTTGGGTGAGAACCTCCTTCCCTCAGTCAGGGCATTGAAAATGGGTCGTGGATGGGTATTCCAGCATGACAATGACCCAAAACACAGGCCAAGGCAACAAAGGAGTGGCTCAAGAAGAAGCACATTAAGGTCCTGGTGTGGCCTAGCCAGTCTCCAGACCTTAATCCCATAGAAAATCTGTGGAGGGAGCTGAAGGTTCGAGTTGCCAAACGTCAGCCTCGAAACCTTAATGACTTGGAGAAGATCTGCAAAGAGGAGTGGGACAATATCCCTCCTGAGATGTGTGCAAACCTGGTGGCCAACTACAAGAAACGTCTGACCTCTGTGATTGCCAACAAGGGTTTTGCCACCAAGTACTAAGTCATGTTTTGCAGAGGGGTGAAATACGTATTTCCCTCATTAAAATGCAAATCAATTTCTAACATTTTTGACATGCGTTTTTCTGGATTTTTTTGTTATTCTGTCTCTCACCGTCCAAATAAACCTACCATTAAAATTACAGACTGACCATGTCTTTGTCAGTGGGCAAACGTACGAAATCAGCAGGGGATCAAATACTTTTTTCCCCTCACTGTACGTAGCTCAGTGGGGCCTCACCTGGTGACAATAAAAAACGGTTTACTTGAGGTGGTATCCATGCTGGCGCTGGCCATCATGCTCGCAACCTTCAGTTCCGTCACCCGAACACGTTCCCCCACCACCATTGGAAACCTCATTTGCCAGTAACAAAATATGATAATTGTTTTTTTTACCCTTTTATCTGGCAACAAAACTGACACCTTTTTTACAAGGAGTCATGTTTGCATTGACCACAATACCTGCGGTCGGAACGCAAACAAAAAACAACAACCCTGATAATGTATGCACTGTCCTTGAAATTAATTGGTCCACACCCAATTATCATATTTTGTTACTGGCAAATGAGGTTTCCAATGGTGTAAATGCTTACCCCGAGCTCTCATACTCTGATGGTGCATTGTCTTTGAGTTGTGCGCCTTTTGGCGTCTTCTGGTCCAACACCATGTGAGACGAGGCTCTAAAGAAAGCTGTCTCGGGTGTGGACCAATCAATTTCAAGGATAGTGCCACATACATTATCAGAGTTGTTGTTTTTTGTTTGCGTTCCGACCGCAGGTATTGCGGTCAATGTAAACATGACTCCTTGTAAAAAAAGGTGTCAGTTTTGTTGCCAGATAAAAGGGTAAAAAAAAACAATTATCACGTTCCCCCACCCCCCACCGCCTCCTCCCCCGAACCCAGAAAGCGACACCGCAACCGCCGCGGTGGACTCTGCGGCGGACGTTCTGGTAGTCACCCACGGCGGACTCATCCGCGAGTGGATTCGCTACCTCACCGAGGACCTGGGCTGCCCCGTGCCCGCCGAGTGGCGGCAGCGGCTGCTGGTCGTGTCGCCCAACACGGGGGTGTCGCGCTTCCTCGTCTCGCTGCCCGATGGCGCCGACGGCGCCGACGGCGGCCCGCTCCCTACCACCGTGCAGTGCCTGCAGCTGCACAGCAGCTCCCACCTCGCCCCGGCGAAGGTGCAGCCGCCCCCGGCGATGTAAAGTAAAAAAAAGAATCGAGTTGAACTGCGGGTCAAACCCGCTTCACACGCTCGCCCCCCCCACCGCCTCCACCCCCCCCCCACCCCCGCCCGCAACCGGAGCACTAGCGTATAAAGGTCACGATCTATCTAGGGCAGGCAATGACGGGCAACCGAGAACGAGTCGGTGGGCCGGGTGAATGGGTCCCTCCGTCAGCTTACTGAGTGTAACATCGTGACCCCCCCACGATTAACCCTAGACGCACCGAGACCAGGCCACCACGCAGCCCATGGGCAGCAGGTTGCCCACCACTGATCTAAGGGCAGCTGCTGGAAGCCGTCGCCAAGCAGTGCATCGATCACGATCCGCTTCGGCAACGGTTTGGGGACGCTGCGGTAACCGTCGCCGGCGACGGTCGCCACTTGTTACGTCGCCGAAATTTAACTGAAACTCTCAAATCACAAACAACGGTTTTGCTGCCTTGCGATGAAAATTTCACTCTGCGGCAGAGTGCGTGGGTTTGGCGCTGCCTCCCGCCACCACCCGAGCGTGTGGTTAAAAACGCGTCACTTGAAGGAGTTGTGTGGGTGCCGAGGTGGTGAGATGTTAACTACCTCGCCTGCGAAACAGGAGGGTCGTGGGTTCGATCCCGACCGCCACGCCTGTACATTTGGCGTTTTCTCTCTCTCCCCACGTGGTCGCGTGGATTTTTCTCCGGGCTCGCCTGTTTTTTTCCCTCATTTAGAATCAACATGCGTTTAGAGTATTTGGCTGCTATTGTAAATTTCCACGTGATAAGCCACTTCGTTGAGGATTTGTGGGGCCAGGTCGCTTCTAAAAAAATTGCTATGTAGCTCAGTGGGCCTTAATTAGTAAAATAAAAAAAATGTTTTGGTTTTAATATCTGCATATGCGGGGCCGTTCTCTAACACGGGCTGGTGAACTGCTTTCCACATGGACAGCAGTTGGCAAAACATTTGGAACACGTAGTAGGCTTTCGCAACCAATATTACCCATAACGAGGTTTTTCTTGGTTGAGATCACGTAAATATAAATGTGTCGTTAAACCCACCGCCACCACCACCCGACACAGCCACTCGAATTGTAAATGTTGTAGTGGGTTTACTCTCTAACACACAAGTGGTGATTGTGAATGTTGTAGTGGGTTTACTCTCTAACACACAAGCGGTGATTGTGAATGTTGTAGTGGGGTTTATTCTCTCACACACAAGCGGTGATTGTGAATGTTGTAGTGGGTTTACTCTCTAACACACAAGCGGTGATTGTGAATGTTGTAGCGGGTTTACTCTCTAACACACAAGCGGTGATTGTGAATGTTGTAGTGGGTTTACTCTCTAACACACAAGCGGTGATTGTGAATGTTGTAGTGGGTTTACTCTCTAACACACAAGCGGTGATTGTGAATGTTGTAGCGGGTTTACTCTCTAACACACAAGCGGTGATTGTGAATGTTGTAGCGGGTTTACTCTCTAACACACAAGCGGTGATTGTGAATGTTGTAGCGGGTTTACTCTCTAACACACAAGCGGTGATTGTGAATGTTGTAGCGGGTTTACTCTCTAACACACAAGCGGTGATTGTGAATGTTGTAGTGGGTTTACTCTCTAACACACAAGCGGTGATTGTGAATGTTGTAGCGGGTTTACTCTCTAACACACAAGTGGTGATTGTGAATTTTGTTATGGGTTTACTCTCTAACACACAAGCGGTGATTGTGAATGTTGTAGTGGGGTTTACTCTCTAACACACAAAGCGGTGATTGTTAATGTTGTAGTGGGTTTACACTCTAACACACAAGCGGTGATTGTGAATGTTGTAGTGGGTTTACTCTCTAACACACAAGCGGTGATTGTGAATGTTGTAGCGGGTTTACTCTCTAACACACAAGCGGTGATTGTGAATGTTGTAGTGGGTTTAATCTTTAACACACAAGCGGTGATTGTGAATGTTGTAGTGGGTTTACTCTCCAACACACAAGCGGTGACTGTGAATGTTGTAGTGGGCTTACTCTCTAACACACAAGCGGTGATTGTGAATGTTGTAGTGGGTTTACTCTCTTAACACACAAGCGTCGTGGTGCTGAAACTAGTAACGGATTGGCACGTTTTGTTTTACGTGACACAACCTTTACTCATTGGCTGTGTCGGATGGTGGCAGATTTTAACGACACAAAATGTATATTTACGCGACCTAACCCCAAACCAAAACGCCTCTTAAATCCATTTTGGTACCTTGAATCGGTTCGGATCAAAAACCCTGCAGCCACAACCACAGAGGGTTTGCCGGATTCTTCCACACTTGAAAGAGAGTCTCTCCTCTAAACAAAGCAACCCCCTATCGTATCCGGGCTACATTCGCCTTCGTGAGACGTCAGTGGCCTTGACTGGCTCTGCAGGCGACGCTGGAGACTATGTAAATCGCAGAAACCGCCCTATATATTTATACGTATATATGTGAGGCACGTGGGCACGACAGTGCATGCATACGGGCAGGGCTGTTAAAAGGCGAGGTTCAAAACTTATTTGGCGATGTGGTTTCGCCGGCACCTTGATTACCAGCAACCTCTTCGCCACTCGACGTTCGTAACGGGGTTTTGCTCCCCCCTGCGTCGCTGGGGGGGGGGCCCTCGTCAACGGCGAGGAGGTAACCGTGACGTTCGGAGTGACGAGCCGTGACAACGATGCACTGCGCGGCACACTCCTGTGAACGTACCCTGTGGGAGAGGTTACCTCGCTCTATTTCTGCCTCTCTCGAGAGAGAGAGGGGGGGGGGAGAGAGCGGGCATCACTCGCAGAGTCTCTGAAATCCGTGCAATATCGGCCGGTACAAATCGACGATCACACGACCAGCAGTGGCAGCGTCTTCCCCCCACGTGCCATTGCTCAGCCCCCCCCCCCCCCCGAATCCTGGGCGCGTGCTCACCCCCACGACATCTGGGAATTCGTATACGCGCTCGCGATGCGCGCGCCGGACGAGAATAAGCGAATTCCCATTTCGCGCGTGCAAATTACGCGACCGCAGATCCCCGTCGGTGTGACACAAGGTGTTGGCAATAGAGGGGGCAACTGAGAGATATCTGAAAGTCGGACCTCAAAAAAGGCAAATAGCCTAAGAAGTTGCTTAGACGGAATGGTTGCTGGCTTAACACGAGTCTGGAAGCCCGCTTTGGCTGAAAGACTTGAAAATATTGATTTAAAGCTTTCGTGACTGCAGGGATTCATATTCTTGGTTCTTTCGGTAAAGTCACGTAGAAGGGAAACAATAAAATAAAAAAATATTGTTGTGGTTTCCACACCTGATGATGATTGCTTGTGTTGCAGTCGAAACGTCGTGAGAATTTTGTTTTATATTTTTATTATTTAATTGTTTCCCTTCTACATGACTTTACCGAAAGAACCAAGAATACTTGAAAATGTGTTTTTGTTATTTCTATGCGAACCTCCGCAAGTAGGCATTTATTGTTGTTGACGCTGTTGCTGGATGTTGACGCTGTTGCTGGATCTTGGCGCTGTTGCTGGATCTTGGCGCTGTCGGACGGTTGGGCATTCGCTGTTTTTAAGTGGAGGTTCAAGCTTCAAATCCCATCCCCCCCCCCTCCCCCCGATTATTTACCGGGGGCCATGTGGGAGGGGAACCATAAGAATTACGGCTCTCAGACGCCGAGTTCCATTCACCGGCTGCCACTCCATTAGTCTTCACCATCGACCATCCCACACCTCCGATTAGCAACGGTTGGCTATGTACTATTCAACATACACACACACACTCGCTTCCCCTAATAGGGTGAATGATTTAACACGTAGGCTTTCGCGCTACCAATATCATCCACAATACAGGTTTTTTTTTGGGTTAAAATGTGTCGTGAACCTCGCCACCACCCGACAAAGCCAATTATCCAGGTTTCTCGCGTAAACAGAACATGCCAATTCGTTACTCGTACAGCATCACCGGTGTGTTGTAGAGCCCGAGCCCAAACATTTACAATCCGAGTACGATGTTTCGCCAGTGATTGCAACCAGCTTCATCAGGCAACTGGCTGTGTCGCCTGATGAAGCTAGTCTGGAGTTTATGAAGGTATTTTCTGCACTGTCTAAAACAAAAACAAAAGTTTGTCTTTGCCGTTTTCGTTTGAAAATTATTTATTTAATGTTTTGAGCATGTGGTGTTGACGACGACGTTGATGATGGCCTGTCAATTAAATATTTTGAGAGGATAAAACCCTCCGGGGGGTGTCCGTTGGCCGAGTTTGTTGCCGAGTGTTCCGGTTCATCATGGCTTCCGCTTTGCCACGGAGAGGTCTCTCTTTGAAGAGGAGGGAGACGCAGCCCGCAGGAAGCCACCGCCTCCTGGCGTTGTAGACGCACGTTCACATCCCCAGCACAGGCAGGTTGCCGTGCGTCGATCGATCCATTTCGGTTTGCCAATTCATTCGAGTCGATTCTTACATTCGCGATACACGCGTGGAACATCGCGTGCCGAGGAATCGACGCCGCCTGCGTCGCACGTGGTTCCAAACCTCCAATTGACTACGCACGTCGCGAAAGAAGTTCAACATACATAACACAAACTAAACTAGAGTTGTGTAGCTCTTTTTCAGGAGCGACTTGACCACGAATGATAGCTCAACGAAGTGGCTTATCATCAACGTGGACATTTATGGCAGCAGCCAAATAATCTAAACTCAGGTTTGGTTCTAAAAGTGAAAGGAAAAACCGGAGGACCCGGAGAAAAAATCCACGGGTCGAGAGATCCATAAACTCCAAATGTACGACAGGCGTCAGGGTCGGGATCAAATCTACGGCCTCCTGCATACCAGGTGAGGGAGGTCGTATTTTTGTGTTTAGTTGTCCGTTCCTCCAGACCTCCGATTAGATACGGTTGGCTACGTACGGTATGAAAGAAGTTCAACGTACATTGTTTCATTTTTTGTGCTTCCCACACCTCCGTTTAGCCACAGTCGGCTACGTATGGTGGTGCGAAAGATCAACATACGTTTGGTTAGTTTGTTGTCCTTCCCCCCTCCGCACCTCTGATCAGCCACGGCCGGCTACGTACGGCGCGAAAGAAGCTCAACGTACATACACACGAGCTACGTGGAGCGAAACGTCGGACGTCGTTGCTGAACAACAACACGCGGCATGACCCCGAAAACACATCCGGGGGGGGGGGGGGGGGGCGGGAGGCCCTCCGTCACTTCTGCCGCGATGAGGTGAGGGTGAGAGCCGAGGAGACGCGGAAGATCTGGGGCAGCATGGCACTCAGCTGGAAGAACACCTCCTCCGACAGGCCCTGCAACGTGACACCACGGACCACCTTAGAAACCTCAGAATTAACGTCGTGCGAAAATCTCCCCGTCGCAATCGGTATGATTCCTAGCTAAAGTCGCCTGGGTGAAAAAAGTAGACTTTTTTTTTCCCAAACCAATGAAACTTAACAAATGTATACTCATTGTTTTTTTTCGGTAAAGTCACGTATGTAGAAAATTTTATTAAAATAATAATAAATCACGACGTTTCGAACGCAACACAAGCGATCAACATCAGGTGTAAAACAAAGTGAGGGAGCACATAGGGGGACATCACGTACATAGCACATAGAGAACGTTAAACTGTACGGAGGCAAATGCAACAAGAAGATGAGAGACGAGAAACTCAACAAACCTAAGAAAAATAACGCGATGCAAAACCAGTCGGCCAACAACAACACAGTTAGACACTGACCTGGTTAACCACGAATTTCAGAAGACTGCTAAATTTCGTGTTCATCCTCTGGGTTGAACAAGCCAGCGTAGACAGAGTGAACAAATACGAGGTACAAGGTAGCAGAGATAGATACATAGGGAAGAACATCCAAGGAACGATATATTGGGCAGCACAGATGGACAACCAGAGTAACACCACACCAAGAGACAAAAAGGACTGGAGGGATGACGGACAGAGACTTAAATAAGCTGCAGAGGTGGGGGGAGGGGTTGAAGACAATGGGAACCTATGCAGAGAGAGCACATGGATGAGCAAACAACCCGGACAGGAACGGTGCTGAAATAAGCTGCAGGTGTGGGGGGAGGGAGAGGGGTTGAAGACAATGGGAACACACACGGAGTGCGATGGATGCGTAACATCGAGGACAGCAACGGTGGAAGAAAGTGAAACAGAGACACAGACCACGGCAAACAGAAAACAGAGCACATTGAAGCACGTGGAGATACATACGAAGGCAAGACAACACAGGGCAAGTCACAAACGTGACTTTACCGAAAAAAAACAATGAGTATAGTAATTTATGCAGTCACGAAAGCTTCAATTCTATATTTAAAAATGTAATTAATTAACCTACATGAACTGCTTTTTGCATTCGGTTTTGCCATCCTCAACCCTGCACCTCGCGATTAGCCACGGTTGGCTACATACGGCGGTGCGAAAGAAGTTCAACATACGTGCGTACGCACATCAATACAGGAATCGGACCGTTTATCAGATGCAGAGGCAGGAGGATGTCACCCTTGAAGAAGTAACTCGGTTCTTCGCAGTGCGAAAGGGGGGAATGCTCCCCGGCCAGATGGTTGTCACGGTGGACATCGTCAAAGAAGCGGGAACAATTGCTGGAACTCGCAGAATATGTTCACTAAATGTTTACGCGCATGTGACAAACCACAAATTAAAATGAATGGTGGCTCAATCATTTTCACATTGTTCTTGTAACACACGTATGTTGAAATTATTTCGCACTGTACGTAGCCAAACATGTTAATCTGAGGTGCGGGGGAAGTACAACAAACTATGGGTCTCTTGTGTGAGTCTGTGTCTCCGTGTGAGTCTATGGGTCTCTTGTGTGAGTCTATGGGTCTCCGTGTGAGTCTATGGGTCTCTTGTGTGAGTCTATGGGTCTCCGTGTGAGTCTGTGAGTCGCCGTGTGAGTCTGGATCTCTGTGTGAGTCTATGGGTCTCTGTGTGAGTCTATGGGTCTCCGTGCGAGTCTATGGGTCTCTGTGTGAGTCTATGGGTCTCCGTGTGAGCCTGTGAGTTGCCGTGTGAGTCTATGGGTCTCTGTGTGAGTCTATGGGTCTCTTGTGCGAGTCTGTGGGTCTCCGTGCGAGTCTATGGGACTCTTCGTGACTCCATGGGGTCTCTGCGTGAGTCCATGTACGTTCGATGAACTTCTGTAGCACCGTACGTAGCCAACCGTTGCTCATCGGGTGTGCGACCTGGGTTTTTACTTTAAGATGTTTTCAGCCAATTACGAAGCGCTTACAAGTGGGAAGGCACCGGAGCACCCGGAGAAACCCCACGCACGAGAGGGGCGGGGGCAACACTATCCCATACAGAAGGGACAGACGATCTTGGTCTGCATTTTTTCTGCACTGCCTTCTGGCAATCCAGGGAGAGGGGGTACGTCGCCTCCTCGACGAGCCTACAACCCTCGCTGCTACCTCCGCAGTTGCGGAATTACAGGCGTCCACTCGCAGCAGCGTAGCCACCGCCGCGTGGCTAATAAGAACGGCGCCACGGTGGTTAGGAGATATCAACTACCTCGCCTAGTAATACAGGGGTCGCGAGTTAGATCCCGACCCTGTGACGCCTGCTGCTGTATATTTGGAGTTTGCGTCTCTCATCATCATCACGGTGGCTAGGAGATGTTAACTACCTCGCCTGGTATACAAGAGGTCTTGGATTCGATCCCAACCCTGACGCCTGCTGCTGCTGTATATTTGGAGTTTGCGTCTCTCTCTATCTCTCCCCGTGATCACGGCTTTCCCCTCCACATTTTGAATCAACGTCCGTTTTAGAGTATTTGGCCCGTATAACATTTCCAGATGATAAGCCACTTCGTTGAGCTACCATTTGTGATAGCCAGGTCGCTTCTGAAAAATAGCTTATAATATAGCTCAGTGGGCATTACCTGGTACAAATAAAAAAACATTTGACAGTAAAACGTATTGACGGGCAAATGCGTGATGATAATTGACGTGGTCAACGCTGAGGCGGGGCGTAAACCGATCGGTCCGGTCACCTGCGGCACGATGAACTGCACCGTGCGCGAGACGCCCCCGTCCCACGAGGCCATCTCCATCATGAACCCTGCGGGCAGCAGAGCAACAGCGCGACAAATTGGGTCATTTGAAGGAGAATAAATTTTTTTTTATTATCAAATGAACGGCGTCCCGGGAAATCGGGAAATACAAGGTTATCAAATATTTAGTTTTGATTGGAAATTCATATTTTGGGTTAGGCCGCGTAACGACCTGGGGTCAAACTGGGTGATGCCAAGATCCTCCGCTACCCGCCAAACAAATTGAAACTGCCACGCGGGTGCAAAGCGTTTGACAACGTATTCTTGGTTCTTTCGGTAAAGTCACGTAGGAAGGGAAATAATAACACAATGCAAGCAGCCGTCCTCGCGTTTGACAATGTGCCAATCGCGACCGTTTCCGCTCGCTAACCCGGTAAAAGTTGTGGAACAATTCTCACGGGCAAAATAAATTTCGCAGACATGCGACAGTTTCCCGTCGCGACTTCGCCGAGCGTCAGTGGGACAACAGCCAGGACAGTCGAGAGGGACAAAACCCCAAACAGACGATGGACCACAATACCGTGAATAACTGCATCGCTATGTCTGCTCTCCGGCGAAACTGAGCAGTATTATATTCTTGGTTCTTTCGTGACTTTACCGAAAGAACCAAGAATATGAATCCCTGCAGTCACAAAAGCTTTAAATCAAAATTTGAGCAGTATTAGTCGCGGCTACTCCCGAAGCTATCGCGTGACTCGCAAGACTTAAACTTGGACGTGTGATTTGGACGTACTTGCTATACACTCCACCAGTGGTTCTTAACCTGGGGCGCACGCAACCCCTGGGGGTGCGAGATGCCCTTTCTGGAGGGTGCGAGACACGGCCAGATTTTTTTCGAAGGTAAATCATCGAAAACACAAATTAAGCACGGACACGTAAGTAACAACTTTACTTTGTTTCATCAAATCCTCTATGTAGTTATTAACATTGTACTCTTTTTTTTTTACGATTGAAAACCAAAGTGGTGCAAGGCTGCAGTAAGAACCACTGCTCAAGAGAGATCATCACCACGTGTAAATTTATCAGCGCCTGGGTTTGTTCCCACCCCACTTTTTCGAAATCTACTTTGCGTTCCGGGTTCTCGATGATACAAAAAAATATGCCCCAACGATTCCGCATGCCGAGTGAGCCCGTGTCACCTTTCACACATTTGAAGACCAGCTCCGCCTTCTTCAGGCACCACGAGACGGTCATTTCCTATTCCGCGACGCACACAAAAGACAAAGATCCCCCCCCAGCCCCCGTTGTAGCCTTAACAGACTGTTGGGGCAAGGGCTGTTAGCGAGTAGCAGCTTCTGCTGCTGCCTTCCCCCCGTTCGTCCGTGGTTCTTGCTTGCCGGCTCCTCTGAGTCGTCCTCTCTCCCTCTCTGTCTGCGAGAGCGAGGAGCGGCTGCCGTGCGGCGCCGCATTGCTTTGCAAGTTGACACCGCACTCTTATGCGCGCGGCAAAACCGTTAACCGGTACTTTACCGCTTTCTTGGTGTATCTTTCAATCCTGCTCGTGGAAATGCAAAGTAAAACTATTTTAGAATCGAAATGATTTAACTGCTCAACCCGAGCTATTCATCCTTTTGATATTTGCAGTGGCATTGTACAGGTCTAACTAGTGAGACAAGGCCATAAAGAAAGCCGTCTCTGGTGTAGGCCAATTAGTTTCAAAGGCAATGCATACATTATCTTTGCATGCTTAGCCACACGTATGTTTGGTTAATGCAGACCTGATGCCTTGAAACAGGCGTTCGTCTATTTGGTGCGTGCGCATTTTAACACCTGCTTTATTGCCAGAAAGGGTAGAGCATATTGTTATATTTTTTCATCATATTACCCTGCCCCGCCACACCCCGTGTCCCCCCGTGCGCTCAAATTAGCCAAGACTGACCTCGGACATCTCGTGGACGAGCAGCAGGGGCAGGGTGATGTTGGTGATGTCGTTGTGGCAGCACACCTACAGTGGAGGGGGAGGGCAGCATGGCATCGCCGTCAGAACATGACCGGCGAACGCGTATCCACGCGGCACCCTGCGTCGTATGTACGTGTGTATGCTGAAGTTCTTTCGCACCGTACGTAGCTAACCGTGCTAATCGTAGGTGCGGGGGAAGGACAACAAACGATGGATTTCTGCGCGAGTCTGTGGGTCTCTGAGTCTGTAGGTCTCTGCACGAGTCTGTGGGTCTCTGCGTGAATCTATGGGTCTCTGTGCGAGTCGACATATGCATGTACGCTGAACTTCTTTCGCACCGTACGTAGCCAACCATGCCGCCTCGGCATCGGCTCTGAGCGTTCCCTCCGTTGGGCGGGCCGTTCCACCGTCCGCCCACCCACCCGCCCACCCGCCCTCCCGGCTCACCTTGAGGATGTTGCGCAGGCCCATGATGGCCGGGTCCCGAGCCGTGATGGCGCCGCAGCGAGCGCCTTCGTCAACGCACAGGTGGAAGACCACCTGCACCTCGGCGAGGTTGGAGTGCCGCGTGATGTAGAACTCCCCTGCGGGGGAGAGGCACGCCGCGGTCGCGCCATCACGACGGCACCGGGGGGGGCGCTGGAGTCGCACGAGGCGACACACGCCCCCCCCCCCCCCCCCCCCCCCCCCCCCCAGCGGTCGGGCGTTCGCCGCTTGTTGCCGAGGGGTCGCGGTCGGAACCGGGAGGCAGTCACCGGTTAATAAATGCGCGCGTTAACTGTAACGCGCGCTGTCCTCTTTGCAGCGGACGCGAAAGATCCCGTGACGTTATTTTTTAAAAAGAGGGCGGGGGCCCGCTCTACGCGTGCCAGCGTCGCCGTCCAAATGTTTGCAGCGACCGTGTGAAAAATTATGGAAAAATTACGGAAAAATTATGGAAAAATTACAGAAAAATTACTTTATTAAGAGGTAAAACGACACAGGAACATCAGCCCCCTGCTGGCAGACTGCACCTGGCGAGATGTTTTGTGGATTCTTCTCCGAGTTTTTCTTGTCATCCGCGCCTCCGTTCCGGGCAAAGGACTCTTGAAATTCAACCAGACACAATCCGCGACCATTTAACGTCGTTGCGGAGACCGCAAGTAACAAAAGAAAATAAGCAGGCAATGCGTCCCCTTCGTCTGTATATCATATTATGCAATGCGCTTCTTGTTCAATGAAAAAATATTCAAGAACAAAAACAATCAAAGAGGGGAATCTCGCAAACGAACGAACGCGATACCAATGAGTCGGTGGACACCGTTTGGTGTTAGTCTCTGGTCTGACACTGGTAGTGAGACTATAAAGGATGTTGTCTCTCGTGTAGGCCAATCCGTTTCAGAGACAATGCCCCATAGATTATCAGAGCCATGTTCGTTTGCATGTTTTGCCACAGGTAGGTGTGGTTAATGCAGTACTTGATACCTTGCAAAAGGAATCTTTTTGGTGTTTGAACATCTTAACACCTCCTGTTTCATTGCCAGCAAGGGTAAACACCTATTCCTATTTTTCATACTTTGATACTGGCAAAAAGGTCCCGTAGATATAACTGCCCAACCCGACCTATGCATGCTTTGATACGTGCATTGTCTTTGTGCTGTTTCGCCTTTTGGCGTTAGTCTCTGGTCTGACACTGGTGAGGCTGGGCCATCAAGAAGGCTGCTTGCTATCTCTGGTGTAGGCCAATCAGTTTCAAAGACAATGCCATCTATAATTGTCAGAGCATGTTCGTTTGCATGTTCACCACAAGTACGTGCGGTTAATGCAGACCTGATGAGGCGTGTGCGTCTATTCCGTGTGTGCGCATCTTAACACAACTTCCGTTATATTGCCAGAAAGGGGTAAAAGCCTCCTCTTATTTTTCATGACAGACCAAGAGCGGCACAACCACCAACGCCCGGCAAAATGAGAGGCGATGCTCCGGGGGACACGGCAACGGTGCCCCCCCCCACCCCACCTGTGGTCTTCTTATCCTTGCCGTGAAACGTGTTGACGGCCAACACCACCTCCTGAACGTCGTTCATCTGCTGCTCCAGTTCCAAGAAGTGAAAATCGGTCGACTGCTGGCAAACCGTCGCAAACTCTGTCGGAAAACAAAGATGTAGGTAACCCCGTTTTAGCCTGCAACAAGACCGCCGATGGGGGCGGGGGGGGGGTGAGTGCTGTTAACGAGCAGCACCTATGTATGTAGAACTTCTGTCGCACCGTATGTTATGCAACCGTGCCAATCGGAGGGGCGGGGGAAGGACAACAAACTAAACACAAAAACCAGTATATTCTTGTTTCTTTCGGTAAAGTCACGTAGAAGGGAAACAATAAAATAATAAAAATATAAAACAATACAATTCTCACGACGTTTCGACTGCAACACAAGCAATCATCATAGGTTTGAAAACCACAACAAGAAAATTTGAAAAAAATTGGCGGTTTTTTTAACGTTAGCACCACGGAGAGCGATTTGACAGTTTGTTCAGATGGACGAGTCCATCTATGTTTGGAAAAGAGGAGGGGGGAGAAGAAAAATAATGGATGCGGTCTGAAAGCCACCTTAAGCGTGATCAATCAATTAAGACCCGAAATGGTTTATCAAATCCTTCCAATGATTGCTAAGCCAGAATCCATCTTCTCGGTTGAAATTGTCTCTGTGTTTGTATATGTGGATAGCCTCATGAACGAATCTCTCATGGTAGCCAGATGGCTTGCAAAGAACCTCTGTCTTGGAGAAGTCAATGTCATGTGAACCTACAAAAAGCAGTCGTACAAAAAAAAGTTTTCAATTTCTATTTATAATTGCTGAGCTACTGTGGCTTCCTAATTACTATTTTTTTACTTTTTTATTTTACCAGGTAAGGTTCCACTGAGCTACATACAGTGAGGGAAAAAAAGTATTTGATCCCATGCTGATTTTGTATGTTTGCCCACTGACAAAGAAATGATCAGTCTATAATTTTAATGGTAGGTTTATTTGAACAGTGAGAGAGAATAACAACAAAATCCAGAAAAACGCATGTCAAAAATGTTATAAATTGATTTACATTTTAATGAGGGAAATAAGTATTTGACCCCTCTGCAAAACATGACTTAGTACTTGGTGGCAAAACCCTTGTTGGCAATCACAGAGGTCAGACGTTTTTTGTAGTTGGCCACCAGGTTTGCACACATCTCAAGAGGGATTTTGTCCCACTCCTCTTTGCAGATCTTCTCCAAGTCATTAAGGTTTCGAGGCAGACGTTTGGCAACTCGAACCTTCAGCTCCCTCCACAGATTTTCTATGGGATTAAGATCTGGAGACTGGCTAGGCCACTCCAGGACCTTAATGTGCTTCTTCTTGAGCCACTCCTTTGTTGCCTTGGCCGTGTGTTTTGGGTCATTGTCATGCTGAAATACCCATCCACGACCTATTTTCAATGCCCTGGCTGAGGGAAGGAGGTTCTCACCCAAGATTTGACGGTACATGGCCCCGTCCATCGTCCCTTTGATGCGGTGAAGTTGTCCTGTCCCCTTAGCAGAAAAACACCCCCAAAGCATAATGTTTCCACCTCCATATTTGACGGAGGGGATGGTGTTCTTGGGATCATAGGCAGCATTCCTCCTCCTCCAAAAACACGGCGAGTTGAGTTGATGCCAAAGAGCTCCATTTTGGTCTCATCTGACCACAACACTTTCACCCAGTTGTCCTCTGAATCATTCAGATGTTCATTGGCAAACTTCAGACGGGCATGTATACGTGCTTTCTTGAGCAAGGGGACCTTGCGGGCACTGCAGGATTTCAGTCCTTCACGGCGCAGTGTGTTACCAATTGTTTTCTTGGTGACTATGGTCCCAGCTGCCTTGAGATCATTGACAAGATCCTCCCGTGTAGTTCTGGGCTGATTCCTCACCGTTCTCATGATCATTGCAACTCCACGAGGTGAGATCTTGCATGGAGCCCCAGGCCGAGGGAGATTGACAGTTCTTTTGTGTTTCTTCCATTTGCGAATAATCGCACCAACTGTTGTCACCTTCTCACCAAGCTGCTTGGCAATGGTCTTGTAGCCCATTCCAGCCTTGTGTAGGTCTACAATCTTGTCCCTGACATCATTGGAGAGCTCTTTGGTCTTGGCCATGGTGGAGAGTTTGGAATCTGATTGATTGCTTCTGTGGACAGGTGTCTTTTATACAGGTAACAAGCTGAGACTAGAAGCACTCCCTTTAAGAGTGTGCTCCTAATCTCAGCTCGTTACCTGTATAAAAGACACCTGGGAGCCAGAAATCTTTTTGATTGAGAGGGGGTCAAATACTTATTTCCCTCATTAAAATGCAAATCAATTTATAACATTTTTGACATGCGTTTTTCTGGATTTTTGTTGTTGTTATTCTGTCTCTCACTGTTCAAATAAACCTCCCATTAAAATTAGACTGATCATTTCTTTGTCAGTGGGCAAACGTACAAAATCAGCAGGGGATCAAATACTTTTTTCCCTCACTGTAGTTCAGCAAAGTGACTCATTACATGGAAATTCATAGCAGCCAAATACCCTCAAAGCACGTTTCTAAATGTCGAGGGAAAAATCGGAGGACCCAGAGAAAAATCCACGTGACCACGGAGAGAGAGAGAGAGAGAGACACGCAAACTCCAAATATACAGCAGGCGTCAGGGTCGGGACTGAACCCACGACCTCCTGGAAACCAAGTGATGTAGTTAATATCTGGCCACCGTTGGCGCCCACGGTAACATCGGAAGAGCGTTCCAGACGGGACGCGGTCCGGCACGCTCACCACCACCAACGCCACAAACCGCCACCTTTTTTGATGCCGCTGTAGGAGCTGATGCGGTTGTCCACGAGTAGCACGAGGCCCGAGAGCGCGGAGGAGTAGAGCGATAGCGCCATGTGCAGTCGGCGGGGCCGCGTGTCGCCCTGCGAGCCGGCGCGCAGGCGGCAAAGCTCCAGCACGTCGGCGCGCAGCAGCCGCAGGTTGTGCATCGTCTTCATCTGAGCGCCTGGCGTACGCGACGCCAACCAATAAGAAGCGAGTCAGGTCTAGCGGGGGTCAAACGCGTCGTAGGAAAACCGGCAGACCGACCACACCCCCCGCGACCTCCTGTATCCCTGGCGAGGTAGTTAACATCTGGCCACCGTGGCGCCCACGGCAATATCGGAAGAGCGTTCCAGACGGGACGCAGTCCGGCAGGCTCAATGTGCCGTCGCCGCCGCCCACCCACCCCACTCCCCCCGACCGCGGCGCTTAAAAAAACGCAGCCGCGGGGCACGATGAGGAGCAGCGCCTGCACACCCAGGTGGATGGTGAAGCTCTCCTCCAGCCGCCGGTGCTCCTCGTACGCCACTCCGTCCTCCATCTCGGCGTCGGGCGGCTGCCCCGCCAGCCCCGCCACGTCGTCGCTGTGGGCGACGACGACGAAGGCAGAATGAGAATATTTACCGATGCCGGAGGAATCCGATGAGCTGTAAAGCTCTTTTTCACAGATGGCCAGTAGGGGCAGGTAAGAGCATTGCAACAACAAACAAGACAAAAACATGATAATAGTGCAAAGTATAAGAAAGGTAAACAAATTACCCAAACACATGTTTAATAATACAACTAAACCATCCCCATCCTACCAGGCAAAGCCCACCGAGGTATTAACTTATTTTTCAGAAGCGACCTGGCCATCACAAATGACAGCTCAACGAAGTGGCTTATCATAATACTCTGAACGCACGTTGATTCTAAATGTGAAGGGAAAAGCCGGAGAACCCGGAGAAAAATCCACGTGACCATGGAGAGAACACACAAACTCCAAAAATACAGCAGGCGTAGAGTCGGGATCGAACCCACCACGTCCTGTACACCAGGCGAGGTAGTTAACATCTCCTAGCCACCGTGATGATGACATGCACACTCGAAATATACAGCAGGCATAGGGTCGGGATCGAACCCACGAACTCCTGTAAACCAGACGAGGTAGTTAAGATCTCCTAGCACCGTGATGATGAGATGCAAACTCCAAATATACAGCAGGCATAGGGTTGGGATCGAACCCACGACCTCCTGTACACCAGACGAGGTAGTTAAGATCTCCTAGCACCGTGATGATGAGATGCAAACTCCAAATATACAGCAGGCATAGGGTCGGGATCGAACCCACGAACTCCTGTATACCAGGCGAGGTAGCCAACATCTCCTAGCCACCGTGATGATGAGATGCACACTCCAAATATACAGCAGGCATAGGGCCGGGATCGAACCCACGAACTCCTGTATATCAGGCGAGGTAGCCAACATCTCCTAGCCACCGTGATGATGAGATGCACACTCCAAATATACAGCAGGCATAGGGTCGGGATCGAACCCACGACCTCCTGTACACCACGCGAGGTAGTTAACATCTCCCAGCCACCGTGATGATGAGATGCACACTCGAAATATACAGCAGGCATAGGGTCGGGATCGAACCCACGAACTCCTGTATACCAGGCGAGGTAGTTAACATCTCCTAGCCACCGTGATGATGAGATGCACACTCCAAATATACAGCAGGCATAGGGTCGGGATCGAACCCACGAACTCCTGTATACCAGGCGAGGTAGCCAACATCTCCTAGCCACCGTGATGATGAGATGCACACTCCAAATATACAGCAGGCATAGGGTCGGGATCGAACCCACGAACTCCTGTATATCAGGCGAGGTAGCCAACATCTCCTAGCCACCGTGATGATGAGATGCACACTCCAAATATACAGCAGGCATAGGGTCGGGATCGAACCCACGAACTCCTGTACACCACGTGAGGTAGTTAACATCTCCTAGCCACTGTGATGATGAGATGCACACTCCAAATATACAGCAGGCATAGGGTCGGGATCGAACCCACGAACTCCTGTATACCAGGCGAGGTAGCCAACATCTCCTAGCCACCGTGATGATGAGATGCACACTACAAATATACAGCAGGCATAGGGTCGGGATCGAACCCACAAACTCCTGCATACCAGGCGAGGTAGCCAACATCTCCTCGCCACCGCCACTCACCCGCTGGCCTTGCCGTCCGGCGTACTCGAGTCCTGATGCACCTTCATGATCCAATCGCGGTACTCGAGCCTCTGCAGCTCCATCAGCTGCTTCAGCTCCACGTTCCACTTGCTCTCCACCGCCTGCGTGGGCAACGCGCGGATGCGCCAAACGCTGGATTTTCAGGACGGCGTGCGACGGCCGCCGCGTTATTACCACGCGCGTGAACCCACGGAGAGCCTCGCTCAAGACTCGGGATGTATGATAATTATTTCCGCAGGTAGGGTCCCATCAGGCTAAGCGGCTCTCTGTTACGGGAAGGATCACAGCCCAAGGCGGTCGGAGGTTGAGTCGGTTACAGGGCATTGCAGGGTGGGAATGTGCAAACAAGAGCATGATCGCTCCCCCCCCCCCCCCCGATCGGCCCTTGCTAATAAGACTACAAAGAATAATTGAAACTTGTTCCAATCCGTTGTCTTTTAACGCGAGAGTCGCGTTCCTGAAGAAACACAGCGTGATGAGAAACATCGCGCTATGATAACCGTCGATTCGTTAATGAAATAAAAACATGAACACGAGTGGCAAATGCGTGTTGCAGCATTAGTCGCGAAGCCACTCATTGTGATCAACAGAGCAGAATCCCGCCTTGTGTGACGCTGCGCCGAGGCAGCCGCACGACCGCTCATTCCAATGTGCGCGACGTAGTTCCGTTCACTCAACCGCGTTACAAGATAACATAAGGTGATATCCAATTCGCATCCGCGTTATAAAAAAACGGAGCTCTCCAATACATTCATCGCGTTCTATCCAATTCGCGCCATTAAAAAAACAACACGCGTTATGGCAGAACTGACTGCAAGCGTCGCCGCACGGCACCCGTTCGCTCGCTCCCAAAGAGAGAGGACGACTCGGAGGTGCAGGAAACCACGGAGGTACGGGAAGGGCAGCAGCCAGGCGGTGAGCCAAAGCGCCAAATCCCTACCCCCCCCTCACCTCCAAGCTCTGCCAGTCCTCTATGTATCAAGGTGTAATGGGCCAATTAGAGTTGACATGTGGGAGGAAAGGCACATCACCCGGAGACAGTGCGTGCGATGGAACAACACTCTATCCCACACAGAAGGGACAGATAATATTCGTCCGCACTCTGCTGGAGCCCATTGTCGTGGCGTGCCGGAGGCATGGAACATCCTCGACGCCGAAGGGAGTTTCACAGCCAATCTGTGTGTGACACACCAACCCTCGCTGGCTCCAAAGCGCTGGATCACAAGCCACGTGCACAGCCACCACCGCCGCCAAGCGAATGCCCACTTGTAGGCCGGTGCCGAATCAACCTTGTGCCACACAGGCATAGCTGCCACTGAGGGCTTCCTTTCCGAATGTGACGCACGTCTCTTTTTGAGCTGCCGGGGCATTTAAGCGAGGTGTCTTTCGACTGAAATGTGTTGAACCCCTCCGCCCCCCACGTCCTCCCTCCACCCCCCCCCCCGCCCGCTCCCCCCCACAAGACCTGCTGCGTCTCGAAGTGCTGCACGGCCAGAACGTTGACATCCTCGTCCCTCAGGGACTTGCCCAGCTCCTGCATGGCTCGCTCCATCTCCACGCGCTGCCTGCGGGTGGGCACGCAACAACAGCGACAAAAACGTCATCAACAATAGCGGCCGTCGCTCACCACGCACGCTTCCCTTCTCTCTCCACTGGCGTACCCGAGCCAAGCCGGCGTGGGGGGCACTCGCGTTAACGGGTGCGTTTTTTTTTTCCATTGGCTCTTTGACCGTGCCGAGCTGGAACTAGACCGTGATTGAGAACTCATTTCTCTAGAGCTGCTTTTTTGCAGTTCAGTTTGTTGCCCTTCCGACCCGCACCTCTGATTAGCACGGTTTCGCTACGTACGACGTGAAACAAGTTTAACATACGTAGACTCACATAGACCCATACACTAACACAGAGAACCATCGTTTTTTGTCCTTCCCGCGGACCTCCGATTAGCATGGTTGGCTATGTACAGTGTGAAAGAAGTTCAACGTACACACAAACACATACCGGCTGAGTCGTCGTTGAAATAGAGCTACATAGCTCAATGGGTTTTTACTCGGGAAATAAAACTTCTGATTCTTCTGACTCTAATAATAAACGATACGCTGGCCTCACAAGACATCTGAATCTTTGCTCGGGGCCAGGCAGGGCCAACAAGACACAGAGCGAGCGAGAGGGTGAGAGACAGAGCGATAGAAAGTGAGAGAGAGAACGGGCGAGAGAGTGAGAGCGCGGGAGAAAGAGCGAGAGAGAGAGAGAACGAGCGAGAGAGTAAGAGAGAGAATGAGCGAAATAGAGAATGAGCAAAAGTGCGAGAGTGAGAGAGCGAGCGAGAGAGAACGAGCGAGAATGAGAACGAGTGAGAGACAGAGAGCGAGAGAGAGAGCGAGCGAGAGAGAACGAGCGAGAGAGTGAAAGAACGAGCGAGAGAGTGAAAGAGAGAACGAGCGAGAGTGAGTGAGAGACAGAGAGCGAGCGAGAAAGCAAACAAGCGACCTCTCGCGCAGCTGCTGCAGGGCCATCTCCCGCTCGGCGAGCATCTCGGCGGCGCTGACGCAGTAGTGGTGCTCCAACGTGAGCAGCGTGTGCGACACGGGCGAGTGGATGAGAGCGCTGTACGCCCGCGAGAACTCCTCGTCCGCACGCGCCTCCTCGGCTCCCACGTGCTGCACCGTGGTCTGCGCACCGCCGCAAGCCACCGTAGACAAAGATCCCCCCCCACCGCGTTAGCCTTTAACAGGCATTCGGTGGGCAAGTGCCGTTTGCGAGCTCCAACGAGGGTGGGGACGGCACACCTATTAAGGAGCTGGGTGGCAGTCACCCACGCCGGACTACCTTTCGATGTTTACAGCTACTCACCTGAGGCTGAGTCAACACAGTCCCAGGGAGCCCAGGGCCAGTTCAAATGTTCATCACCCTTAATAGCAGCAAGCGGGGAATCGAACTCGGTTCGTCGGGTTCGTAGTGCGGTTCACGAACCACTGCGCCACCACGCCCCGCACGGTACCACCACCTACCACTCACAAAGCGCAATCAGGTCAACTGCTTGTCCGTGAATTTATCAGGTTAATAACGCAGCCCTGTGATTGCTTGCTCAGGCCACTGCTGGTGGAGGAGCCTCTACTTTGCAGGCTGGAGTCACCTTGTGCCACAAAGGGACAGCTGCCACTGGTTGAGATGAGATCTGATGTACGTTGCTTTGGGGAATTTCATCAAGCGCCCTGTACATGCAAACATTATTATTACATTATAATAATTATTATTAGCGTCCAGCGTAATCGGTAATGTATATTGAACTTGCTTCGCACCGTCTGGAGCAAACCGTGCTAATCGGAGGTGCGGTGGATTGACAACAAACTAAACACATAAAGCAGTTCTAAAAGGATTAGTTTTTACACAAGGTTTAAAGGTACATAGCTCCAGTGTCTTCCAAATATCGGAAGGAAGAGCATTCCAGACGGCCGCAGAAGCACATCTGAAAGCGCGAGACGTGGTGACCCATCTTTGGAAACGTAGCGGCGACCGCAACGGGCGAGAATGTACAGTACGTACGCTTACGTTGAACTGCTTTCGCACCGTACGTAGCCAACCGCGCTAACCGGGGGTGCCGACGGCGAGCGCGAGCGACGGGGCCCCAGCGACGCACCTCACGGAAGGCCTTCTCCCAGGCGCGCGCGAGGCCGTCCACCTCCTCGTCGGAGGCAAGGGCGATGCCCTCGAGCGCCCGCTCTCCGCTCTGGTCGTACAGCTCCTGCGTCTTGTCGCGCACAAACTCCCGCAGCGCCTGCCGCAGCTCTGATAGGGGTGGGGGGGGGGGTGGGGTGAGGCCGAGGGTGAGAGGCGCAACGCAGACGTCAAGAGGCGACCGCGTTGATGGGGACGCCGCTTGTTTCATTAGGCCTTCTCGAAAGACTCGCCAGTTTCAACTGGCCTACACTTCCCATGCATAATAATAACTTTGATTTTAGATAGCGCCATTCATGCCAACAGCATCCCACAACGCTGTACTTATTTGGTTCTCATTATATATATAGGAACCAAATCCCATAAACGTGGCTGGCTATGCAGGACCAAGCAATTTTTTTTTTATATATATAAACAAATGGCATCAAAACAAGTATGACCAGTGAACTCTCGAGTGTAGTATTTATATTTCCTAACTTCGTACGTGGAACATTGAGATGCGTGGATGAATGACGTGTTATAAATGTAAATTATTGTTAACATGGGTTTTATGGCAGCGGCTCCCAAACTGTAAGGCGAACGCGGGCTGCGGCATGGATACCGCGCAGGGAACTTAAAGGTGACCCACAGTGCGGAATACCGCAGCCACCTGAACCAAGCAATGGACCACATCGCCAACGGCTGCGTCATTCCACGCCCAGCTCTCGCCCTTCACGAACCCGCCAATGTGGCTCGCAAAACTCAAAACGAGGACGTAACTGCTCATTTTATATCTATATGGTGCTTTTCCCACGCTCAAAGCACCGAACGGTAAAAAGTATTCAACCTTAAGACACTAAACCCTTGTTAATTCGACACATGGGGCTCTGGCCTTGCAAAATTGTGTACAATGGCCCCAGACCCTCCTGCCCCAATGCATTTTTTCCCCCAAATGTGTTTTCCAAACTCTTCACACACCCTACGCATTGACGGACAACCTGCATCAATCATGTCCAAAACCGTGGCTTTGTCTCGCCTACACGTCGGCGTAGACGACATTTCTGAGAGGGTATGGCTTGCACAGAGCGCGTAGGCAAGGTAAAGTCTAAAGCGACGGGTCTGCGCTAACGCTCGCCGCGCACCGCGCACCGCCACCAGACCGAGTCGTTGTTTTGTTCGTGGCGCGCCGCGTCGCTCCACGTGCTCTGTGCCGAAATTGGACCATTCGGCGAACCAATTCGGCTCATGGCAAATTACTAATACTGTATATATATGCCAAAAAGAGCAAACGTGCAGAATTGTCCCCAATTACGAATGATCAAATACATTGAAATGAGGTTTTTACTGTACGTACTAAAAAAAAACTATTGCACGAAAACTAAAAACAATCGCACATGTATAGAACATCAGAGCAGCATTGAGAGCATTCAAGGCATGGAATATACAAGGTGGGAGAGTAGAGGAGGGAATTCAAGCCAAATTGTAAGACCATTTGAACGTACTCTTTTGTTCTTTCAGTAAAGTCACGTAGAGTTATAAAATAAAATAAATCACGACGTTTCGGGCGCAACACAAGCGGTCCGTCATCAGTTAGGGAAAGTGTGGCCTGCTGCTGAGGCAGACTGTTTTTTAAAAGGTTTGAAATGGGCGTAGCCCAAGGGTCATAAAGAAGTGGGCGGGGCTAGTGATGTTAATGTTGAGAAATTGGCGTGTAACTGTAAGATAGGAGAGCGGTCTCCTCGACGAGGGCACGGAAGTGGCTATGTTAATGTGAGAGATTAGCGTGATGTTAATGTAAAATCGAAGAGTGGTGCAATCCAATGGCAGGAAAGTGCAACCTTTTCAACAGATAAGTTTTTAATTCAGATTTGAAGGTAGAGAGATTGACTCAGCGAATCTGATCTCAATGGGCAGTGCGTTCCATAGCCGAGGGGCGATTGAGTTACGCATTCTTGCCACACGCCAGAAGAAGACCGTCACAGGCCACGCGGAGAAATGGGAACCGCTCGAGCGGGTACCGACGAGCGAAACATCTGGTCCCGGGTCTCACGGACTACCACGCATGCACGCCCGTGCCAGTCGGCACGCACCGTCCTCGGCATAGCAGGGCAGCGCGTGGCTGTGCACAAGGCGACTGTGCAGGTCGCTGATGGGGCAGGCGAGCGGGAGGCCGACCGGGACGCTCAGCGGTGGAGTGTCCCTCGTCGCGAACGTGAAGTCCACCACGGCCACGGGGCCCGGCACATCCTCCCCCATGGCGGCGCTCGTGTAGCCGACCCCTAAGTGCCCAACGCACACACGGGGAGGGGGGCACGCACATGTACGTACGTATGTTGAGCTTCCATCGCACCGGCACGCGTAAACAAAGATGCGAGTAGAGTATCCCCTCCGTTATTCGCCAACTTGCTCTCTGCGATTTTGGCTGTCCGTGAATCGCATCTGGAACTCTACACGACTGCAACGAGTGAGAAAGTGATGAGAGAGAATGTGATGTGAGAAAGTGATGAGATAAAGTGATGCTCAGCATAATAATTTAAGGTAAGTTAATTTATTAACTATTAGTTTGACTACTCGGCTTCGCCCGGTACTTGGATTCACCACGCCCGGCCGCCTTTGTCTCCCCAGTGGCGATGTTCACACACTACACCGGTTACTCGTTTGAGGCTGAGTCGACCTAGGGGAGGCCCAGGACCGGTTCAAATAATCGTCACCGGTGGTGGCCGTGAGCGGGAATCGAACTTAGGTCGCCGGGTTCGTAGCGCGGCACACTAACCACTACACTACAATGCGTTACGCTTCCACGTGCGCGAGTCAGATGACAGATTTGACGTCACAGCTCACTTGCCGTGCAAAAAAAATGCATTATTGAGCTCCCCCCCAAAAAAAAAACAAGTGTATTTTTATAGTTTTTGCATGGTGTACAGTCTGGAAAGTACCCACATGGCAAATTTCAAGTTTGTTGCATGTCAGGAAGTACATTAAACATTTTGAACAGACACACACATTCACAACTTTGCCTTTTATATATATGGAGATATATTCTTGGTTCTTTCGGTAAAGTCACGTAAAAGGGAAACAATAAAATAAAAATATAAAACGATAAAATTATCACGACGTTTCGACTGCAACACAAGCAATCATCATCAGGTGTGGTTTTCACGAGAACCAAGAATATGAATCCCTGCAGTCACGAAAGCTTTAAATCAAAAATATATGGAGACGTTCATTTATTGACTTTGTTTATTCAAACCAATTAATGTTATGATAATTTCCATGTATTTAATAGCTTGTTTACGTTATTTATTTTAGGAAATTCATTCGTAGGCCAATATCATTATCCGTTAAATTGGCTGTTCACGAGCATCTCTGAATAGTTTCCCTCCCGAATAACGAGGGGATACTGTACCAGCATTCAACACACAGGGTGGGGAAACTACGGGCAGTGGGATGGATACGGTCCACTACTTAAATTTCACACGGCTCGCAGATTAATTTCACTTCCGACCGAAACACAAACGACATTTACCCATCACTGGATCATCTGGACACGTGCGTTTAAAGAGTATTTGGATGCGATCATTTTTTTTTTACGTGATAAATACTCGAGACGCATGTTTCTGCATGTGGAGGGAAAAACTGGAGTGCCTGGAGAATAATCCACGTGACCATGGGGAGAACATGAAATCTACAAATTTCGAGGTGTCAGGGTCGGGGTCGAACCCACGACCTCCTGTATACCGGGCGAGGTAGGTAATACCTCGCGACCGTCCCTGCAGCAGCAGCAGCCTCTGAAGTGTGTTCCGTAAACTAGATTAAAAGCTTTCGTGACTGCAGGAATTACTCTTTGGTTCTTTCGGTAAAGTCACGTAGAAAATAAAATCAAATAATAGAACACGTTACGATTTCAACACAAGCAACCATGATCAGGTAAGAATGAATGAAAAAAACATAGTAAACTTAGAAACACAAAGAGCCGGCCAACACAACAGCCAACACCCCACCTGGCTGACCACGCCGGCTCTCTGTGTTGTGTTGCATTGTGTTTCTAAGTTTACTATGTTTTTTTTAACTCATTCATTCTTACCTGATGATGGTTGCTTGTGTTGCAATCGAAACGTCGTATTCCATTATTACTTGATTTTATTTTCCACGTGACTTTACTGAAAGAACCAAAGTATGTGTTCTGTAGTTAAACGTAAATATTACTTCCAAAAATATCCTGAAGCAGATTACTGCTGGATACAACTGCATTTGCAAAGGTGATGTGTAACTTTTATCCTTACCCCATGTATCGATAATTAAATTTTTACGTGCAATTTTATCCAGGTATTGTGTGTTGCCTTGGTGTGGGTCTGGGACTATTTTTACTTTTGTTTTGCTGCCTTGCCCAAAGCTTGTGAATTTGTATACTTACGCAATATGAACGTATATCCTTGATCTATTTTACAAATAATTTTTTTGTGATTTGTTTACCTTTTCTATACTTTGCATTGCTATCTGGGTTTTTTTTCGTTTGTCGTTGTAACTTTCTGACCCGAACCCTACTGGATATGTGCGAAAAAGACCTTTCGTAGCTCATCGGATTTCTCCAGGATAAATAAACATTTTGATATTGGGCACGCGTTTTTAAATCCCCCTCCCGAAAGCCTCTGTCCACCCAGGAGCGTAAATTAATTCACCGCAGTTACCGAATCGACAGGCCCCGTTTGGTGGAGTAAAGAGTGGGCATCTACCACCTCTACCAAGAGGTCTTGGGCCAGCTTGGAAGAGTAGACCTACAACCTCTCTAGAAAGGTCCCTCCAGCGCCGAAGTGGTTCTCAAAATATGCTCTCGATATATTCTCGCACCCACTTATCAAAAATCGTTGAAAGTAGGTCAGTTATTTAAACATAAGATATGTCATAACTATAGAATGAATTTACCTTCTTGCAAAAAACAATCTGGCCACGTCTCGCATCCCCAGGGGTGGCGTGCGCCCCAGGTTAAGAACCAATGTTATAGGGAATAGACTACACTATAGACTATACACTACACTATAGACTACACTGTAGATTATACACTACACTATAGACTACACTATAGACTATACACCACACTATAGACTATACACTACACTATAGACTATACACTACACTATAGACTATACTCTACACTATAGACAACACACACAGTGCGCTTGTCTCACCCACAGGTGTAGCTCACTCACAAGGTGCACTCTATACACTACAATATAGTCTATAGACTACACTATAGTCTATAGGCTGCACTATAGACTACACTACAGACTATAGACTACACTATAGACTACACAGAGTGCGCTTGCCTGACCCACAGGTGTAGCTCACTAACAAGGTGAACTCTATAGACTATAGTCTATAGACTACACTATACACTACACTATACACTACATTATACACTATACACTACACTATAGACCAGTGGTTCTTAACCTTTACTGCAGCCTTGCACCCCTTTGGTTCTCAATCTTACGTTTTTCATAACTACATAGGGTTTGATGAAACAAAGTAGTTGTAACGTACACGCCCATGCTTAATTTGTTTTCAATGATTTACCTTCTAAAAAAATGTGGCCATGTCTCGCACCTTCAGGAAGGGTACCCCCCGGTTAAGAACCACTGGTGTAGTGTATAGCGTAGTGTATAGTCATGTAGTGTATAGTAGTGTATAGTGGTGTAGTGAATAGTCGTGTGTAGTGTAGAGTAGTGTATAGTAACGTAGTGTATAGTAGTGATGTATAGTGGTGTAGTGTATAGTGGTGTAGTGTATAGTGGTGTAGTGAATAGTCGTGTGTAGTGTAGAGTAGTGTATAGTAACGTAGTGTATAGTAGTGATGTATAGTGGTGTAGTGTATAGTGGTGTAGTGTATAGTGGTGTAGTGTATAGTAATGTAGTGTATAGTAGTGATGTATAGTGGTGTAGTGTATAGTCGTGTATAGTGTAGTCTAGTGTATAGTCGTATATTGTATAGTAGTGATGTATAGTGTAGTGTATAGTAGTGTAGTGTATAGCCGTGTAGTGTATAGTAGTGTCGTGTATAGTAGTGTAGTGTATAGTAGTGTAGTTTATAGTAGTGTAGTGTATAGTAGTGTAGTGTATAGTGCAGTGTATAGTAGTGTAGTGTATAGTAGTGTAGTGTATAGTAGTGTATAGCAGTGTAGTGTATAAGTGTAGTGTATAGTAGTGTAGTGTATAGTAGTATAGTGTATAGTAGTGTAGTGTATAGTGTAGTGTAGTGGCTCTTAACCTGGGGTGCATGCACTGCAGTCTAGCGGAAGCCGTTCCGAACGCAAGCAGTGGCTTGAAACAAGCATTAACAGAGCCACCCCTTTAAAACTACTGTACTTTTTCTAACCAGAAACGTTATCTATCCCTAACGCAGCTGCCCTTTGAACCGGTGGTGGGTAAAATTCCACATTGCCATGGCCGGGGTCGGTTCTACCCCCCCTCAGGCAGCTGCCCTTTGAACCGGTGGAGGGTAAAATTCCACGTTGCCATGGCCGGGGTCGGTTCTACCCCCCTCAGACAGCGGTCCTTTGAACCGGTGGAGGGTAAAATTCCACGTTGCCATGGCCGGGGTCGGTTTCGTACACAGAACCGACCACTGCTTTCCTACCTGCAGCAGCGCGGGGGGACACCTCGCGTGTTCTCCCTCGTCGCGGCTGTCGTTCGTTAAGGCGAATAAACAATGAGCCGCGGTTAATTTTTTTTAATAATAAAAATTAACGCAACGTCGCAACATTTGGCGCACGGGCACAGCTGAAAATCGGGTCGACATTTGTGACCCAAAAAAAAACACCTACCCCCCCTCCCAACAGCACCAAAGCAATTAACGACGTAAACTTGAAAGCGTTTGAACGTTTAAAGAATAAGCGGTAGCGTTATTTCGGCTGTTAATCTGGTAAATGTTATAATTATTACGGTAAACAGGAAATCGTACGCAGGACACTCACACATGATCTCGGGTAAATCACGAGCGGCTTGATCGCTGCGCGCATACCGCACACTGCCGATTCGTCACCGGACACGCCGCGGAATTATTTAAGCTCGTTTAAAAATCGTCTTAACGTCATTTCAGCACGCACCACGACGAACGTCCGTTTTGCGAGATAACGCCGGCGATATTTTTTGTGGGGGGGGGGGGGTTTCTCTATCGCATTTAACGTGCGATGCGTGGTTGCCTATGTGAGGTGGTGGTGTTCTTATGTTCAGCGAATTCTCGATGACGTACGAGCGAAAGCGCAACGCAGCCGATGTGGAGCTGCGGACCTGTTTTCCCGCTCAAATGGTGTTGTTGTTTTTTTTCCCGCCAAAAGTGAAAGCAGTCCCCCCGGCGTGGGCGCCCAGAGCGTATAACGGCCGGTCGTAGTAAATTAGCGTTAATAATTTTTTTAAAAACGTAATATTACGAATTGATCGTTTGTAATTTTGTTTTTTTGAGGTAAATATGTAGGCGACCTTTCCGATCCGCGTCAAAGTTTATGAGAAAATGCCACCACCTCGGTACGATGCATTTGTTGAATATGTTTACTGTACTGCAGTATAAATATTAAAGACTCGGTGAAGTTAAATGAAGTTAACCTGTGTTTTGTCTGAGCAAATTACAAATATGAAGCGCCGTTTTTTTGCGATATTCAGCAAATGAATGCAATTTGATTAACTTGTTATTACTGTGGTCAGTGCATTTTATATAATGTTATAAAGCAGCTGTTAGGTAGGTTCATGGAATGTCACGGTTAATGTTGATCATTGAAGCTGCTGTTGTGGATTTGCAGGCACTGAGCAGGTTTCGTGACTTTAGTGAACATCAGCAATGCGTAGCCAATTACCAAACCTGGACCCTTCCCTTAATTAATCTTACCTGAGCCACATTCAATTATTTATGGGGTTTTTTAAAATAGGAACCTGATTGGGGTGTGTGGATTTTGTGTCTTAATTGCTCATCAGCAAGCCATAGGGTGTGCCCCGGTGGCTATGAGATGTTAATTACCTCGCCTGGTGTACAGGAGGTCGTGGGTTCGACCCTGATGCCTGCTGCTGTATATTTGGAGTTTGCGTCTCATCATCATCACGGTGGCTAGGAGATGTTAATTACCTGGAGTTTGCGGTGTCTCATCATCATCACAGTGGCCATGAAATGTTAACTACCTCGCCTGGTATACAGGAGGTCGTGGGTTCGACCCTGACGCCTGCCTGCTGCTGCTGCTGTATATTTGGAGTTTGCGTCTCATCATCATCACGGTGGCTATGAGATGTTAACTACCTCGCCAGTGTGTACAGGAGGACGTGGGTTAGATCCTGACGCCTGCTGCTGTATATTTGGAGTTTGCGTGTCTCATCGTCATCACAGTGGCTATGAGATGTTAGCTACCTCGCCAGGTGTACAGGAGGTCGTGGGTTCGACCCTGACGCCTGTTGCTGTATATTTGGAGTTTGCGGTGTCTCATCATCATCACGGTGGCTATGAGATGTTAACTACCTCGCCTGGTGTACAGGAGGTCGTGGGTTCGACCCTGACGCCTGCTGCTGCTGTATATTTGGAGTTTGCGTCTCTCATCATCATCATCACGGTGGCTAGGAGATGTTAACTACCTCGCCTGGTGTACAGGAGGTCGTGGGTTCGACCCTGACGCCTGCTGCTGCTGTATATTTGGAGTTTGCGGTGTCTCTCTCCATGGGCACGTGGATTTTTCTCCGGTTTTTCCCCTTCACATTTAGAATCAACGTGCGTTCAGAGTGTTTGGCTGCTGCCACTATAAATTTGCGCGTGATCATACACAGCTCAGTGGGGTCATAACTGAGCAAATACAAAAGTTTAGTTTCTAGTAATCCCAAGCAGAATAACCCTATCGAAAATTAAGTATTGAGGAAAAATTACTCGCACAGAGATTTCAAAACTCCCTAAGACCTGGGGATGTTTTTGTTTCACTTATCGCAAGCAGGTGGGTGGGGGGGGCTGACTTCAATATTCTGAGATATCTCAGTGTGTTTATGTTTTCCAATGGGCGCCACAAACGTATAAAACATTTTTTTATTGGATTTGAACGCGGAGTTTATTAATAGGTCGGAGCCGCTGATGTGGCTAATAATAAGTTCAATAAGTTCGAAAGGCTGCCGCTCAAGCAGCCTGCAGGGCAGCACACAAGGTGGCAGCCTGCAGGGCAGCACACGAGGTGGCAGCCTGCAGGGCAGCACACGAGGTGGCAGCCTGCAGGGCAGCACACAAGGTGGCAGCCTGCAGGGCAGCACACAAGGTGGCAGCCTGCAGGGCAGCACACAAGGTGGCAGCCTGCAGGGCAGCACACGAGGTGGCAGCCTGCAGGGTAGCAGCACACAAGGTGGCAGCCTGCAGGGCAGCACAAGGTGGCAGCCTGCAGGGCAGCACAAGGTAGCAGCCTGCAGGGCAGCACACAAGGTGGCAGCCTGCAGGGCAGCACAAGGTGGCAGCCTGCAGGGTAGCAGCACACAAGGTGGCAGCCTGCAGAGCAGCACACAAGGTGGCAGCCTGCAGGGCAGCACACGAGGTGGCAGCCTGCAGGGCAGCACACAAGGTGGCAGCCTGCAGGGCAGCACGAGGTGGCAGCCTGCAGGGCAGCCTGCAGGGCACCACGAGGTGGCAGCCTGCAGGGCAGCACGAGGTGGCAGCCTGCAGCATCTTGCAGCAGCCGGATATCCGGTTATCCCGATTACCGACTTTCCCAAAATTTCAGGGGGGGCCTAAGGCCCCCTCAGCCCCCCCTGTGGCTGCGCCCCTGATCGCAAGCCATGCCCGTCCCATAATGCAGCAGTGTCTTGAAAATTACTCTTTGAGACTTTGACGCTTTCACGAGTAAATTAACAAAGTCAACTCTAGATAAATTTACCTCCGTATAATGAGCCAATTCTATAGAATGTGCCCATTAAATTTCGATTTAAGGCTTTCGTGACTGCAGGGATTCATATTCTTGGTTCTTTAAGGTAAAGTCACGTAGAAGGGAAATACTAAAATCATAAAAATACAACAATAAAATTATCACGGCGTTTCGATTGCAACACAAGCAATCATCATCAGGTGTGAAAACCACAGCAAGAAAATGTATTGCTGTGTTGCAATCGAAACGTGGGAATTTTGTTTGATATTTTATTATTTCCCTTCCACGTGACTTTACCGAAAGAACCAAGAATATAAATGTGCCCATTGGCTGTCTCATTGTTTATTATGTCTTCTTGAAGTAACCGGTTCAGGTTGTTTTTGCATTCACGAGGGAGCAGCAGCAGCAGCCTAGAAAGAAACCAGCTCACGCTTAAGATGATTATAATTCACTTAATTTTCATCTGCCCACAGAAAGTTTGAACGTCAATAATAAGCAAAAGGAAGGGAAAATACTACAAATGGGGTGTCGGTGGTTAAGTTAATACTCCAGTGGAGCTTTGCTTGGTAGGATGGGGATGGTTTAGTTGTATTTGTGTTTCGGTAATTGATTTACCTTGCTTGTACTTTGCACCATTGTCGTGTTTTTGTCCTGTTTGTTGTTGGAACGTTCTTACCCCGTGCCCCCTACTGGACATCTGTAAAAAAATAGCTTTATAGCTCATCGGATTCCTCCTGTGTAAATAAATATGGCGAATTCTATCTTGATTTGAAGCTTTCGTGACTGCAGGAATCCATACTCTTTTGTACTTTCGGTAAAGTCACGTAGTCAGAAATAAAATAAAACAAATTACCAAGTTTCGATTGCAACACACGCAATCTTCATCGATTGCTCCTCCCCCCTTCGTTTTTTACCTATATGAATCAATTGGCGGTATCCTGGATCACCGCAAAATATTGGTGGGCCGGGCATAGTGTAAGGTTTTTTTTTTTCTGGGAGCATCGCTGGTACTACCACCCTGTCCTGCCGGAGGGCCACGCTGGGAGCGATGATGAGGACGACGATGTCGATCCCGCCAGCACGACCGTGACTGCCGGCCGTACCGAGAGAGTGCCCGGTGCACCATTGCCTCCACGTGGTCTCGCTCCCAAAGACAAGGAGGGTGTTGCCGCCCCCGTAAGAAGCAGAACTTGCTGGGGAATGACCAGACCAGCATCCCGATGTACTTTCAAAACAAGCAATAAAAAGCCGTTGCCACGCACAAATCAACCAGCAGCCCCCCTTTTTCATGGGTGTTTTGCGTGTTTTTTTATTTCCATATTTGGCGTGCGTATCGGGCTCAGTGACATCTCCTATCTTCATAGGTCTTCTGGTTTGAGAGTTATGGAGGATTTGGCACCGTGACCCGGGTCATCGCCAATAGATTCATATAACCTCTTGCCACGGCAGCTCTCTCTCGCCCACTTCGGCAATTTTTTCTTGCTGTGTGGTTGTCACACCTGATGAAGATTGCTTGTGTTGCAATCGAAACGTTTGTGATTTGCTTTATTTAATTTCTAACTCTGTGACTTTACCGAAAGAAACAAAGAGTATGGCTAATTCGAATTTGTCTTGGCGGATGACAGGCGACGTTGTACTGTAGTGTGCACAATGTTATTTTCAACTTTGCAAAAACCACTTGTGTCTTTGTTGCCTACAGATCCAGGCCAGTGTTGGACTATTCATCGTTTGGGGAACTGGATGGCGACGGTGAGTGACGGTTGTCACCCACTCCCATTAACTCCACCAACACTCAAGCCGCTCGCTGACTCGCTCGCTCGCTCTCACTCACCCACTCGCTCACTACACGCAGTAAACTCAAACCAACGCTCGCTCGCCCGCTCAACCAAAAAACCCACTCAGTCGATCGCCTAAAGGGGCCGTCCGTAAATGACGTCACGCACCTGGGGGGGGGGGGTCAGACATTTGTGACGATGTGTGACGAGGGGGGGGGGTTTGAGAAGTGTGACGTTACATCAAAATGTGCAACTTTAAATAAATATAGACAACACGTTCTATTTAATGAAATAGACTTTTTGATTAATGTTTTCTCCTACAACATCAGAGTGCAGTGGCACATTAAATACGCACTACAATGACAATAGTTTAAAGCGTTTTGAAGCATGTTTTATTTTTAGGGGGGGGGGCAGAGCTTCGCGACGTCATATTTGAGGGGCGGGGTCTGACTTTTTGTGACGCTGTGTGACTAGGGGGGGTCAAAAATCGTCCAAAATCACGTGACGTCATTTATGGACGGCCCCTAACTCACATATACAGCAGCCTACAGCAGCTCTGCGGATTATCACCATCTTGTAAACTATCCGGGGCTCAGCGCTTCTACTTTGAAGTGGAAACTGGCGTTATTAAGCCTTTTAGAGTTGCAATTATTTAGACAAATAAAACCCCACTCAACACATTGTCAATAAGTAACCTTTAAGTATGAAAAAATAATCATAGGTGTTTACTCTTTCTGACAATAAAACAGGTGTTAATAGATACATTTTGCAAGGCATCAAGTCTGCATTAACCACACGGGCTTGTGGAAAACTACGCAAACATGCTCTGATGTCTTGTCTTTTAAACTGATTGGCATACATGTACACACACATTTTCACGTCCATCGGCTCTCCAGACCAATATTATTCATTATAATTTTGTTGAGCAAACCAAGCACCCTGGCCCGGTTTCGGCCCGCTGGGTCTCATCAGGCAGGCTTGTTAAACAATTGCTGCCCGGGTTACCAGATGTTATTGGCGGCCAGAGCACCCCGTATAAATCATTCAACGCAGTGTAAAAAAAAAGCAATATTCAAGTTTATTTTGTTGAATCAGGTGAGCACTCAAGAGAGATCAGGATGATTATCCTTTGCAAGTGACCTGGAGCATGAATCTGCCAGTAGGCGGGTGGTCATTGCTGCTGCTGCTGCGTGTGTGTATATACTCACAATTGAATATTTTACGTCTAATCAAATTTAGTACCGTAACGCAGGCACACAATGACCTAATCTTGGGAATGTCGTTGGGGGGATCTTGAACGTCCACTCTGAAGTGTTATTATGGTTTATACACACATGCAATTAATAACCAGGGTGGCCGCTGGATTCGAACTGTGAACCTCTGCAACTATCAGAGAAACGTGCTACCGCTAGGCCATGTTTGCCACACTATGCAAACTCCCACCACTCAATACAATATTGCATACACAATCATAATAATCAATTGATTTAACTTTTAATAAAAAGTCCTTAACGAGACTATTCTAAAATGATGATCCTGCGTACAATGTTTTACACTAAACCCTGTGAAATTACTTTACGTGAGAATGAACTATTGTGATTGTTTATCCTAAGGTCACCGTGCTGTTTTGGAAACGTTTCCGTTTCTCGTGGGAAAGTGACCGTGGGATATTTTTTTGTTGTTCATCTCCTCTGCGCCAAAATAGTTTTGGCTTGGGCTCATTTGTGTGCTGTTGTCGAGCACGATTGTTTACCTTGGACGGTAAGATGTGAACCGGTGTTACAAAAGCTTTGGGGAATTTGTTGAGTCTCTTAAACTGCTGATTAGCACGGTTGGCAACGTACGGTGCGAAAGAAGTTCAACATACATCAGCCTCCGATTAGCACGGTTGGCTACATAGGTACGAAAGAAGTTTAACATACATACATACATCAGCCTCCGATTAGCACGGTTGGCTACGTACGGTGCAAAAGAAGTTCAACGTACATACATGCAGCCTCGAGATCACCTCCCTGCAGGTAAAGTCAAAAACTCAAAATGATTTCCTGCTCAACTGAAGGATTTGTGCTCATCTTATATTTAACAACTCTGCAGAGTCAGTGGTGGATATTCCACCTTTCCATGGCAGGGCTGACCCGATCAATGGAACAACCACCTTTGACTTCTCGACAAAATTATACTTATATTCTTAGTTCTTTCGGTAAAGTCACGTTGAAGGGTATGAATTACTGCAGTCATGAAAGCTTTAAATCAAAAATGATACTTCTTTTTGTCGGCTCTGGATGGATGATGGGCCGTGTCACCCCCCTCCCATAAACCTGGGTTTGAACTTGCAACCTTCGGAATGTCAGCCACCCGGCAAGGGTGACATTGTCATCAAGCTCATCCACATTTATTAATTCCACGTTTAAATCCATAGCATGCAAGACGTTCGTCAACGTTCTTGCGTAAAGTGTCAAGATTAAACACCGACTCTGGAACTCTCACCAAGATGCCCCCTGTACGTGGAATAACATTGCCACATCTCTCTCACGTGTTTAAAAAAAAAACGACGTATGCACTCCAGCGGGCACCGACTGCATCGCGCGCACGAGTGTGCGCGCGTCACTGCTGCTGTCTTCCCAGACGATGACTTCCGGATCCGGAAGGCCGCCCGTCCGGATAAGAAGCGGAGCCAGGAGACGGCCGCGGGCAAGAGAAGGAAGAAACGGCGAGACGAGTGGTGAGACTCCCCCCTCAACCCCTCGCTGCTGGGCACTAGCTCCTCACTCACACCAACAGCTCACACGTGCCCGCTACCAACACTTTCCCCAACACCCCGCGTAGGCTCTACAGGGGGGTGGGGGGATCTGGTCGCACTGGCCCCCCCTCATAGGTGTGCTGCATGGACCGTATATATTTCTGTCTATGTTGAACTTCTTTCGCACCGCACGTAGCCAACCGTGCCAATCGGAGGTGCGGGGGGGAGGACAACAAACTGAACACAAAAAGCAGTTCTAAAGAAATAAAGTTTTCGGTCTACATTTAAAAGTGCATAGCTCCAGCAGCACTTGCCCCAACAGGCAGTGTAGGCTACACGGGGGGCCTTTGTCTTTGTTGTATGTGTGGGTCCAGCGCGCTACAGCTGTCGGATGAGCTGACCTACGAGCAGGAGCTGCAGGCGGTGCTGGCCCTGTCCATGCAGGAGAACACGGTCACCGCACCCGCCAACCTGGCAGCAGAGGCCTCGACTCCAGCAGCCACCGAAGAGGTCTCGAACCCTGACCCGCCCAACCAGGCAGCCGCGGCGCAAAACACTTTGGCTGCTGCACAGGAGGACCCCGGCACACCCATTCCGCCAACGGCCACCGCTACTGCTGCTGCTGCTGCTCCTCCGAGCCCGGAGCAGCTGCCGGCGCCATCGCGCAAGCGGAGTTCCGGGTCCCCCCTGGCATTGGCCGAGCCGCCACCATTGCACGACGAGCCAGAGACGCCCGTGGCGAAGGGAGGATGCTCCGAGGGAGAGGAGGGCCGCGTCGGTCTGCGGCCAGAGCCGGCGACGGCCTGCGAGCCCGAATCCGGCCAAGGCGAGGAAGCCGCGGAGGGCGGGCCACAAGCGACCGGTGATTGCGGAAGCGCGACGACGCCGCCGCCGCCAACACTTTCAGCGTCGGCATCGTCGTCATCGTCGACGGTGCCAGAAGAGCTCCGCGATAGGGGGAAACGGCCGGAGGCCCTAGGTGGGTGCAGCTGTGCGGCAGGGATAGGAACCGATACGTTGGTTCATCGATTAACATTGACTTGCGGAAATCCACGCAGAATGCGTCAGATGAAGGGTGTAGCGCTTTGCAGACTTTACCACGAATAATAAATAGCTTGGTTCTGTGGCCCTATAATGGGATTTTGGGTCAACTCCATGAACAAGTTTTTTTATTGACGTGGTAGGAAACCTGGAGCGCACGTAAAAAAAAATCCATGCATGAGAGGAGCGTAAAACGTAATCCCCGTACGGATGGCAATTAATCCACTTGCTGGCTAGCCAGGAGATGGCAAGAGGGATTTTCACGGATCAGTGTGTGGTCCTCAAACCCTCACTGCCTCCACAGTGCTGGGTTACAGGCCACGTGCAGCAAAGCCACCGGCTCAGTGTATAAGTAATGAGAATAGTCTGCCTCAACACCTACTTCTCCCCATAAAAAAAAACACAGCCAGTTAATTTTCTCTTAACCCTCTCCCGTTCCGAGGTGTCTGCAAGTTCACCGATGAATCTCGTAACTCTGCGAGCGGTTCAGCGTTCATTTTATTTAGAGGGGCATAACGCCGTAGCTTTTAAAGACATTGCACTCACTGCAGAGAACCGTAGCGACACGACCGCATTTTAGTATAGCTGGCGCCAAACTGCCACACGCCCTCTGGAATGAGCCTTGTGGGAGCCTAGGTAATGATGAAGTTATTTTATATTATTCTTCCGGTTCCATTCCGATGGCATAAATGGAATCGGAAGAAAGACTGATGATGCACACGTACGTACAAGTACGTAATCGGAATGGGAGAGAGGGTTAAGTGTAAATTACACATCACACAGTTCCGGCAGTGGATTCGGCTCGAAACCAGTTACAAATGAAGATTTTCACTCCCCCCCCCTTTTTTTTTTTTTTACACTCCCAGCAGAGTGCGAGACGTCGGAGAGCATCGAGCGCGCGTCTGGCAAAGGCCAAGCCAAACGCAGGAGCAAGGCCAAGGCCGTCCCTGCCACGCCGCCCCCGCCGCACGACCCTGCCGTCACCCCGTCACCAGCGGCGGCTTCGCCCGTCACGGAGGCGGCGCGCGCAGAAGCGGCGCCCAGCAAGGGGAAATCTCGCAAGAAGGCGGCGGCGCCGGTGGAAAAACCTGCCAAGAAAAGAGCCAAGTCAAAGGCGAAGGGCGGCGCTGCCCTAGAACAGCCGGCGCAGGGTGGTTCCCCGCCACCTCCTCCGCCACAACCGGCTGTGCCGCCGCAAGACGCGAACGGTGACTCCTTACTCACGGCTTCTTTTGTTCCACTGCACAACCGTGCCGCGACGGCCGGCTCGGCTCAGAATATGAGAATCAGAATATTTATTTGGGCTGGAGGAATCCGAAGAGCTATGAAGCTCTTTCGGTAAAGTCACGTAGATGGGTTAAAAAAAAAACAACAAAAAACTACGACGTTTCGATCGTCATCCTGATGACGGCCGCTTGTGTTGCGATCGAAACGTCGTGGTTTTTTGTTATCTTACTTTGAACCTATCTACGTGACTTTACCGAAAGACCCAAAGAATATGAATTCCTGCAGTCACGAAAGCCTTAAGTCACGATTTCACACTGAGATATTAAGCTTATTTTTCAGAGGCGACCACTGCAGAACCCGAGGCGTGCCGTTGATGTCGCCCGCGGCGAACGAGTCGAGACGTGTGCGGGCGACGTCGCGACCTAACTCGCCGTGTTTTCCGAGCGCAGGCGTAACTGCAGATGCCGCTTCGGAAGCGGCTCCGGACCCGTCTGCAAGCGCGGCCGTGGCCGACGACGGGGCATCCGACAACGCCGGTGCCGCTGACCACAGCGCGCCGCTCAGGAAGAACAAGAAGGCCAAGGCGGCCAAGCCGGTGGGTACGGCACGGCCCACCGTGCTCACGCCGCAGCAGACCGGCGGCGGCGGAGCGAACCAGGAGGGCACCGATGCCGGTGAGCAGCGTCGGTCACAACAATAATTCCCTTTATTTCGTGCTTTTCATCAAGGATCTCAAAGCACTGTACAGGACCCAGCAGGAACAGCAGACACCGCATGAACATAAAAATACGTTATAAATACATTTTAAAAATATCCAGTTACAGAAGTGAACTAAAGGTTTAATAAGCGGAAGCGTACAAATAGGTTTTAAAGACGCGTTTTAAAAATGTCCAGAGACTCGGAGATCTTGTGGAAGAGCGTTCCATAGCCTGGGGACGACACGGGAAATATATTTGGGCTACACGGCAAAAATGCTGGGGGCTACACGGGAAAGCTCGGACCTCTCGGTCGCCGTAAGGCCGGCGATTTTGGCGCGGTGGTTTTTAAGTCAAATTGATGGCCGAGATGGGAGGAAGGAAAAAAACACTCAAAGAATAAGGGTCGTCTGTTCGGCGGTTCCGCTCCGTGTTTAAGCTGTGGCTTTGGCTGGCCAGGTGACGAGATCTTAACGAATTCGCCTGGTACACAGGTTGTCGGTTTGATCCCGACCCTGACACCTGTATATTAGGGATTTGCATGTTCACCCCATGGTTGCGTGGATTTTTCTCCGGGTCCTCCGGTTTTTCCCTCCACATTTAGAAGCAATGTCACGCCTTAAGAGTATTTAGCTGCTATAAGTTTCCACGTGACGATGGGCCACTTCGTTGAGCCATCACGTGCGGCCAGGTCGCTTCTGAAATAAGAACTATAGAGCTCAGTGGGCCTTACCTGATAACATAAAAAGTTAAGTTTACTTTGGGCTGCCCGAGTGGGCCAGTGACTTGTTTGCCGACACCACCTCTTGCGCCTGGCTATTGGAGTGACACCAAGCTTGGCTCCGTTCCTCCTCACACTCACCATCATTTATGTCCGTGCTATATTGTGCGCATCGCAAATTTTCTCTTGTCATTTAGAGCCACTCTCTCTCTATTTAAGGCCTTGACACAGAGGCGTTGTTTATCTGTGTGTCTATGTTGTGTGTCTCTCTCTGTGTGTCTCTGTGTTGTCTCTCTCTGCTTGTGTGTCTGCCTGTGTGTCTATGTTGTGTGTCTCTCTCTCTGTTATCGCTCTCTGCTTGTGTGCCTGTCTGTGTGTCTCCGTGTCTGTTTTGTCTCTCTTTCAAATTTAGCAATCTTTGGAAGAACTTAATCAACCAGGTAGGGTGTTGACTGTTGTGTTAGCCGACTCTCTGTGTTGTATTGCATTATATTTCTAAGTTTACTAGATTTGTTTTCGCATTCATTTTTACCTGATGACAATTGCTTGTGTTGCAATCGAAACGTCGTATGCTATTATTTATTTTCTGTCTACGTGACTTTACCGAAAGAACCAAAGAGTTGTTAAGTGATGTTCGTGCGCCGCCTTGCTCGACTGCGCGAGCGCTCTCTCCTTGTGCGTTTCAGAAGCCGTAGCTGCTAACGGTAAGAAGAGCGTGGCGGTCAAACCAGCTGCTGCCAAAACTCGGAAAATTCCACAGCCGGCAGGTAATAAATCCCGAGCTGTACTCCTTATCTGAGCAGGGCACAACTAAGCCTGTGGTTTCCACAGCCCAGACTGTGGTGTCACCGTGGTGAGACGTTAACTACCTCGCTTGGTGTACATGAGGTCGTGGGTTCGATCTTGACGCCTGTATATTTGGAGTTTGCATGTTCTTTCTGTGGTCGCATGGATTTTATTCATCGGGTGCTTTGGTTGTCCCCCTCCGCATTTAGAATCAACAAGCGTTTATAGTATTCGGCTGCCGCAAATTTCCACAGCGTAAGCCACTTCATTGAGCTATCATTTGTGATAGCCAGGTCGCTTCTGAAAAAGAGCTATATAGCTCAGTGGGCCTTACCTGGTAAAGTAAAACATAGTTTAGTTTCAATAGTTTAGTCAATGTATTGAGTTCAAAACAGAACTAAAGGCTCACCGTCTTCACACGCATCTGAAATTCCATCTGTACTCGGACGAGAATATCAGCGTTACTTAACTAATTTTCAAAGGTGGGGGGGGGGGGGGGGGGGGGCCGCACTTCCGCCGATAAGACATCGTCAGTGTGAGAGCAGCCACACCATTTGTCTTGTCGGGGGGCCGTACGTCAGGGGCCGCCAGTGGCCCCCCGCGCGGCCTTGCAATGAAGAACACTCAGAATATTATTCCCGTGTGTGCATGGGAAGGATATTTTCTGACGGGCTTTGAAGCATATGTAATCTTACGTCTGTAAGATAAACGTAAAAAAAAAAGAAATGTCACGTAACTGAGAGCGTGGCATGAACGGGGGGGGGGGGGGGGGGGGGAGTGCCGATGAGCATGGCGTTCCCCAAAGGCACAGGTTCACTGAATTCCATACAACAGGTGAGTACAGAACTGCATTAGCTGTTGATATGCTAGGTCACATACGCATGCCATCTTCGACCACACGCAGATTCATTGGCTTGCAAGGTGTTTCGGTCACACCTTTTTCTTGGTTCTATTTATATTATTGTGATGGAAGACTAGGCCAAAATTACTCTTTAGTGAGGCTCTCTACAGCTCCCTCTGATGGTGGCTTATCCACCAACAGTGGCATGAGCAAGACATTGCATAGCTGCACCTTCATCTTATAAAAAAAATAATAATTTAGTTTTGGATCGTTCTTCGAGCTAATACCAAATTCTGTCTTACTCCGGTCCAGCTTTGAGAGGTTTTACTCCTGTATATGTACGTACAGTAAAACCTTGGATTGCGAGAGTTTTTCAAGACGAGCAAACATTTTAAATAAATATCAATTTGATAAACGAGCGAGGTCTTGCAATACGAGTAGTAGTACGTGTACGCTTTTTGTCTGCCGAGCGTCACGTGATCACAACTGATACACGAGTGCTTTGGATTACAAACACGTTTCCGGAACGAATTATGCTCGCAATCCAAGGTTTTACTGTACGTATATGTTGAACTTATTTCGCACCATACGTAGCCAACCGTGCTAATCGGAGGTGCGGGGGGAAGGATAACAAACTAAACACAACAAGCAGTTCTAAAGAAATTAGTTTTCAATCTACATTTAAAAGTGCATAGCCCCTAGCGGCTTCCTAATATCAGAGGGAAGAGCGTTCCAGACGGCGGTAGAAACGCATCTGAAAGCACGCGACGCAGTGACCGTCTATTCGTCGATCATCTAAAAGCTGCTGCTGCTGAGAATGACGGGAGTTCACGTGGCGAGATCGGCAAGGTGATGCGGTTCATCTGTGGCAAGCACTTTGTGTGAAATGAGTGCGGCTTTATCATGAATTTGTTCGGCAACCAGAAGCCAATGCAGCTTAGCGAGCACCGGACGGGCATGGTCAGAACTTGCAGTACCCGTCACGACACGTGCCAAATAATTTTGCGCACACCTGCAGCTTGGTAATGTTTTTTTTTTTTGCCAGACGTCCCGTAGAGTAGTGAGTCGCAGCAGCAATCGAGCATTGGCGGTACTACGCTACACGCCGAAGTGTCGGCTACGTCGCAACTTAAGTGGTCGAACGTGTGTCGTAGAAGCCCCGATATGAAAATTGCAATTGTTGAGCTGGTGGCTGCACCATCGTGACATTCTGCTGTGCCAACCCCCCCCCAGTTGCTACAGCGGGACGGGGGCTGGGCTCCCCACGGTGCCGAGGGGCCGAGGCGTCATCGGGAACCCCCGCGGGAGCGGCCGGAGCGGCGCCCGCCCTGGCTCGCTCGCCAGGGGGCAGCACCCTGCGCCTGGGGCTGTCGCGGTTCGCTCGGATCAAGCCCCTGCACCCCACGCTGCCACCCGAGTAGGGCCGTCCTGCCGGGATTGGACAACGCCAGGATCGGTCCAAGTGGCTACACACTGAGCCAGGATCGGTTGAAGTGGATCAGCTCTATTTGGTTAATGTCACCACAACCAGCTATGTTGGTTAAATTCACTGGAACCAGCTGTATTGGATAAGTTCACCAGAAATGGATGCATTGGAGTAAGTTCAATAGAATCTGTTTCAGTTATATTCGTTAGGGTCACTGGAAGTGGTTCAGGTTCCCCAGAATGGGCTATATCGGTTAAATTTTACCGTAAATAAGCTGCATTGTTTTAGTTCATCAGGATCGGCTGTATAGGTGAACTTATTCACCCAAGAAAGCCTGATTGAGTCTGGAATAAAACAATGCATATGGGTTCATGAACCACATTGCTATACTTAAATCTCCTGGCCGACTTGTACCTCGGTGGGTTTGGGAGTTGCAGAAATGTGCGCGACCCACCAACCCCTTGCCTCTAAAGCGCTGGATCAGAGGAGTGCGTCATCATGCTCTGCGATTTCGCTCAGCGTCAGCTTCATCGGTTAAATGTTTACCGATCCTTGTGATGTTGACATTCACCAGGATCATTTTACGATTGTAATGGGTCATGTAATGGGCCATGCGCCATATACATTGCATCAGCAGCCTGTGTATAGGAGGATCTTTTTATGGAAAAGGGCCAACGAGTGAGTGTGTAAAGAATCATTCCTTCGTTAATTTAAATCAATTTTTATGCCCGTGATGGAAGTATCAAAATGTGCGCGTGGGAATCGGTTGTTTACGATGTATACAATTACAGTGATATGTATCTTCGGGATGATGGAAAGAGACGAGATGGAATATATGAGGCAAGACGACACGGACAATAAAGGATTGATTCCTTGTAAAATCACGTCAGACAGCCCAATTGCAGGAGTGATGATGGTTAAATGCCTCTTCCCGAGCCTCACGTTTTAGACTGCGTGTGCCGTGCATTGGATATCAAGAGGTTTTTTTTTTGGTTAGATCGCGTAAATATAAATGTGTCGTTAAACCCACCAGCACCCGACACAGCCAATTAGTAAGGTTTGTCACGAAAGCCTACGTGTTCAATTGAATATCTCGTTTGCGCCGAAGCGAGTTCGATATTGCTTTTGTGTTTTCACGATACTACGGGTATCGCTTTACTTATTTAAATGAGCTGCCTTGTGGCATATTCTATTTATACGTGTACGCGACTGTATTTATGCAATGTGCTTTTTTTTTACCCCGAGGTGCTGTGTTTATCACGCGAGTGAATTGTTTTAAGTGCTTGCATGCTGGACTCAATGAATGCCCCATCACACCGAGTTTGCCCAGTAGTGGCTTTGCGAATCTCCTTGCTGATCTCGTCAAAGAGCAACAAAGCATCACACGAACTCCGGTAATCCTCGCGGCGGCTTTTGGCTAACCATCGAACAAAGACGGTCGACGCATCCCGCGCTTTCAGATGCGCTTCTGCGGCCGTCTGGAATGCTCTTATGACACGAAGCCACTGGAGCTATATGCACTTTTCAATAATTTAGATTGAAAACGAATTTCTCTAGAACTGCGGTTTTGTGTTTTGTTTGTTCTTTCCGCACCTCCGATTAGCACGGTTGGCGACATACAGTGCGAAACAAGTTCTACATACATGCCTTTGATGTTCAGTTTTTTTTTACATTATTCACTTTGCAGCTGTTAAAGAAGCTACCGGGCCAGCAGCGTGGTGCCAGACGATGAGTGCGCGTGCGGAGGGTGTCTGTTGATGGTCTCTGCATCGCGAGTGCAAGCAGTGTGAATAAACGTGTTTTGTATTTAACTTGCATTGACGAAACCCCCCCCCCCCCCCGTTTCATCTGCTGATTGAGCTGTTTGCAATGAACAGCAACTTTTTTTTACCGTGGCACCCACAGGATGAGGAGTAGAGTCTAAATTATTTTAAATTTGACCAGGTAGGCCCCCCCCCAGTGAGCTATGTAGCTCATTTTCAGAAGCGACCTGGCCATAAAGCAGGGGTGGGGAACCTTTTTTTCTGCCAAGGGCCATTTGGATATTTAAAACATCATTCGCGGGCCATACAAAATTATCAACTTAAAAATTAGCCTGTTATGGAATTTCGAGTCCCGCCTGCGGTTGCCTTGGCAAGGCCCCAGACCAAATGATTTTGCGGGCCTTATGCAGCCCGTGGGCCGGACGTTCCCCACCCCTGCCATAAAGTGATAGCTCAACTTAGTAGCTTATCACGTGGAAATTGAAATAGCCACATCCTCGAATGTAAGGAAAGCGGAGAAGAGAAATAAACAAGTAATGGGAAAAATGGACGCAAAGGTGATCGTAAGAGGGCTTACACAAGGGGGTTTGACGCTGCTGCATGGAGCAGAGTGTGTTTTCACAGGGGGTGGGGAGAGGGGAAGGATTTCAAGTCGTGGTGGTGACCACACAAGCCACGTGATTTACATGACGCTTTGGTTCATTTAAATATACATGTACAAGACTACGAGGTACATGTACAGCACTTTGGTGAGTCCACTGCTGGATGAGGACCTCACCACAGATGGATACACAAAAGACTGATCGGTGGACACACGTTGGTGATTCCCTGCTCCAATGAGCATGGGGACCGGTGCTCATTCCATTCACAACTCTGAAGCAGTGGTGGAAATTCCGCATTCCTATGGCGGGGATGGGCAAGTGAACACAAAGGACAATCACTTTGACTTTCACACGGTGGTACTTATTTGTGAACTACCTCGCCTGGTATGCAGGTGGTCGTGGGTTCGATCCTCAACCCTGACGCCTGCTGCTGCTGTATATTTTGAGTTTGCGTCTCTCCCCGCGGTCGCGTGGATTTTTCTCCGGGTCCTCCCGGCGTTTCCCTCCGCGTTTAGAATCGACAGCGCGCGCTTAGAGGGCATTTGACTGCTTGACATTTCCACATGATAAGCCACTTCGTTTCAGCCATCATTTGTGATCGGTCGCTTCTGAAAAAGAGCTAGTGGGCCTTACCTGATAAAATAAAAAAAATAGCTTAGCATATACGGGTTGCTTTTAAAAAAATGTTAACACTCCCGAGAATTTGCAACAGTGCCACGGGAAATGTTCCGCCTCCGGGGCTCTGCAGACCAAATGGAGAAGATTCCAGGCACGTGTTGATAATGATGGCGAACAAGTGGAGACTTTGACTTTCTGAAGCTATTAACGTTCAATTTGTTATGATCTTCATTTGAAGCTTTCGTGACTGCAGGAATCCATATTCTTTGGTTCTTTTGGTAAAGTCACGTAGGTAGAAAAATTAAATAGAACAATTTTTTTAAATATATATAAACCCCCTCCAGGCTGATAATTTTTGCTTTAATAAAATAACAAAATTGTTTTATTTTTCTACCTACGTGACTATACCGAAAGAACCAACGAGTATTCGTTACGATGTTACAGTGTTTTCTTGTCCGTTATTTTTCTATTAAAAACGATAGTCCCATATAAGCGTTAACATTTTAAAAAAAATCTACCCTGTATATTACCAGAGAGAAGCACGGTCAGCCTGGAGGAGGTTTAACCTCTGACCTGGCATCTGTCACCTAACCCCTTCCTCCCAGGATCCCCTACGCCGACGTCTCCTCTCCGAGGGCCTCCGTGCCTCGTCCGTCCCGCGAGCGATGGAGTCGCACCTGGCCACAGCCGCCGCCTCCCTCTGCTTCTCGGACGCTCTCTCGGCCGCCCGGGGCCACGCATCCTCCTCCTGGGGCCCCGCGGAGGCCGCCGCCGCGATGGCGTGGGCCCGGCACTTCGAGGGCGCGACCACCGCGCAAGGCCGCGCGCCCGCCGCCCACGACGCGCTCGGCTCGGCGGGGCGTCTAGGCGAGGCGCGCGCCCGCGGCCCGGCCTCGGTGCTGGGCGCGCTGCTGAGGAACCCGTGGCTGGGGAAGGAGACGCGGCTCTGGGCGGTCGGGGAGGCCCTGAGGGAAGGTGGGGACGGTGGTGGGGGGGCCTTGCTGATGGAGGAGGCGAGGCTGAGGGCTTCCGTGGAGATGCTGGGTCTGGCGGCCTCTTCAATAACATCACCATCATCATTCGGCTCGCCCTCTCCCGTATCATTGTCGTCGTCTGCGGCGTCCTCCACCTCCTCGCTGGGCCTCAGGGCTCGGCTCCTGCGGGTCGCTCTGGCCGCGAGGCTCCGACGAGGAGGCGGCGGCGAGGCCGCGGCGGTGGAGATGCTGGAGCGTGGCCGCCTGGCGGGGACGAGGAGGAGTCCGTGGCTCGCTGAGCTCGCATTGGCCGCGCTGGTGGAGCCGAGTGAGGAGGAGGACGATGACGATGTGGCGAGGGACACGATTGAGCGGTGGCTGCTCGAATCGGGCGCCTTTGAGGAGGCGTGTGATGTTGGTGGTGGTGGTTGTGGTGATGATGTTGGTGGTGGTGGTGTTGATGTTGGTGGTGGTTGTGGTGTTGATGTTGGTGGTGATGATGATGTTGGTGGTGATGATGATGTTGGTGGTGGTGGTGACGGAGGAGCCAGCTGCGAGGTGAAGCCGGCGAGGGACCGAAGCCCACACAGCAACTCGACACGGCAGTTGATATCAGCTCAGGACCGAGCACCAGCCCAGCAGCAGCAGCGGCGACACATGGACCCGAGACCGGGCCAAATCCTCTCGCAAAGCCTCAACCCATCAAGGCAGCGCCATGCCGACAAAGCAACGACCACCAACACCACCACGAGTCGCCACGCCAACAACCCACAGATGTCCCCACCCCAGACCGAACCCCGAGCCCTCCTACTCGCCGCTTGCGCGCAGCGGCCCCGGCTGCGCGAGTTCTACCTCGAGCGTCTGAGCGGTCACGTGGCCTCGCTGCGCCGCGACTCGGGGGCCCACGGGGGGCCGTGCGCGGGCCGCTGGTGGACGGCGGCCGCGAGGAGGGGGTCACCCGGCTGGGCCGAGCTGCGGGGCCGCTTCTCGGAGCTGCTGCTGCTGCTGCCCGGGCCGTGCCACAGCGAGTTGCGAGAGGCGGCGGAGAGGACAGTAAGGGCCCGGCGTGCCCGAGCCGGGGCCCTGCCGCCCCTGCGAGGCCTCGACCCCTGGGAGGACCTGGCCAGAGAGCTGCGGCTGGACACGTCCACTGGCCCGTGATGATCAGCGGGGGGTTTTGGGGGGGGGGGGGGGTCCAGATGTCTTGTGACCCCCCCCCCCGCCAATTAATTGACTGACCCCTAACATTTTTGTCTGCCCATTTCATAATTTATTTCTGTTTTCACACTCATTCGTATACACAAAATATTACGTTATAGATAATTAAATGGGGGGGGGGGGGGCGTCACAAGACATCTGGACAATCCTGTAGAACTCGCAAATTCAAGAAAAGGACCCGTTATTTCAGATACATTTTTTTACGAGAATTGTAATTCAAACGAGTGCTGGATGATGTCTGTATGCAAGTTTAACTTATTTCGCATCGTATGTAGCCAACCGTGCTCATCGAAGGCACGGGGAAGGACAACTGGGTATCTGCGAGTCTTAAGTTTGTATGTTGAACTTCTTTTGCACCGTACGTAGCCAACCGTGCTCATCGGAGGTGCAGGGAAGGAGTGGTCATGTGACCCTCAATGCCTATGTAGCGGGCATTCGGTCACGCGTGGCGCTAAATCACGTTTTGCTTATTTTTGAAATAAACATTTTTGAGAGCATCAAACCGTTTGGAAATATTCTATTTGGGTAAACGGTTTTCCTCTTGCAACTTGAGCAATTTTTTTCGAATTGTATTTAATAAAACCCAAGTTTTTTGGATGTGAGGGTTGGTAGATCATGAAAATGTTTGCGAATCTTCCTTTCCGTTGGCATCAAGGTGCCATACCCCGGCTCGCCAGGATTAAAAACTCTAATATAAACCACTTTTATTTTACAAGGTAAAGCCCACTGAGCTACGTAGCTATTTTTCAGAACCCACCTGGCCACAAATGATAGCTCAACGAAGTGGCTTATGTGGAAATGTATAGCAGCCAAATACTCGAAACACACATTGATAGTCATGGAGGAAGCGGTACAGCAAAATATGGACCAATATCTCTGCCTTGTGCATGGGATAGAGCGTTTCCCCCTCACACCCGCGGCTTTTCTCCAGTTGGTCTGGTTTCCTCCTACACGTACACAATGTTCATTTATTGGCCGAAAACATCTTCATATACAGAGGACTGCAGAAGCTCGGGCAATTGTGAGGAGAGACGGCTCATCGCCTGGGTGCTGCCTTCCAGCTTGTACGTATGCAAGTTGAACTTCTTTCGCACCGTACGTAGCCAACGTGCTCCATCAGAGGTGCGGTGGATGGACAACAAACGAAGCACAAAAAGCAACTCTAATGACATTGGTTTTCAATGTAGATTTAAAAGTGCATACACAGCGCTAGTGACTTCCTTATGTAGGAAGGCAGAGCGTTCCAGACGGTCGCAGAAGCGCATCTGAAAGCACGCGATGCGGTGACCCGTCTTGTCTGTGGTTCCTCGGCGATTGAGAGCACTGGCGGAGCCAGTGGGGGAGGTGGGGTGGCACTTGCCCCCCCCCAATGATCCGATCGAAATCCCTAATTTCGATCGGATCATTGGGGTTTATTAGTAATAAATCGGCATTTTGTGACCCCCACTGCCACTGTGTAGCATATTATTACGTACCAGGGACTCTATGAGATGATAGGACAATAGTCAGAGTCCATAATTGGCAATAAGTAACGGCAAAGCAGTTATAAGCGACTCAGAATTGTACGCAGTTGCGTGAACAGTCCACAGACTTCCCTGAAGGCATTCACCTTCAGCGAGCGCGATGCCGATCACACAACGCGGTTCGAATTCGACCCTCGATCGATGGCTGCGTCATCGCCGAAACACGCATCGAGTAAAAAGCAAGAGACAAGTCCTTACTTATTAACAACTCCTTACTAATGACTCCTTACTTACTAAAAACTCCTCTATCATATATCATTGCTGGAGGGGTTGCCCCCCCCCCACCCGACCTGAAAATCCTGGCTCCGCCATTGTGAGATGCAATTTGCATTAACACAACCACTATGAAACTAACATCATCTCAGCCCCTGAAAATAAATGGCTTCGTATTAAAACTGGGGGGTTAAATACTCAAAACTTCGTTCGAAATTACTGGTGCCTGCTACGGAATAAAAACAATACCAGAGTGGGAATTTTAATGCAAAGTTAATCATTTTAATAAAATGTCCACATAGGTGTAATAAAAAAAAATCAGCGCTGTGATAACATAAATACGTGTTTTAGATATACATAGCATATTCTCTGAATTATAAGATGCTCCCAAAAGTAAGACATACCCAAAAGTAGTGCGCGGTTGTGTCTCCGGGTCCGTTTTGGTTGTATCCGTGTCTCGGTTTGTTTCGGTCAGTATCGGTCTTTCGGAGATGTGTCAATGTCTGTCTAGGTCTTTCTTGGTCTGTCCGGACTGTCTAGGTCGGTCGAGGTCTTTCTTGGTCTCTCCGGACCTGTCCGGGTCTGTCCGGTTCTATCCGGGCCTGTCCGGTTCTTTCGGGGTCCGTCTGGACCGTCTCGGTGACCCAGGCGAGGGCAGGCGTGGTCAGTCGACGGACACGTTGGCCGGCACGGCCACTGTGATGCCGAACTGCTGTCCCAGGCTCAGCAGCTGCTCCTCGTACACCAGGTTGCGTTTCACCGCCTCCTTGTAGTTGAACTTGAGGTCTTCGATCTCCTCAAAGAATGCCGGGTCGAAGCTTTCCAGCTCCTTGCGGAGGCCTCGAACCTCCTCCTGATCACGGTGACGCACGCACGCACAAAGTCCCCCCGTGTGGGATACACAGGCTGTTGGGGCAAGTGCTGTTACCAAACACCCAGGTGGTGGCCCTAGACTAGCTGCCAGCAACCGGCGCCCTAGACAAACCATGCAATCGGCGCGCCAAATCCCAAGGGGGAGCTCTCGGCTGAGGTTTTTTTTGGTAAAATGGGAAATATGTTGCCCATATTTTCCATTGAATGTTTTTTTTTTAAGCTTATATTTTTAAAGAGGCATAATTATTCGGTTTGTCCACCCGTCTCTCCGAGCAATAACCGTCTCGGAAATGTTGAAAAATTAACTATAATTCATATTTACACTGTCCGCTCACAGGAAGTGAAATAACGGCATCTTCTTTGTTTTATTTTGTATTATTTTCCTCGACCTTGGCACCCCAGTGAACTTAGCGCCCTCGGCGACCGCCCGAGTTCGCTGATATGGACGAGAGGCCGCCCCAGCAAATACCGATAAATATACAAAGTCAGAGATGCCCACGCTCGCACGAGGTATATTGTACACTGTTGGGGCAAGCACCTTTGAAGGCTGGCACGGCGAATGGAAATCAATCCAGTATTATCTGTATGTTGAACTTCTAACTACAACACCATTTACTAAAACACGGATCGTGTATCGTAGTAAAGGGGTTGCAGTGGTAAGCGCCCTGCGTTATGAACCACAGCGACCTGAGTTCGATTCTCCGTCACGGCTAACATCGGTGATGGCTGGTAAATGAAACCAATTTTCATGGCACTCTCTTCACCAAACCCGGTGGGGAGTACGGTTGAACAACCCCCATGACTGATACGGTGCGGGGGAGGCCCTTACCCAGGAGTCGATTGACAAAGGGCTGTACATTTCAAAATCGAGGTTTTTGGGTTCGACCACGCAAATATAAATGTGTCGTTCATATAAATGTGATCTAACCCAAAAACCTCTTATGGATAATAATGGTCGTCGCGAAAGCCTACGTGTTAAACTGGCTATACATTTTTTATGCGGTATTATCAATGACTTATTAACACGCGCTCAACGCTACACGTGGCGGAGCTTGCGCTACCTCGAGCCGGCCATTGTGCATCTTCATCTCACGCAGCTGCACCTGCACCTGAACATTCTCCTGCAGCAGCTCGTCGTAACGCCGCGCTTTCTGCAGAACATCGCGCTCTGTAACGCACGCACGCACACACCAGCAAGAGATAAAGATCCCCACCCCCACACACAGCCTTTAACAGACGTTGAAGGCAAGTGCTGCTGCTTCTTAGTCTTTCGTATGGCATGTAAAATCAACAGTTTGTACAGATGATGTCATCGTTGAATGTTAAGGTACTTTAACCAATCCAAGGCGGCAGTAGACGCTGTACGGATTGCAGCGATACTGCCAGGGTGCGCATGGATGGCTTTACCGCAGTCGCAGTTTGGTGATTCTTTGATTTTCTATTTTTGGCAAGTGCTGCTAGCGAGCGTCTATGAAGGCCGGCACGGCGCACGCACCAAGGGGGTGGTGGGTTGGCCGGCCAGCACCACACCCGGGCCGCCTCTATCTCCCCCAGGCTTACGAAGATGACAATGTTGGTCTTCGTCATGACGGGGATCACGGCAATTGTTAGAATGAAAAAACAGTTCATTATTAGAATTATGCATTTGCTGATTACGATCAAGATGATGCTGAAGCTGCTAATAGTGACAATTATACTGCTGATTACGATTAAGATGTTTGTGGTAATGATGCAATGAAGCTGCTGCTTCTCATGATGGTTGTGACGACAGTGATGCCGATGACGATGTTGATGGCTCACCCGCTGATGGTTCGCTCGCTCTCAGCTGCTCCAACTCCTCTCCCAGCTCCGCCTTCTCCTTCTCCAAGCGGTCGATAGTCAACCTGCCAACACGCGTGCCGAGTGAGGGTTTGAGCCCTGGTGCTGGTCGTCTTGCGGACGTGAGATGGGGGAGGGGGTGCATCAAAGTAAAGTCCAGTACCTCTGAAGTTCTTAACCCTTAAATCTTGACTTAAAGCTCTTTTTTTCTTCCTGATGACGAACGCTTGTGTTGCGATCGAAACGTCGTAGTAGTTTATTTGTTATTTTTCGTTATTTTCTTTGAACCTATCTACGTGACTTTACCGAAAGACCCGAAGAATATTCTTAACCCTTTCCCGTTCGGAGACGCCTGCAAGTTGCAGGGTGGCATATCCTGTTCACCGCTGAATCTCGGAATGCGCCGGCGGTTCACCGTTAATTTTATTCGGAGAGACGTAGCAGTGCCGTTGTTTTCAAACACATTGTGCTCACCGCAGAGAAAGCGTGGTGACGCTCTACGATAGCTGGCACCAAAACTTGCGCCACACGTCCTCCACGCGGGGCCTTTTCATCATTCCGATTCCGTTCGGAATCAATTCCGTGATCGTGAACGGAATGGGAAGAAAAACTGGTGACGTACGCGCGTATGCCATCGGAGCCACCAGGCTGGGGTGTCTGGGCTCATAATGACCGTGTCGGGCACCGAGAGTTGTACCTGGCTATCTGGAACTCCCTGGTGAGGCCCGGTTGGGATTTTGCCTCCTCCGGGAACTTCTTTAACAGCTCCACCTGCACAGCACCTCCGATTAGCACGGTTGGCTACGTACGGTGCAAAATAAGCTCAACACACACACATACAAAGCATCGGCACAGCGACATCAAAGATAAAGATCTCTGGGGCAAGTGCTGTTGGTGAGGACCTATAAAGGCACACGAGGGGGTGGGTGGCCAGCACCAAGCCCAACCGCCTTTGTCTCCCCAGTGGTGATGTTTACACACCGCACCAGGTACTCATTTGAGGCTAGAGTGGACCTAGCAGAGGACAAGGACCGGCTCAGATATAATCGTCACTGGTGTTGGCCGTGAGCGGGAATCGAACCCGGGTCGTCGGGCTCGTAGCGCAGCGTAGCGCTAACCGCTACCACTACCGCTCACCCACTGCAGTGACATCACGGGGAGCAGCACAGACATGTTCGTGCCTTGACGTTCTTTTTTTAAAGAAAGTAAACCACCGAATTATTTACCAAGATTAGGGTCGTCGTCGCGAAGTGTTGCTACCCGCCGGGCCAACCCACGGCTGCCCCCCCCCCCCCCCCCACCCCCCTCACCTCCCCCCGGCCACCCCAAACTCAGCGCCACCGAATGTCGATCGCTCTCCTAGGGCGGGATTCACCTGCTGCTCCAGCTGCCGGTGCCGGCGCCGGTGCTCGCTCTCGCGCTGCTCCCCCTGCTGCAGCAGCGCCCGCGCGTCCTCCAGGCCCCGGCAAGCGCGCTCCGTCTCCTCCTGGGCGTCCCGCAGACGAGCCTCGTACAGCCTCGGCGTCCAAGACAAACCAAAAAAAAGGCACAAAGACTCCCACCACGCCACTGTATAGCCTCAGCAGACCGTTGCAAGGCCAGTGCTGTCCGCGAGTAGCGCTCACCAAGGCCGGTAACGGGACACGAGTTGGGGGTGAACCAGATGTTAACTCCCTTGCATGGTACGCAGGAGGTCGTGGGTTCGATCCTGACCCTGACGCCTGTGTATTTATTGAACGTCGGCAATGTGTAGCCCCCCCCCCCCCACCCCCGAAACCTAGACCCAACTTTATTTGTGTTACCCGAGTCAAATGGCGTTCAAGTTCTCAATTTATTTTTTTAAAGGAGGGCCCTGTTTGGAGGGATAATATTTTTAATTTATCAAGGGTTGGGGTGTGTAGTTTGTGTGTGTTCATTGCTCATCAGCAAGCCACATTGGCGCCACAGTGGCTAGATGTTAACTACCTCACCTGGTATGAAGGAGGTTGTGGGTTTGATCCCAACCCTGACACCCGCATATTTAGAGTGTGCACGTTCCATACTCTTTGGTTCTATTCGGTAAAGTCACGTAGGTAAAAAATAAAACAACAAAAAATCACGACGTTTCGGCCACAACACAAGCGGCCGAAACGTCGTGATTTTTGTTGTTTTATTTTTTTACCTACTACGTGACTTTACCGAATAGAACCAAAGAGTATGGATCCTTGCAGTCACGAAAGCTTCAAATCTAGAATTGTGCACGTTCTCTCGCTCTCTCCGCGTGGTCGCGTACATTTTCCTCCGGGCCCCTCCGGTTTTCCCCTCCACATTCACGATCAACGTATTTTGCCTGCTGTAAGTGTCCACGTGATGTTAAGCCACCTCGCCGAGCTATAATTTGTGACAGCCAGGTCGCTTCTGGAAAAAAAAGAAGGCTCGACAGCCCAGTGGGCCTTACCTGGTAATACAAAAATAGTAATAACAGTTCTAAATCGACGTCTGGCTGGCGGCTCGCTTTGATGCACGTGCCGCTAAGATGGTCATCGCGGTTGGCCGCATGGCTCCATCGTTTTTTTTTCCCGCTCTGGTGATCAGGACGACGACGACGACGACGATGACGACGGCGGATGAACGTGCTCACTTAGACAGGGCCCCGGGCTTCAGGCCCCGCTCGTCGCTCGCCTGCGCCCGCGCCAGCCGGGCCTCGACCTCGTCGAGTCGCCGGCGCGAGCTCTCCGCCTCCTCCCGCGCCAGCTCCAGCGCCAGCTCCAGCGATCGCTTCTCCCCCCGCAGCTTGTCCACGGCCTCACTCTCCTGCGGCGAGACGCGCGGCCCGCGGGCGGCGCGGGCGGGCGGGCGGGGGGAGCGAGGGCGACAAGGAGCGAGTGAGTGAATGGCAGGGACAACTATGGGCAGGGGAGTGAGGGCGACAGGGAGCGAGTAGCGAATGAGACGACTGATTGGGTAACGGAGAGGGAGCGAGCGAGTGAATGGCAGGGACAACTATGGGCAGGAGAGCGACAGGGAGCGAGTAGCGAATGAGACGACCGATTGGGTAACAGAGAGGGAGCGAGTGAGTGAATGGCAGGGACAACTACGGGCAGGAGAGCGAGGGCGACAGGGAGCGAGTAGCGAATAGAATGAGACGACAGATTGGGTAAGGGAGAGGCAATGAGGAGGGAGTGACGGGCCAGGTAGAAGGGGATGAGGAGTGAACGAGTGGGTGAATGATTGACAGGGACGAATAAGGGCGGTGGAGTGAGGGCGACGGGGAGCGAGTCGTGAATGAATGGGACGACTGATGGAAGGGAGAGGGACGAGTGAGTGAGTGAGCGAATGAATGACGAAGGACAGGGAAGAGGGACTAGCGAGTAGTTGTTGTCCTTGGTACCACGTGTTTCTGTGTGCGTCTCTCTCCATGTCTGCGTGCGTCTATCTGCTGCGTGCGTCGTCACCCTCTTGATGTGCGCGAGGAGTTTCTCGTTCTCCGTGATGAGCTTGTCGACCCCGCGGCTACGCGTCTCGTAGCGGTCGCTCAGCTGCTGCCCGGCCTTGAGGCGCAGGGCCTGCAGCTCCGCCTGTACGGTGGGGGGGACACGTGGGGACACGCGGGGACACGCGGAGATATGGGGACACACAGGGACACTCGGGGGCATGGACAACCAAGACAAAGACCCCCCCCCCGTATAGCCTGTGACAGACTGTTGGGGCAAGTGCTGTTTCGCAAGCACCTACGAAGGCCGGCACGGCACACGAGGTTGTGGTTGGCCAACACCACGCCCGGCCGCTTTTGTCTCCCCAGTGCTTTACACACCACATTGGGTACTAATCTGAGGCCGAGTCGACCTCGGGGAGGCCAATGACCAGTTCAGATAATCGTCAGTGGTGTTGGCCGTGAGTGGGAATTGCGCTCGGGTCACAGCCAGGTTCGTGGCGCAGCAGCGTGCTAACCGCTGCACCACCGCTCCCGCTAGGAAACTGACAGAAGGGCGCACGGACGGACGCGGAGCGGCGATGACGGTGCACACGCCGGGGCCACCTTGAGCTTGGCGTTGTCGGCCTCGAGGCCGGCGCTCCGCTGGGCCTCCACCACGCCCGGCGCTCGCCGCAGCTCCTCGTTCTCGCGCTGCAGCTTCTCCACGACGCGCTGCATCAGCCCCACCGTCTTCTCCAGCTCCGGCACCGTCTTGCCGCTGCGGCCCGCCTGCGCCGCGCACGCGTCGGCGGTGTCGTCACGCTGCGACGCTGTCACGGTGTGATGGCGTCACGGAGTGATGGCGTCACGGTGTGATGACGTCACGGTGTGATGGTATGATGACGTTATGGAGTGATGGCATCACGGTGTGATGGAGTGATGGGGTCACGGTGTGACGGTGTGATGGGTGTCACGGTGTGATGGAGTGATGGTGTCATCCTATCACAGTGTCAGGGTGTCATGGTGTAATGATGTGGCAGTGTAATGGTGTAATGATGTGGCAGTGTGATGGTGTAATTGCGTGATGGTGTGATGGCGTTACAGTGATGGCATCACGGTGTCACGGTGTGATGGTGTCAACGACCCACACGCATGGCACTGTGTAACGTGGCACGGCCTAACACTCTGCTACATATTCTTGGTTCCTTCGGTAAAGTCATATAAAACAATAAAAACATGCTAGCTGCAGCCCTGCAACGAGTCACACCGTTTGCATGGCAAGAAGGGCGGCATCCACTTGCCAGGACAAGCGGATTGAGAAACCAACCAACACTGGCCTAGCAATGGACCAGAGATCCATTGCTAGGCCAGTGCGCCGACCATCACACATGGGTGTCCTGTCCGTCTTGTTTTGGGGCGTCCGTCTCGTCTGTCCTGTCATCCGTGCCGTGTCCCACCGGTCCCGTCTCGTCTGTCCCACGCACGTCCAGTTTGTCTCGCCGCATCGGGGTTACGCGGAGTGTCTCACTGCTACAAATGTCCAAGCGATGGGGCCACTTTGTTGAGCGGCTATCATTTGTGATGGCCACGTCGCTTCTGAAAAACAAGTTCATACCTCGGTGGTGGGGCTTTTGCCTGGTTAGGATGGGGGGATGGTTTAGTGTTGTGTTTGTTTGTGTTTCGGGTGATATGTTTACCGTTCTTGTACTTTGCACTCCTATCGTGTTTTTGGTACTATTTGTTGTTGTAACGATCTTACCCCATGCCCCGACTGGGCATCTAAGAGCTTCATAGCTCATCGGATTCCTCCAGTATAAATACATATTCTAATTCTGAAAATACAGTAAAACCTTGTGGGATTGCGAGTAACTTGTCCTGCGAGTGTTTCGCAAGACGAGCAAACATTTGTAAATGAATAATAATTTGATAAACGAGCGAGGGTCTCGCAATACGAGCAGCGTACGTGTACACGCTTTGTCTCACCGAGCGTCACGTGATCGCAACTGGTATACGAGTGCTTTGATACACGAGTGCTTTGGATTACAAACACGTTTCCGGAACGAATTATGCTCGCGATCCAAGGTTTTACTGTAACTCTGATTCTGTACCATCAGAACCGTCTGTCGGTGTCGTCCGTCCCGTCTTGCCTGCTCAGTCGCACCGCCTCCGATTAGCATGGCTGGCTACTTACCGTGCAACAAAAAGTTCAACATACGTGCAAACATATGCCGGAGCAAAACAAACGCGAACTGAGCTGCGATTAGGTCGGGTTCTCGAGTGTAGCGCGTTGACGGCCTCAAGCCCAGTCACCAATGACACGCACAGAGAGACTCATAGACTTACATAGAGACCCACTGGCTAACATAGACCGAGCTGCGATTAAACCGGGCTCTCAAGTGCAGTGAGCTGATGGTCTCAGCCCGGCCGCAGGTGTATAAACTTGTGTTTTTAAGCGCTCTGCTCCGAAGGATATCGTCTGTGAAATGGTTAAATTCGACTTGTTTACAGCATAGACTGTGGTGACGGGTGTTAGGTTAAACTGACAACATTCAACAGAGAAACGGTAACGAGGATAAACGCAGCGCAACGATACAATTGCAAACTTTTACTTACAGGGCAAACCTACAAGAGCTCGCGTGCACAACGGCCAGCGGAAACGAGTTTATATATATAGAGAGAGGCCAACGGTAATTAACATATACACATACAAACACACACGTCGACTTCAATACATAGTCGAGCGCACATGATCGTTGTACAGGCATACGTTGGTTACCTAGGTGACGCAATGACGCCTCTCCCCACCTGTAGGTCACGTGACAGGATGTTCTTTTTTTTAAACTCGAGTAGGAAGTAAAGCCGTGAGTTTAAGATCTCTTTGTGCGCATGTATGTCTGTATGTTGTTACTCCTTTCGCAACCGCAACCGTACGTAGCCAACCGTGCTAACTGAAATGCGGGGGAAGGACAACAAACTATGGGACTCTGTGTGAGTCTGTGGGTCTCTGTGTGAGTCTATGGGCCTCTGTGTGAGTTTGTGGGTCTCTGTGTGAGTCTATGGGCCTCTGTGTGAGTCTGTGGGTCTCTGTGTGAGTCTATGGGCCTCTGTGCGAGTCTATGGGTCTCTGTGTGAGTCTATGGGCCTCTGTGTGAGTCTGTGGGCCTCTGTGTGAGTCTATGGGTCTCTGTGTGAGTCTATGGGTCTCTGTGTGAGTCTATGGGTCTCTGTGTGAGTCTATGGGCCTCTGTGTGAGTCTATGGGTCTCTGTCAATTTAGATGATTTAACAGTGCATAGCTCCAATGGCTTCCTAACATGGGAAGGAAGAGCGTTCCAGACGGCCACAAGAAGCGCATCGGAAAGCGCGCGATGCGGTGACCACCGTCTTTGTTCGACAGCCAAAAGCCGCTGGGAGGATGACCGGAGTTTGCGTGACAACGGTCTATGCTCCTTGACGAGATCGGCAAGGTATTGCGGTCCATCTGTGGCAAGCGCTTTGTGTGTGTAATGACGTATTCGTTCGGCAAAACCGGAAGCCAATGCAGCTCGCCGAGCACCGGACGGACACGGTCGGATCTTGCAGTACCCCGTCACGGACGCGCGCGCGCGCCACGAGAAATTTGTACGCTCTGCAGCTTGCTATAATGTCACTGCCACACGTCACGAATGACGACAGATTTGGGGTGATGTGAATGTCTCACGCCTCTGACGTTGCCGAGTTTCCTCTCCATCTCTCCCTTCTCCCTCTTGAGCTGTGCGCAGAGGGCCTGAAGGTCGCTCAGCTTGTCCTTTAAAAAAGACATCAAAAACAACAACACAAGGAACAAAGAATAAGCAAGCACATGCACTATGTCGCCGCCGGGCAGATTTGATTCTACCTCGCACCGCCGATGAGCACGGTTGGCTACGTACGGTGCGAAAAAAGTTCAACGTACATAGACTCACACAGAGACCCATAGACTCACAAAGAGACCCATACACTCACACAGAGACCCATAGAATCACACAGAGACCCATAGACTCACACAGAGACCCATAGACAAACACAGAGACCCATAGAATCACAGAGAGTACCCATAGACTCACACAGAGACCCATAGACAAACACAGAGACCCATAGACTTACACAGAGACCTATAGACTCACACAGAGACCCATAGACTCACACAGAGACCCAGAGACTCACACACAGAGACCCACAGTTTGTTGTCCTTCCCCCGCACCTCCGATTAGCACGGTTGGCTACATACGGATGCGAAAGAAGTTCAACGTACGTAGACACACACACACACACAAGGGGAGGGGCTCCCTGCACCTGCAGCCTCGGGAGGTCCTGCCGCACCCTCTCCAGCTCGAAGCGCAGCTCCACGTTCTCGTCGGAGAGCTCCAGGAGTCGTCTCTGCACCTCCTGCTCCTTGTCCAGGCGGGAGTTTGAGCTGGGCGTCTGCGAACCGCGAGCATCAACGACGGGACGTTTTTTTTATTTTTCTCTACTGTTCTAAATGTCAGACCCGCCCTTGCAGGGCGTCGGATTTGTCCAGGATAATTAAGGATTCTAAAAACTTAACAATTTTTTTTATCCTCTTTGGTTCTTTCGGTAAAGTCACGTAGAATGATAATAAAATAATAAATTGATAAAATAAAATAACACAATATAATTCTCACGACGTTTCAGCCACAACACAAGCGGCCTTCATCATCGAATTTTTTTTTATTTTACCAGGTAAGGCCCACTGAGCTGCATATCTCTTTTTCAGAAGAGACCTGGCCACAATTGATAACTCAGTGAAGTGGTTTATCACGTGGAATTTATGTCAGCCAAATACTGTAAATGCACCTTGATTCTAAATGCGGAGGGAAAAACCGGAGAAAAATCCACACGGCCACGAGAAGAGAGACACGCAAACTCCAAATATACAGGCGCTGTCAGGGTTGGGATCGAACCCACGACCACCCCCGCATACCAGGCGAGGTAGTTAACATCCCGCCACCGTGGCGCCCTGACAACAAATTGGGACGTACAAAAACAAGGCAGTGCACGCGAGACAAGAGCGCACATGCGCTTACAAAATGACGCGAGCAATGATTTGTAAAACCTAACATGACAGCTGATCGAATTAGCGGTTGTGGGGGGCACTGGGGGGGGGGGGGTGAATGATTTACATCATGTGTCTACAAACGGGGGGGGGGGGGGGGGCAGTGGTGGAGACTGGCTATACGTTCGACTGCTTTTGAGTCGAGAGTGACTCCGTGAAACTCGCAGCCACGGGTTTTCGTCGACTGGACTGCGACCTCGACCGGCCTGAACGCTGCGCGCTGCGCCAAGCAAGGGTCAAGTCAAGCGGTCGCCCCCGTGACTGCGACGCCTACCCTGCCGCCGTCACGCTCGATGTAATCAAGACCCCGCAAGCGGCACGGGATACTTCTCTCGGGTCAAAACCCGAGCCCTTTTACTACAGCTCGGACTCCTCCATCGCAGCGGGCCCGATGGCGCTCGGCCCCCCCCCCCCTCCCCCTCTTTGTTCCGCGCCCTCTCGGCTTAGCCGGAGAGGGGAGAAGCTACCCCCGGGCGGCGAGGGCGTCGACGAGTTACCTCCGACGCCTCGTCTGAGTCGCGCGTCCCATCGCCGGTGCCTCCACTCCCCTCCCTTTGCCCACTGTCGACCCGCTCCTCGCGATTCCCCAAGCCATTTCCCGGCGCCGTTCCCGACGGATCTCCCGCCGGGCGGCCTTCCGGCGCGCATTCCGGCGGGCTTTCTAGCCGTGCCTCCTCCGCAATGGCCGAACCATCTCCCGCCGGTGATTCTGATTGAGTTCCGTCGGCCCCAGGCTCCTCCGGATTCCCAACGGTCGCGGGCCCTGCGCTCCGACCGTCTTCTCCTCCTCCGCTCCCGATCGCCGCGGGGGCGTCGGCGGCGGCGGCGCCGGTGACGTCGCCGCCGGTGACGTCAAATTCTTCCTCGTCTTGCTGAGCTGCGGCACGGAGCAGCCCCTTCCTGGGTTTCCTCGCCTGCATCCCCGCGACCTCCGGTGCGCCAACGCCGGCACTGCCACCATCACCGCTACCGCCCGCCGTCACAGCCTCCTCCTCCTCCCGGCGTCCTCCCGGCGTCGCCGACTCCCCGGCCCCGCCGCCGTCCCCCCGCCCGGCGGCGACGCCCACCTCGACGTGACCGCCGGGCGGTTCCCGCTCCGCTTCCGGGTTCCCGTTTGAACGGGCCTCGCTCACGGCCGCCGAGCCGCGTCCCGCGAGAGTTTCCCCGCTGTCGGCGACGGCCGTTCCTTCGGGTGGGGACGATGACGCCGGAGCTTCGTCCACGTCGGTAGAGGGTGCTGCCGCCGCTGCCGCCGCCGCCGCCGCCGCTCCTGCAGCCGCCGCCATTCCGTCGGCCGCTTCTGATTCGCGGAGGCGATCCGCGCGCGGCAGTTGACCCGGAGGCTGAGTTGCGACGCGGGGAGGGGGTTTTAGGGATGGGCGCTTCTGGGATTTCTAAGCGGGCGGGAACGGACGGGCGGGCGGGCGGGATTTGAGGTGAGCACAGTCAGCGAAGGTAAAAACGAGAGGAAGGAGAGAGAGAGGAGGGAGAACAACGGAAGAAGAGGCAGCGGAGAGTTCAGTTGTCGGTAGGGGTCAACCGGAGTAGCACGTTGGTGTCCGCGGTTGCGCAACTCTCCGACGTGTTTCCGGGTTGCACCGCGTGTCGTTCCGGCGTGATTTCCGACGTTTCGCTGCACATGCCGGGCAGCTTCTTTGGTTCCTGAAGGAGCTCCCCAGTGCGCGGTGCGAAACGTTGGACATCACGCCAGACAGAATGTGGTTCACTCCGAAAACGCATCGGAGAACGATAAGCCAGAGTAGGCTGTATAAAGGAGATTGATGTGGTGAACAGAATAATTAACTGACAGCTGAAGAGAACAGGGAGGCCTAGGAAAGGCTCACTACGGCAATGCTTTAAGAGGCCAAGCCTTGCTGACGAGACCCGGAAAAGTGAAATCTGCATGTACGTTGAACTTCTTTCGCATCGTACGTAGCCAACTGTGGTAGTCGGAGGTGCGGGGGAAGGACAACAAACTATGGGGCTCTGTGAGTCTATGGGTCTCTGTGTGAGTCTGGGTCTCTGTGTGAGTCTATGGGTCTATGTGTGAGTCTGGGTCTCTGTGTGATTCTATGGGTCTCTGTGTGAGTCTATGGTTCTCTGTGTGAGTCTATGGGTCTCCGTGTGAGTCTATCGATCTCTGTGCGAGTCTATGCATGTTGAACTTCTTTCGCACCATACATGAGGACAACAAACTACGTGTGAATTACGGGTCTCTGTGTGTTTGACGTGACTTTGCTTAACCAACCGGAAAACAGGGGAAAACACTGTCTGTTAGCGAGTACCTACTGAGGCAGACAGATGCTGCTGTGCTGGGGAGTGGTGGTGGCAGGGGGGTGAGCGGGGGGGGGTGGTGAGCGTGGGGTGGGGTGGTCGACGGTGGTGTGGTCACAGAAGCAGCACACGCGATGCGATGGGCCTACGTTATCTCGTTATCCCCACTCAGCGAGTGCGGCTTCCTAAGGGATCGCGGGGGGACTCACAACGGATCTCTCGAGAACCCTCAGCTTCTCCTGCAGGCGCCGGTTCTGCAGCAGCAGCTCCTCCACCGCAGCCTCCTTGGAGAGCGCCGCCCGCTGCCTGCGGACAAGCCCCGGCCACCGGGCCCAGGCCAACGAGTGAGCATCTCGGGGCGGAAAGAGCGGCAAATTAAAGGCAAGCCACGGCCGCGGGGGACGGGCCGTGCGACACAAACTATGGAGCGCGTCGTGAGACTCGTAGAGATACGCAGAGACACATAGAGACCCATAGAGATACGTAGAGACGCACAGATACCCGTAGAGATACGCAGGGAACCATAGAGGCCCGCAGAGATGCATTAAAGACAAGCCACAGTAGTGTGATTGTGGCCATACGACACAAAATATGGACCACGTCGTGAGACTCGTAGAGACACACGGAGATGCATTAAAGACAAGCCACAGTAATGCACGACTTTGGCCCTGCGACACAAACTATGGAGCGCATCGCGAGACTCGTAGAGATACACCGAGACGCACAGAGACCCATAGAGACGCATTGAGGACAAGCCACAGTAGTGCGGTTGTAACCCACGCGACCCAAACTATGGACCACATTCATATAGCACCGTCGTCTGCGCTCGTTCAAAGGAGGAGGGAGTGGCAACATCAAAACTATGCGAGCCGTCTCTTTCCTGAAGCCCTCTCATCGTGCCTAGCAGACCCCGACGTTGGCGTCCAGCCCCCCGGATAGATTGCCGGCTTCGGCGCGGCACCTCGTCCTCCTGGCCACAGCGGGATTGATTTTACAGCGGGGGGGGGGGGGGGGGGCGGCGGTCAAGGCACAATAAGTCCCTTCGATACGGGGGGGAACTATTGGGTCCCCGCAGCTGTGTCCCTGGTGTCGGCTGCTGGTACCGCATGCCGGTGATGGTGTCCTCCAGCTGACGGTTGGTGTCCTGGAGCTGCTGCGCACGAGAAGCCTCCTCCTGGGCCCGTGCCGCCAGCACGTGGCCCGCAGTGACCCCTCGGTCCTGGGTCCGACGCGACGCGGCGTCCCTACACGCAGGCGCAAGACAAAGATACCCCGTCTAGCCTTAACGGACGGACTGGTAGGGGGCAAGTGCCGTTAGCGAGTAGCACCTAACGAAGGCCGGCACGGTACAAGAGGGTGCGGGTGGCCGGCAACCACGCGCTGCCCCCTTCATCTCCCGAGTGGTGATGTTTACACACCGCGCCAGGTACTCATACGAGGAGGCCCAGGACACGTTCAGTAATCGTCACTGGCATTGGCCGTGGCAGGGAATTGAACTTGGGTTATTGGGTTCATCGAGCAGCGTGATAACCACTGTCACACACAAAGACAAAGATCCCCTGTATAGCCTGAACAGACTGTCGGGGCAAGTGCTGTTAGCGAGCACCTATGAAGGCCATAACAGCACACGAGGGGGTGGGTGGCCAGCACCATACCTGGCCGCCTTTGTCTCCTCAGTGGCGATATTTTTACACACCGTACCAGGTACTCATTTGAGGCTAAGTCGACCTAGGGGAGGCTCAGGACCGGTCCAGATATTCGCCACCGATGTTGGTCGTGAGCGGGAATCAAACTCGGGTCTCCGGGCTCGTAGCACAGCGCGCTAACCTCTATGCCACCACCGCCCCCCCCCCCGCACTCACACACACACACGCACACACACGCACCAGCACTCACACACACGCACCCGCACTCACACGCGTACCGTGCGATCGAGTCACGAATCGCGGCCATTTGCTTGGTCAGGGCCTCCACCTCCTTCTCCTTGTCCCTCAGCTTGCCTCTCAGTGCCTCCACCTTGGCCTGCCACCGCTTGCCCTCCTCCCAGCGTATCACCTGCTCCTTCGGCTCAGCCTGCGGCCCCGCCATCGCGAGAGAATGAGCAGAAGTTCCACGGTGGCACTGTGTATTTGGAGTTTGCGTGTCTCTCTCCCTCTCTCCCCCGTGGTTGCGTGGATTTTTCTCCGGGTCCTCCGTTCTTTTTCCCCACCACGTTTAGAATCAACGTCACGCGTTCAGAGTACTTGGCTGCGATGGGTTTCGCGCTGACTCGGCAGCGTTACCGAGCCGAGAACCAGGTGCCCCTGAAGGGCGGTAAGTCCTCTGCTGCGCACCAACACCGCTTTGGTGGCTATGAGATGTTAACTAGCTCGCCCGGTATACAGGAGGTTGTGGGTTCGATCCCAACCCCAACACCCGTACATTTTGGAGTTTGCACGTTCTCCGCGTCACGTGGACTTTTCCTCCGGGCCTTCAAGTCTTCCCCTCCATATTTAGAAACGTGTGATTACAGTGTTTGGCTGCGAACAATTCCCACACGACAAGATCATTCGTTGAGCTGTCATTTGCGGCCAGGTCGCCTCTGCAAAGAAGCTAGATAGCTCATTGGGCCTTACCTGGTCAAATAAAAAATAATTCGCGAGATAGATCATCGCGCTTAGCAGGGGGGAGTGGCCTTGCTGCTCAGAGCTATGCGCAGGGCTCACAATGGCTGTCGGAGAACCACGGATACTCTTTGGTACACCGCCCACTTCACGGTTTATGTCAAGAGATCCCGCGACGTTATCCGAAAGAGGGTAGGCAGCATGTGGCGGTGCCACCGTAGATATTTAGCAAGAGGGAAAAAAAAAGTACAATTAAACACAATTAATGTGATCGTGAATTGTGATCGTGAATTGCACTGGGCCCGCGTTGCGTTGCAATAAATATAAAGAAACAGAATGTAGGGCCCTCTTTAAAAAAACCGCCTTGAAACTTCGGGACCACCACCCCCCCCGGATTGGGACGTTTCAACATCCGCTGTTGGCCACTGCTTGCAACAACAAAAGAACAAAGGAAAGAACAAGCGAGTGAGTGAATGAGTGAGTGAATGAGTGTCCATGGACGCACCTTGTCTTCCTTCGCGGCCGTTCCCTCCGCCCGCTGCTGCGACTCCTCCAGCTGCGCCGCCTTCTTCTCCAGCTCCTGCTCGAGACGCTTCACCCGGCCCTGTAGCTCCTCCACCTGCGTCTGCCGCCCGGCGCCATCCACGCCCTTCTGCTGGCACGCGAAGCCACCGCGGCGCCGCACCGTCACGGACCGACTCGGGCGACGGTATGAGGCACGCGCTAGCGCGCACGCGCGATTGCTCCCCGTGACGACTGGAGCTCGGCGAGATTCCCTCGCCTCGCTTCACTCCCTCCACTGGCTTCTCGTTATCGCCAGCAGCGTCAGCTACGACATCGTCTACCTGTGCGCCCTCCACTTGCCGCTCATCATCGCCAGCAGCGTCAGCTACGACATCGTCTACCTGTGCGCCCTCCACTTGCCGCTCATCATTGCCAGCAGCGTCAGCTACGACATTGTCTACCTGTGCTTCCTCCACATGCTGCTCATCATCGCCAGCAGCGTCAGCTACGACATCGTCTACCTGTGCGCCCTCCACTTGCCGCTCATCATCGCCAGCAGGGTCAGCTACGACATCGTCTACCTGTGCTTCCTCCACATGCTGCTCATCATCGCCAGCAGCGTCAGCTACGACATTGTCGCCCTCCACTTGCTGCTCATCATCGCCAGCAGCGTCAGCTACGACATCGTCGACCTCCACTTGCCGCTCATCATCGCCAGCAGCGTCAGCTACGACATCGTCTACCTGTGCTCCATCCACTTGCTGCTCATCATCGCCAGCAGCGTCAGCTACGACATCGTCGACCTCCACTTGCCGCTCATCATCGCCAGCAGCGTCAGCTACGACATCGTCTACCTGTACTCCCTCCACTGGCTTATCATCATCGCCAGCAGCGTCAGCTACGAGATTGTCGACCTGTGCGCCCTCCACTTGCTGCTCATCATCGCCAGCAGGGTCAGCTACATGATTTCCTATCTGTGCTCCCTCCGTTGGTTTCTACCTCGCCTAGTATGCAGGAAGTCGTGGGTTCGATCCCGACCCTGACGCCTGTGTATTTGGAGTTTGCTTGTTCTCACCGTTGTTGCGTGGATTTTTCTCCGGGGTTTTTCCCTCCACATTTAGAATCAACGTGTGTTTCCAGTATTTGGCGGCTATAAGTTGCCACGAGACAAGCCACTTTTTGTTGGGCTATCACTTGTGGCCACATCGCTTCTGAAAAACAGCTACATAGCTCAGCGGGCTTTACCTGGTAAAATAAAAAAATAGTTTAGTTTAATAGTTCTACCTCATCTTCTTTGGTTCTTTCGGTAAAGTCACGTAGAATGAACGTGACTTTACCGAAAGAACCAAAGGAGATGAATCCTTGCAGTCACGAAAGCTTGAAATCGAAATTCAGCTCTACTTCGTTGAGCTATCATTTGTGATGGCCAGGTCACTTCTGAAAGTAAAGAGCTGCATAGCTCAGCGGGCCTTACCTGGAAAAAAAAAATGATATAGCTTACGTTAATGGTGACAATTATTGGCGTTACTCCGCAATGCGAAGAAGTGAGAGCGAGTGACTAAAGCAGAAAGAGAGGGAGGCGGGAGGGCGGGGGTTAGCAGAGGCGGCGGCGACGGCACCTGCAGCTGCGCACTGATCCTCTCGACGCGCCGGCGCATCTCGTCGCGCCCCCTCTCCGCCTCCTCCTTGCCGGCGCGGAGGCGGCCGCCCTCCCTGTCGCCGCGCCGAGCCTCGTGCTCCGCCGCCTCGAGGCGCTCGTGCAGCTCCCGCTCGCGCCGCCGCCACTCGGCCAGCTCGCGGCGGGCGGCGGACGCCTCCGCCTGGGCGCTCTCAAGGCGGGCCTGGCGCGGAAGGAAGGAAGGAAGGAGGGAGAGGGGAGGGGAGGGGAGGGGAAGAAAATATATTTTTTTTTTACAATTTTTTTTTTTTAAAAGACAGAGAGGTTAAAGGTGAGGCAACGCGCATCCGTCGCCAACGCCGCCGCCGCCGCCGCCGTACGTGGCGCAAACCGGGAGCTCACGTGGGAGTTCCAGATAGCCAGGTCCGGCCTCTCAGTGCCGGACACGGCCACTATGAGCCCAGACCTCGCACTGACCCTCTCCTATTGTTGGTTCTTTCGGTAAAGTCACCACGTAGAAGGGAAACAATAAAATAATAAAAATATGAAACAATAAAATTATCACGACGTTTCGACTGCAACACAAGCATTCATCATCAGGTGATGATTGATGATTTTTTAAATTATTTTATTGTATCCCTTCGTCGTGACTTTACCGAAAGAACCAAGAATACGAATCCCTGCAGTCACCAAAGCTTTAAATCAAAATTTAACCCTTTCCTGTTCCCATGGCGTATGCGTACGTCATCGCGTTTTCTTCCGATTCCGTTAACGGTGGGGGAATCGATTCCGTACGGAATTGGAAGTAAAAGGCAACACGTGGAGGGGGGTGTGTCGCAGCCTGGCGCCGGCTATCGCAGAGTGCGGCGGTCGAGTCGCTACGGTTCTCTGCGGCGAGTGACAATGTCTTCATAAAAGTAATATTGAAAAACACTTTTTAAAAAACACGCTTTTATGAAAAGTACTAGTAAGGGAAGAACTCCAGGAAGTGGCCCCGAAGCTTGCCAATAACGTAAGGGGGACCGTGGTCAATTACAGCCAACGTCAGTTCACCGTGGACAAATAGACCCAAGCCGAAACATAACATATAAAAAATAATGTTGAAAAAAATATATTTTCCATTTTTTATGACAGAACATAGTAATTGTCATCAGTATGACATAAGTATACCAAGTTTGCAGTCGATACCACATTGGGAAGTGGGTTAAAAATTGAGTTACAAGATTTGAGGATACAACAACGACGACAACAACAGAGTGAGTTGAATGAAAGCGTGTAAAAACAGCGGCGCTACTACGCCTCTCTCAATTAAATTAACGCAGAACCGCTCGCAACGTTCCGGGGATTCGTCGGTGAATGGGGGACACCCGCCCTGCGACCTGCAGACGTCTCGGAACGGTAAAGGGTTGAGAGGCTATACGGAAGAGGGGGGGGGAGGGATCGTTGTCTTTGTCCGTGTACCTTGTAGTCCTTGGTGTGCTTGTCAACGAGTGTCTGCACATTGAGGCTCTCCTCCTTCTGGGCGGCTGCCGCGATGATGTTCTGCTCGGCCTGGTTCGTCATCTCCCCTTGAAGGCGCAGCATCGCCTGGCTCAGACCCTGCACCGTCCCAACAGCAGCACAACCATCGTCGTCGTCATGTCGCCTGCACTATTCCACTGTAGCGTGAACACACACAGAGACCCATAGACTCACACAGAGACCCAAAGACTCAGAGAGACCCATAGTTTGTTGTCCTTCCCACGCACTTCCGAGAGGCACGGTTGGTTAGGTACGATGTGAAAGAAGTTCAACGTGCATACAGTGAGGAAAAAAGAGTATTTGATCCCCTGCTGATTTTGTACGTTTGCCCACTGACAAAGAAATGATCAGTCTATAATTTTAATGGTAGGTTTATTTGAACAGTGAGAGACAGAATAACAACAAAATCCAGAAAAACGCATGTCAAAAATGTTATAAATTGATTTGCATTTTAATGAGGGAAATAAGTATTTGACCCCTCTGCAAAACATGATTTAGTACTTGGTGGCAAAACCCTTGTTGGCAATCACAGAGGTCAGACGTTTCTTGTAGTTGGCCACCAGGTTTGCACACATCTCAAGAGGGATTTTGTTCCACTCCTCTTTGCAGATCTTCTCCAAGTCATTAAGGTTTCGAGGCTGACGTTTGGCAACTCGAACCTTCAGCTCCTTCCACAGATTTCTATGGGATTAAGGTCTGGAGACTGACTAGGCCACTCCAGGACCTTAATGTGCTTCTTCTTGAGCCACTCCTTTTTGCCTTGGCCGTGTGTTTTGGGTCATTGTCATGCTGGAATACCCATCCACGACCCATTTTCAATGCCCTGGCTGAGGGAAGGAGGTTCTCACCCAAGATTTGACGGTACATGGCCCCGTCCATCGTCCCTTTGATGTGGTGAAGTTGTCCTGTCCCCTTAGCAGAAAAACACCCCCAAAGCATAATGTTTCCACCTCCATGTTTGACGGTGGGGATGGTGTTCTTGGGGTCATAGGCAGCATTCCTTCTCCTCCAAACACGGCGAGTTGAGTTGATGCCAAAGAGCTCCATTTTGGTCTCATCTGACCACAACACTTTCACCCAGTTGTCCTCTGAATCATTCAGATGTTCATTGGCAAATTTCAGACGGGCATGTATATGTGCTTTCTTAAGCAGGGGGACCTTGCGGGCGCTGCAGGATTTCAGTCCTTCACGGCGTAGTGTGTTACCAATTGTTTTCTTGGTGACTATAGTCCCAGCTGCCTTGAGATCATTGACAAGATCCTCCCGTGCAGTTCTGGGCTGATTCCTCACCGTTTTCATGATCATTGCAACTCCACGAGGTGAGATCTTGCATGGAGCCCCAGGCCGAGGGAGATTAACAGTTATTTTGTGTTTCTTCCATTTGCGAATAATCACACCAACTGTTGTCACCTTCTCACCAAGCTGCTTGGCAATGGTCTTGGAGCCCATTCCAGCCTTGTGTAGGTCTACAATCTTGTCCCTGACATCCTTGGAGAGCTCTTTGGTCTTGGCCATGGTGGAGAGTTTGGAATCTGATTGATTGCTTCTGTGGACAGGTGTCTTTTATACAGGTAACAAGCTGAGATTAGGAGCACTCCCTTTAAGGGTGTGCTCCTAATCTCAGCTCGTTACCTGTATTAAAGACACCTGGGAGCCAGAAATCTTTCTGATTGAGAGGGGGTCAAATACTTATTTTCGCCATTAAAATGCAAATCAATTTATAACATTTTTGGCATGCGTTTTTCTGGATTTTTTTGTTGTTATTCTGTCTCTCACTGTTCAAATAAACCTACCATTAAAATTACAGACTGATAATTTCTTTGTCAGTGGGTAAATGTACAAAATCAGCAGGGGATCAAATACTTTTTTCCCTCACTGTACATACAAATCATCTCCATTGTGTAGCCACCACCACCACCATCATCTGTATTATCATGATTACGGTCTATGAGCAGTACACTGATGGTGTGCAGGTAACAGGTGTGTTGACACTACAGTGGTATCGTACAGGTAACAGGTGTGTTAACACTACAGTGGTATCGTACAGGTAACAGGTGTGTTGACACGACAGTGGTATTGTACAAGTAACAGGTGTGTTGACACTACAGTGGTATTGTACAGGTAACAGGTGTTAACACTACAGTGGTATCGTACAGGTAACAGGTGTTAACACTACAGTGGTATTGTACAGGTAACAGGTGTGTTGACACTACAGTGGTATTGTACAGGTAACAGGTGTGTTGACACTACAGTGGTATCGTACAGGTAACAGGTGTGTTGACACTACAGTGGAATTGTACAGGTAACAGGTGTGTTAACACTACATTGGTATTGTACAGGTAACAGGTGTGTTAACACTACAGTGGTATCGTACAGGTAACAGGTGTGTTGACACTACAGTGGTACCGTACAGGTAACAGGTGTGTTGACACTACAGTGGTATCGTACAGGTAACAGGTGTGTTGACACTACAGTGGTATCGTACAGGTAATAGGTGTGTTTGCACTACAGAGGTATCATACAGGTAACAGGTGTGTTGACACTACAGTGGTATCATACAGGTAACAGGTGTGTTGACACTACAGAGGTATCATACAGGTAACAGGTGTATTGACACTACAGAGGTATCGTACAGGTAACAGGTGTGTTGACACTACAGTGGCATCGTACAGGTAACAGGTGTGTTGACACTACAGTGGCATTGTACAGGTAACAGGTGTGTTGACACTACAGTGGCATTGTACAGGTAACAGGTGTGTTGACACTACAGTGGTATCGTACAGGTAACAGGTGTGTTGACACTACAGTGGTATTGTACAGGTAACAGGTGTGTTGACACTACAGTGGTATCGTACAGGTAACAGGTGTGTTGACACTACAGTGGTATTGTACAGGTAACAGGTGTGTTGACACTACAGTGGCATTGTACAGGTAACAGGTGTGTTAACACTACAGTGGTATCGTACAGGTAACAGGTGTGTTGACACTACAGTGGTACCGTACAGGTAACAGGTGTGTTGACACTACAGTGGTATCGTACAGGTAACAGGTGTGTTGACACTACAGTGGTATCGTACAGGTAATAGGTGTGTTTGCACTACAGAGGTATCATACAGGTAACAGGTGTGTTGACACTACAGTGGTATCATACAGGTAACAGGTGTGTTGACACTACAGAGGTATCATACAGGTAACAGGTGTATTGACACTACAGAGGTATCGTACAGGTAACAGGTGTGTTGACACTACAGTGGCATCGTACAGGTAACAGGTGTGTTGACACTACAGTGGCATTGTACAGGTAACAGGTGTGTTGACACTACAGTGGCATTGTACAGGTAACAGGTGTGTTGACACTACAGTGGTATTGTACAGGTAACAGGTGTGTTGACACTACAGTGGTATCGTACAGGTAACAGGTGTGTTGACACTACAGTGGTATCGTACAGGTAATAGGTGTGTTGACACTACAGAGGTATCATACAGGTAACAGGTGTGTTGACACTACAGTGGTATTGTACAGGTAACAGGTGTGTTAACACTACAGTGGTATCGTACAGGTAACAGGTGTGTTGACACTACAGTGGTATCGTACAGGTAACAGGTGTGTTAACACTACAGTGGCATCGTACAGATAACAGGTGTGTTGACATTACAGTGGTATCATACAGGTAACAGGTGTGTTAACACTACAGTGGTATCGTACAGGTAACAGGTGTGTTGACACTACAGTGGCATTGTACAGGTAACAGGTGTGTTGACACTACAGTGGTATCGTACAGGTAACAGGTGTGTTGACACTACAGTGGTATTGTACAGGTAACAGGTGTGTTGACACTACAGTGGTATCGTACAGGTAACAGGTGTGTTGACACTACAGTGGTATCGTACAGGTAATAGGTGTGTTGACACTACAGAGGTATCATACAGGTAACAGGTGTGTTGACACTACAGTGGTATTGTACAGGTAACAGGTGTGTTAACACTACAGTGGTATCGTACAGGTAACAGGTGTGTTGACACTACAGTGGTATTGTACAGGTAACAGGTGTGTTAACACTACAGTGGTATCATACAGGTAACAGGTGTGTTGACACTACAGAGGTATCATACAGGTAACAGGTGTGTTAACACTACAGTGGTATTGTACAGGTAACAGGTGTGTTAACACTACAGTGGTATTGTACAGGTAACAGGTGTGTTGACACTACAGTGGTATTGTACAGGTAACAGGTGTGTTAACACTACAGTGGTACCGTACAGGTAACAGGTGTGTTGACACTACAGAGGTACCGTACAGGTAACAGGTGTGTTAACACTACAGTGGTATTGTACAGGTAACAGGTGTGTTAACACTACAGTGGTATCATACAGGTAACAGGTGTGTTGACACTACAGAGGTATCATACAGGTAACAGGTGTGTTAACACTACAGTGGTATTGTACAGGTAACAGGTGTGTTAACACTACAGTGGTATTGTACAGGTAACAGGTGTGTTGACACTACAGTGGTATTGTACAGGTAACAGGTGTGTTGACACTACAGTGGCATTGTACAGGTAACAGGTGTGTTAACACTACAGTGGTATCGTACAGGTAACAGGTGTGTTAACACTACAGTGGCACTGTACAGGTAACAGGTGTGTTGACACTGCAGTGGTATTGTACAGGTAACAGGTGTGTTGACACTGCAGTGGTATTGTACAGGTAACAGGTGTGTTGACACTACAGTGGCACTGTACAGGTAACAGGTGTGTTGACACTACAGTGGTATCGTACAGGTAACAGGTGTGTTGACACTACAGTGGCACTGTACAGGTAACAGGTGTGTTGACACTACAGTGGCATTGTACAGGTAACAGGTGTGTTGACACTGCAGTGGTATTGTACAGGTAACAGGTGTGTTGACACGAGAAAGGTGTGTTAACACTGCAGGTGGAATCATACAAGTGGCCGATGTATTAAGACTGCAGTGGAACCATACAGGATACAGGTGTGTTGACAATACACTGGAATCGTACAGGAGTGTGTGAACGCTACAGTATAATTGCACTATTTAACCTATTTTTTTATATTTTACCAGGTAAGGCCCACTGAGCTATAGAGCTCTGTTTTATAAGCGGCCTGGCAACAAATGATAGCTCAACAAAGTGGCTTATCGCGTGGAAATGTATAGCAGCCGAATACTCTAAATGCACGTTTCTGAACGCGGAGGGAAAAAACTGGAGGACCCGGAGAAAAATCCACACGACCACGGGGAGAGACACGCAAACTCCAAATATACAGCAGCAGCAGGCGTCAGGGTCGGGATCGAACCCCACGACCTCCTGTAAACCAGGCGAGGTAGTTAACATCTCCTAGCCACTGTGATGATGATGAGAGACGCAAACTCCAAATATACAGCAGCAGCAGGCGTCAGGGTCGGAATCGAACCCCACGACCTCCTGCACACCAGGCGAGGTAGTTAAAATCTCCTAGCCACCGTGATGATGATGGGAGAGAGACGCAGACTCCAAATATACAACGGGCGTGTGCAACGACGAAGCGGCGGTCACGCCCCCCGCACACCTTCAGCTGCTTCTCCTTGTAGGCCAGCTCCCCCTTGAGCCTCTCCACGAGGCTCCGAATGCCGGCCGTAGGCGAGCGCGCGTTCGCCTCCCTCTGGGCGTCGAGCTCCACGCGCAGGAGCCGCAGCTCCTCGGCCAGCGCCACCTCCGAGGCCCTCGCCTCCTCCGCCCGCGCCCGCTCAGCCCGCAGCTCCGCCGAGTGCAGCTGCTGCAGCCTGCGACGCGCACACGCGGGCGCGGGACGGGAGACGCACGCACCCCAGGTGTCTCCGTGGGCAGGGCTGGCGGGCTGGGCCACAGGGCAGGACCGTAGGGGGCAAATGCCCCGGGTATAGGCCGGCCCGTTCCGAGGGCCGGTGGGCCCGATCTTTGTGTGGGGAAATTGGAAATGTGACCATGGTAGAAAGAACAATTGAAATTTTTTATTACCTCTGTGTACGCTTCATTGCTTATTTGCGCTCTCACGTGGCGTTGCAAATGTTACCAGAGTAAAATATATATATACGTAGAATTATAATTAATTTTTATATTTAATAATTGGAGTATTTATAATTTTAGATATATGTATTTATAATGAATAATGATAGTAATTGTAATAAATATAATAAGTGTCTAAATATAAAAATAATAATATAATAGTAAAACCGTTGAATATATTTTTTATTAAATTACTTTATTACATACTCTTTGGTTCTTTCGGTAAAGTCACGTAGGTGAAAAAATGAAGAAAAAATAATAAAAAATGCGAAATAAATCAATCACGACGTTTCGATTGCAACACAAGCAATCATCATCAGGTGTGACAACCACAGCAAGGAAATGTTTACTGAAGTGGAAGAGAGACCAGGGTTAGGGCAGTTAAATAAGTCAGAGAGGGGGAGGGTAGGGTAGGGGGAGTGAATGTTGCGAGGAGTGCACACGCTGCAGGTACAGCAGAGACGCTGAGAGTACAGAGGCAATCATGTCGCCTCTTTCCTTGCTGTGGTTGTCACAGCTGATGATTGCTTCGTGTTGCAATCGCAACGTCATTTATTTATTTACATTTTTTATTTTTTATCTTATATTCCTTTTTCAACCTTACGTGACTTTACCGAAAGAACCAAAGCGTATGGATTCCTTGCAGTCACGAAAACTTCAAACCTAGAATTACTTAATTACCTCGAATGTGTACGCTTCATTGCTTAATCACGCTCTAAGTCCGCAACATTCGGCAGCCACAAATATTCTTCCTCACCGGCGGACCATGCGTGTGTTTTGTGACAGTGCACGCGCGGGGACAGCGTCGTCACCAAAGAGAAACGGAAGATAAGAGCTCGTACTTAGCGGTCTCGGCGCGATGCTCCGTCAGCTGCTGCAGCAGCTGCACCTTGTGGCGCTGGGCGTCGGCGAGGGTCGCCCTCAACCTCTCCGCCAGCGCCGCCATCGCCTCCTCCTGCTCGGCGCTCGTTTGCTCGAGCTCGGCGAGCCGCGTCAGCTGGGCGGCGCTCGCCGGTGCCGCCGCGACCGCTGGCCGGGAGTTCAGCGTCTCCTGCCGGGGGTTTTGCCGCGCGGCCACCGGCAGGGTGAGGGAACGGACAACGTGGAGACGACGTTCGGCGGAAACGTGCGGTGATGGAGGTGGCGTTGATTTGGCAGCGGCAGCAGCATTGGCAGCACCAGCGGTAGCAGCAGCAGCATTGTTGTCAGTGGCAGCAGTGCTATTCTGAACTATTTTATTTTACCAGGTAAGGTCCACCGAGCTATACAGCTCTTTTTCAGAAGCGACATGTCCATCATAAATGACAGCTCAAAGAAAGCGGCTTGTCATCACGTGGAAATTTGTAGTATCCAAATACTCTGAACGCGACGTTGATTCTAAATGTGGAAGAAAAAAAAACGGAAAATCCACGCGACCACGGGGAGGGAAAACATGCAAACTCCAAATATGCAGCAAAGCGTCGGGGTCGAAAATCGAAACCAGGCGAGTGCAGTTAACGTCTCGCCACCGCGGTGCCCAAGTAGTACAAACATCGGCAGCATCAGTAGCCGTTGTCAAAAGCAGAAGGATAATACGCACCCAGACGCAGGCCACGGGCTATATAACGTCCACCCGTGAAACGGACGGCGGGCGTGTGCTTTTTGTCGGTTAACGCCACGCGCCGCGGTACATCAACCAGCGGGCGGCTGTTGGGCTCGAGCCGCGAACCGCCAGCAACGGGCGGCGGACAGACGCGCCGACGCTGAAACTTGTCGACCTGCGTGTGCGTCGCCGTTACCAGCACGGCCTGCTTGAACTTGCTGAAGGTGGCGTTGGACTGGGCGTTGAGTTTGTGGTGCACCGCCTTCATCTCCTCGCCGTGCTGCCGGTTCAACTCCTCCAACTCCTGAGCCAGGGCAGGGAACGTGAGAGAGAGAGAGAGACAGACCGGTGTTACCGACACAAATACAAAGATTCCCCGTTTAGTCTTAACAGACCATTGGGGCAAGTGCCGTTCCTCCTCCTCCTCATCATCATCACGATCTATGGGCAGATTGACCGTAGGTGTCCACTGCACATTTCGGCATTTTTTTACACTTTCCTCTGTCTTGTGCCAATATTCTCAAGCAGTGCGCAAATATTTCTGGCACCAATCTCTAATTTTGTCATCAAGCCGTTCTCTGTTCGGTCTTCCTCTAGATTTGAAGCTTTCGTGACTGCAATGATTCATACTCTTTGTCTTTATTTGGTAAAGTCACGTAGGTAAAATAAAATAAATTTAGTTCTTTTCATTTATTTTATTTTACCTACGTGACTTTACCGAAAAAAACAAAGAGTAGGTCTTCCTCTCTTTGCGATTCTTTCCATTTTTCCAAACAACACACTTTCAATTTTCCTGTTGTTTCTTTTCTTACTCTTTGGGTCCAGTTTAGATGCGGCAATCCTTCTATAGCAGTTCATTACGAGTGCCAATATCTTAAGTGCTCCATAATAGATGTTATTTTGGGTTTAATCGAGTGAACACAAAAGGTTTGTCACGTAAACAAAACATGCCAATTTGTTACTAATTCAGCACGCCGCTGTGTTGGAGAGCAAACCCACAACATTTACAATTCGACTACCGTGACTAGCATCAACTAGCATAATCAGGCGACAGCTGAGTTGCTGTTAGTGAGCACCAATTAAGGTTGACGAGCCGATGCCCCCAATGCGCCCACCTGCTGCGCCTGCTGCAGCTGCCGCTGGTACTTGTCGACGAGCTGCTCCTTGTGGTCCAGCCGGGCCTGGAGGTTGGCCACGGCGCGCTGGGTCGCGACCAGGGCCCCACCACCTTCGCTGGGGCCGCCACCGTCTGCCGCCGCCGCCGCCGCTGCCAGGAGCTTCTCACGCTGGGCCGACGCCGGGAGGCGCAGGCGCAGCTCGTTGATGACGCGCTCGCGAGACAGCACGTTGGCCTCGGCGCTGTGCAGAGCGTCCTGCTTCTGCTGCAGCTGCTGCTCGTTGCGGCAGGGAAGGAGGGACAGAGAGAGAGAGAGAGAGAAGCCATGGTGGCAAGTGTGGGTGGCGGTGTAAGGGAAAGAGGGCGGCAGTGGGAAAAGGGGGCGGCAGTGAAAAGGTGGACGGAAGTGGGAAAGTGGGCGGCAGTGGGAAAAGTGGGCGGCAGTAAAAAAGTGGGTGGCAGTGAGAAAGAAGGTGGCAACGGGAAGGCGGTAGTGAGAAAAGGGGGCGGCAGTGGGAAACGGGGGTGGCAGTGGAGAAAAGGGGGTGGCAGTGAGAAAAGGGGGTGGCAGTGGGAAAAGAGGGTGGCAGTGGGAAAGGACGAGGCAGTGAGAAAGGGGGCAGCAGTGAGAAAGGACGAGGCAGTGAGAAAAGGGGGCAGCAGTGAGAAAGGACGAGGCAGTGAGAAAAGGGGGCGGCAGTGGGAAAGGACGAGGCAGTGAGAAAGGGGGCGGCAGTGGGAAACAGGGGTGGCAGTGGAGAAAAGGGGGTGGCAGTGAGAAAGGACGAGGCAGTGAGAAAGGGAGCAGCAGTGAGAAAGGGGGCAGCAGTGAGAAAAGAGGGCGGCAGTGGGGAAGGGGGGCGGCAGTGGGAAAGGAGCCACAAGTATAAAAACTGACAGCCATTGAAAATGATGGCAGCCGTTATAGAAAGAGGAGGTAGTGGAGTCAGAGGACGGCAGGGAGAAAGGAGGTGGCAGTTGGATGAAGCTGCCCGACACCGGTGTTGCGGATCCGGGGTTAATGCTGTTGTTGTTGGTGTGTGTGTGTGCGACCCACACCTCCTCGAGTGAGCGACACTGCGCCTGGCTCTGCAGGATCGTCTTGACATGGCCACGGATCGTCGTGATCGCCTTTTCCAGCTGCTGAGCCACGGGCAGGCCCGTGTCTGGCACCGTGCCACCAACCTCTTCAAACTGCGTCCACAGAAGGCAACGGCGTTAACTCTAAATGTTTGTAACAATCGTTTCAGTACAACTGCGCGGTGCTACTTCTCGTCCGTTATAGCTCTCCGATGTGTCCTGTACCGCATGGGGGCAACGTTGTCCAACGTTTCACTCCGCATGCTGGAAGCTTCTTGAAGTTCCCCATATGTGTAAGGGGTGGTCGCGGTTAGCGCACTGCCGCTACGAATCCAGTCACCCGAGTTTGATTCCCACTCACGGCCAACACCAGTGGCGATTATCTGAATCGGTCCTGGGCCTCCTCTAGGCCGATTCAGCCTCAAATGAGTACCTGGTGTGGTGTGTAAAAACATCGCTACTGGGGAGACAAAGGCGGTCGGGCGTGGTGCTGGCCACCCACCCACTCGTGTGCCGTTCCGGCCTTCATAGGTGCTCGCTAACAACCCTTGCCCCAACAATCTGTGACGGCTATACAGGGAATCTTAATTTTTTGTGGTAGGGGTGGTGGTGGTGGTAGTGGAGTGCTATGTGCGTGCGCGCGTGCCTTGCGTGCCGCGGAGAGCATCTCCCTCTGTTGCCGTTCGTGCGCCTCCACCTGCTTCTCCAGCTCCAGCTCCCTCTGCTCCCACGCGAGCTGACTCTCCTCGTGGAACTGACAGACACACGCACAACGACAACGACGTCGACCAACAACAAGGACACAGGAACGTACATTCATACAGCACCCCCGCCGTAATGTAACAAACATATCAGAGGTGAGTTGATGACTGGTGAGCGAGGAGCACCAGGTTGAATGTAGAACAGGCTGGGATCATGCAGTTATATTATTATGGTGTGGACGAAGATGCAGACAGAGGGGATGCATTGATGGGCTGGCCTCTAAGTTATATTATGTTGGTGTGGCCGGACGGTTAGAGGGGATGAATGGAGAGGCTAGCTACCGGCTGGACATGGGGATAGAGGGGCTGGCTGCCGGCTGGAAGTGGGGATAGAGGGGCTGGCTACCGGCCGGACATGGGGATAGAGGGGCTGGCTGCCAGCTGGAAGTGGGGATAGAGGGGCTGGCTACTGGCTGGACGTGGGGATAGAGGGGCTGGCTACTGGCTGCCGGCTGGACGTGGGGATAGAGGGGCTGGCTACTGGCTGGACGTGGGGATAGAGGGGCTGGCTACCGGCCGGACATGGGGATAGAGGGGCTGGCTGCCGGCTGGAAGTGGGGATAGAGGGGCTGGCTACCGGCCGGACATGGGGATAGAGGGGCTGGCTGCCGGCTGGAAGTGGGGATAGAGGGGCTGGCTGCCGGCTGGACATGGGGATAGAGGGGCTGGCTGCTGGCTGGACGTGGGGATAGAGGGGCTGGCTACTGGCTGGACGTGGAGTTAGAGGGGCTGGCTGCCGACTGGACGTGGGGATAGAGGGGCTGGCTGGATGTGGGGATAGAGGGGCTGGCTGGACGTGGGGATAGAGGGGCTGGCTGGATGTGGTGATAGACGGCTTGGCTGGACGTGGGGATAAAGAAGCTGGCTGCTAGTTAGATGCTACCACCGCCACCTTGTTGAGCTGCAGGATCTCGTGCTCGAGGAGGGAGCGGGATCTCTCGTGCTCCTCCACGGCGGCGCGCAGGCGGGACGCCTCGTCCTGGTGGCGCGCAGCCTCGCGCTCCGTGCGCCGCTCGCTCACGCGCAGCTCCTGCATGCGCCTGTGCCACTCGCACACCTGCGCAGGCGCACGCGAATCGTCGTCGTCGTCGTCGTCGTCGTCGTCGGCAACATTGTCATGGTCATCGTCAACGCGAGCGTGAAGGCTCTCTCGTACGACTGGGGTTTATACACGGTGCTCTTCAGAGCACGACCGACTGCTCTCCCAGCCTCGGCTCTTGCGCTCGACGCTGGGAGTGTCGGGCCTTCTCGAGTGTTGCCCCCCCAAGGATCTGGAAGGCCTTGCCGGCGGCGATCCGGCACGCTACGAGCCTCGCCGTGTTTAGGAGTGAGCGCGAGACTCACCGTTTTCTCATGGCTTTTACTTCAACGCTGTTTTATGGTCTTTGAATTTTATTTTAGCGTACAATGTTTTGATACCCCCTTGAGTAGAGGTGATATTACGTTTAAAACAAATACGGTTTTGCGGTTTACGGTCTGCCCAAGAACCACTCGTACACCCGTCGACACTCAGAATCCATCATCATCATCAACATCATCATCATCAAGACCATCATCAAGTGAGGAGCAGTCTGCTCAGGTTGGGGGACTGTCACGATCCTGCAATGTAATAATGTAATAATCCACATGCGGCTCTAATGAAGGGGCATAACTTAGAACGTACTACTATCACAGTAGTAGCAAAGAATAATGAATGTCTCCCGTGCTGTGACGAAAATTGTAAATATATTTACAGTAAAACCTTGGATTGCGAGCATAATTCGTGTTTGTAATCCAAAGCACTCGTATATCAAAGCGAATTTCCCCATAAGAAATAATGGAAACTCAGATGATTCGTTCCACAACCCAAAAATATTTACGTAAAAATGATTAATGCAAAATACCTTTTTATATTTTTATTATTTAAATTTAATATAAAGTAATCAAATGTATAAATTTAATTTAATCGTGGCTGGTGTGAGGGAGACGAGAGAGAGGAGAGGAGGAGGAGGGCTATCGTGTTGGACGACTTTCACTGTCACGAACGGAATCACTGCCATCTGTTGGCTCACTGGAATCTTTTTCTTTTTGTGCGACTTGAACAAGGAACCTATCCAATGACACTCGCTTTTGCCTCCTTTTGAGGATTTCACGGGGGCCATTGTTGCAGTACAGTTACTAAAGAACAGTCACTACACGTGGTCACAACACTATAGTAAACAGTATACGCTCGCACGGATGTTGACTATACGAGCGAGGCACGCCGACTGAGACCGAGCATGGGAGACGATTACCCACAATCCCGCAGCGAGAGAGAGAAGAACCATCGGCTCAGTTGTGATCACGTGACGCTCGGCAGACAAAGCGTCTACACGTACACTACTCATAGTGCAAGACCCTCGCTCGTTTATCAAGTTAAAATTCATTTAAAATTTTTGCTCGTCTTGCAAAACACTCGCAGACCAAGTTACTCGCAATCCAAGGTTTTACTGTACACATTGTTTTATACACACTTGGCTCTTTACGGAACTCATGGGTTGCTTTTTGGCTCTGGGTCTGTTGTAGTTTGGCCAACCCTGATCTAGCAACTGCACAGGAGCTTATTTCATCGCTCCATCACCCCGTCTCCTCGGTGGACGAACATCTTCGACGCGTTCCGCGCCTTGTATGCGTGTATGTTGAACTTCTTTCGCACCGTGCATAGCCAACTGTGCTCATCAGAGGTGCGGGGGAAGGACAAAATCGGAGGCGTTTAAGTTTGTTGTCCTTCCCCCGCATCTTCGATTAGCATGGTTGGCTACGTACGGTGCGAAAGGGGTTCAACAGAATACATAAATAGACTTACACAGAGACGCATAGACTCACACAGAGACCCATAGTTTGTTGTTCTTCACCCCCCCCCCCCCTCGACCGCACCTCCGATTATCACGGTTGGCTACGTACGGTGCAAAAGAAGTTCACCACACATACACACACAGAGGCATACTCCGTCATTATTCTTGACCGCTATTTCTGACCGTCGGTCATCGTCCCCCGTTCCGGCCGTGGCGCTTCCCTACCGAAAAACCCACAAGCGACTTTTGACTCAACGGTTTGAAATGACGTCATTAGCCGGGCGAGCGTGCGATCTGCGCGCGTACACGAATCCAAGAATCGTGCACGGTTGTTGCGGCCATACCTTCTGCGCGCCCCGTGCGTCCTTCAGCGTTGACACGAGCTCCTCCAGGCCCTTGGACTTGATCTCCAGCTCGGCAAGGCGGTCCTCGGCCAACCTCCGGTCTTCGCGGCATTTGCGCGCCTCCTGCGTCGTCCGCGGCGCGAGAATGTACGGCCGCGAATGAGGACGCGCGCACGCGCCTCGCACCCCGCCCGTCCCACCGTGTCACGCTTGGCCTGAGCTAAGCCTCGTATCTAAGAACCGATTCACGCGCGCGTTGCACGTGGCCAGTCCCCGGGACGGCATTGGAAATTGAGCTGGAACAATGGCCGCACTTCACGTCGCCAGACGGCGCAGGTGACAAGGGTTACGAATGATACGGATAGTACAAAGGAGACAGGTGGTAACGAATGAGACGCGCAGTGGAAATGAGAGTGAAAATAACACAACAAAAATGAGACAAGACAATGCAGACAAAAGATAAGACGGTACAAACGAGACAGGCAGTAAAAAGGAGGACATTATAAAATGAGACTATAAATGAGACGGCACAAAGGCAAAAAAACATTCTAGATTTGAAGCTTTCGTGACTGCAAGGATTCATACTTTTTTTTCCGCTAAAGTCACGTAGGTAAAATAAAATAGAACAATTAAATCACGACGTTTCCGAGACAACACAAGCAGCAGAATCTCTGTGTCACAGAGATTCTGCTGTGACTGTTCCACCTGAAGACGGAAGCTTGTGTTGCCTCCGAAACGTCGTGATGTAATTGTTCTATTTTATTTTACCTACGTGACTTTACCGAAAAAAACAAAAAAAAAGTACAAAAAAACATTTCAAACAAGACAAACCGTAACTAACCGGATGAACACACAAAGTATGATTCTATTTTATTGTTTTATATTTTTATTATTTTATTGTTTCCCTTCTACGTGACTTTACCGAAAGAACCAAGAATGTAAAGTACGACTCTCTCATCTTATTTAACATTTATATAGGGCGCTTTAGCTCAAGACACTCTCTAACATAGTTTAAAAGCGGTAACTAAAATCGATTGATTTAGATGGCAAGGGGGACAAGTGCACGGGCCAAGGGACGAGTGACCGTTAACAGAGGGGCAGCACACGGAGGTCACGAGAGGACTACAGGGGAGAGACGTGGAGGAGTCTCGGAGGGGCGAGGAGTTCACCGAAACGCCGTTCCACTCTCTTTGGTTCTTTCGGTAAAAAGTCACGTGGGTATAAAATAAAATAAATCGCGACGTTTCCATCGCAACACAAGCGACCGTCATCAGGAGGAACAGACGCGACAGGAGGACTGCTGACGTAGGAGAAACAGCTGCTGCAGCAGCAAGAGTTTATATCGGATGTTTGTGGGCCCGACCCAAGAGGGTAAGCGGGCAGAGCTACAGAAGGAATTTGTACGTAAAATGTGAGAGATTAGCGTGCCAACGTGAGACAGTCCCAGCCGCCGTTCCATTTGCGCGGCGCGACTCGCCCACGGCGCCTCTCACCTCGGCGGCCGTCATCTCGTCGTCCTGCAGTTGCGCCAGCGTGCGGTGGAAGCGCTCCTGCTCCGCGAGGGGCACGGCGCCGGCGTAGCGGTGGCGCAGGGCCTGGAGCGCCCGGCGCAGGTGGCCCGCGCGGCTGTGGCCCTCGGCACGCGCGTGGATCAGAGTCTGCACCGCGGGCGGCATCGTACCAGGAGGCGGGGGGAAGGCGGATGAATTTCCATGCGCGTCGTTAAGGCAACCACCCACCCCTCCGTCGCGTTAAGCCTTTTGTATCGGATATGCGGGTTTTGGAAAACCCTCCGATCAATTTGACTGGTTTTTCAACGGTTTTACTTCACTCGATTCCTGTGTTGCCGTGGTCAAATCTTGTCATCAAAATTTCATCCACTTCCCGTTGTCCAATCAATTCCAAATTTTTTACACGTACTCAGATCCGGTGACAATGCATGCCTGTATTAAAATCGGCATCAATTAATTCGCTACTTTAAAGCAATTTACATTTTGTATGGACGCCTTATTATTTATATATTTGTGTAGGTCAAAAACTCCGCGGTCCCTAAACTGTGGAATCGGCTCGCATAAAACGCAGGCGCCGCGTGTCTCAGGCGCCGCGTGTCTCAGGCACCGCGTGTCTCAGGCGCCATGGAGGTACTTCTCGACCGTGAGCTAAACGAAGTTGTTAATAAAACCGTTGTTTTAAAAAAAAAACGTTTTTAAACGAGTTTATTCGTAGGTTAAGTCTCCAATAGCAACAAAACGTTGCATTACAGTTTAATGAACATTGGATCATCTTTATAAGAGTTATGATGACGAGTGGATGGACGGATGGCCAGAACTAATGCACTAACGCTTTGAAACTCAGTTGGAAAGCGTGAAAGAAAAGAACGCGTGGATTAGGGAACACAAATACATTATCATAGACTGCTAAAGACAAAGTGGGCTTGGACAGAAGGGGTGATAGCATGTGGTCAAGTCTAATGAAGGAGCGCCAGCCAAAGGAGGCAATACCCTGGCGAGGACGTGAACCATGGAGATGGAGCTAATATGGATCATGGCCATCCGGTGGACCATGAGGGACGGGACGAGCTCGGCAATACCTTCATCCAGCAGCGGATTGATCACGGTTGGTGATAGTGACGATGGCCACGGTGGTGTGGCCGTGCGGCGCTTGCCTGCTCTCGCTGGTCCAGCTGCTGCTCCAGACGGAGGCCCCAGGCTTCGGCCCTGCTGAGCTTGGCGCGGACGGTGTCCAGCTTGCGAAGCGCCGTCGCCTCGCTCAGCTGCAGCGCCATGATGTGCTGGTGCAGCGTGCCCAGCAGCGTCTTCTCATCCGAGCGGCACTGCCCGCGATAAAAACAAAAGATTCCCCCCGTATGGCCTTGAACAGACTGTTGGGGGGGGGGGGGGGGGGCGAGTGCTGTTAGTGAGATGCACCTACGAAAGGGTGGGTGGCCAACACCGTGCCCGGCAGTCCTTTGTCTCCCCAGTGGTGATGTTTCACACACGGCACCAGGCGCTCATTTGAGGCCGAATCGGCCGAGGGGAAGCACGGGACCAGCACAATGCGTTAGCGACTGCACTGCCGCTCGAACAACAACCGCCATTCGCCACGTGGTGGTGGCGACGTCACCACGGAGCCTGTGCCAGGCGAGACGCACTTTGAGGGGGCACGTGCAGTGTCGAAGGCTCGCTGGCTTGGAGATCACAGGACAGACCCAGGTGTCATGGGTTGGCTGAGATGACTGGCAGGTGCACCACCTGTGCCCCCTAATGTGCAAATTGTCGCTAGCCACACACATACAAGCGGTCACTTGATGGGATCTCACACCGCTTTTACCACGTGGCAACTTGCCATGACGCGCCGGAACCAACCCGTGCTGCACTGGCCTCACAAAAAGACAACTGAACTTGGCTCGGGGTCAAGCAGGGTCAGGGGTCGGGGCTAATGGTGCATTCATTGGTTGCATGTGGTGTGAGTCAGTATGCTGTGAGGACACGGCCACCACAAAACTCTGTGCAAACCAGTTTAACACGTAGGCCTTTCGCGACCAATATAATTCATAATAAACGTTTTTGGGTTAGATCGCGTTATTTAAAAATGTGTCGCGACCCTCCACCACCCGACATGGCCAATCAGCAAAAAAAATGTGTCGCGTTTACAAAAGACAAATAGTTCACTACTTTAGCCCACCGGTGTGTTGAAGAGTGAATCCACAACACCATTCTGGCGAATTGCCCGAATGATGCCGGATGTAATTACCAGCGAAACGTCGTGCTCGAAAATTGTAAATGTTGTGGATTCACTCTTCTGCGCAACCACATGATGATAAACCGCTTTCATCGAGCTATCATTCGTCATTGCCAGGTGATACTCTTTGGTTCTATTCGGTAAAGTCACGTAGGTAAAAAATAAAACAACAAAAATCACGACGTTTTGGCCACAACACAAGCGGCCTTCATCAGGTGAAGGGACCAGGCTGTCTCGAGGACAGCGCTGGAGTGAAACACAGCCACGCTCAGACCGCGACCTTTAAGCTGTGTGCGAGGAAACAAGGTGCCTTGCCAAAGGAATTAGCATAAAAATTAGCATTTGATTGGCCGACTTAGCATGATGAACGGTGTAGAGGTGGTGTACATGCGGGTGAACATGCCGGTTGGCGAGGGGGGGAGGGGGAGTTTACCTATTGATGGTGTGAAAAGGGAATTTTTTTAAGAGCTGCGAAAGTTTGGGGTACCACTACTTGAAAAATATACTGTACCATTGAAAATTAGTTTAATGTTTGGTTCGATTTAGAACATCTTTCCAATGGTTGCTTAATTTGAAACCATCTTCTCGGCTGAAATTGTGTCTGTGTTTGTAGATCTGAATTGCCTCGTGAACAAATCTCTGATAAAAACCCGTGGGTTTGCAAAGAACCTTGGTATCGGAGAAAATTATATCGTGATCACCCACAGCGTTGTAACAGTGATCAGCTACGGCAGAAGAATTCGTTCTGCCGTGTTAAATCTAGAATTGCCAGGTCACTTCTGACAATGAGCTCTATAGCTCAGTGGTGCCCTTACCTGGTAAAGAAAAAAAGTTAAAATAGTAATTAAAAAAAAACTTGCAGATATCTCTTGGTAAGTTTTTCAAGAGAGTAGGGAGGAAACATGAGCACCAAGGGGAATTAGCATCTACATCTGCAGAACATGAAGATCCAGTGGCATCTACAGGAGATTATACAACTTTTAAAGCCATTCGCTGTGTTTCGTGTACAGTAAAACCTTGGATTGCGAGTAACTTGGTCTGCGAGCGTTTTGCAAGACGAGCAAACATTTTAAATGAATATTAATTTGATAAACGAGCGAGGGTCTTGCAATTACGAGCAGCGTACGTGTAGACGCTTTGTACTGCCGAGCGTCAAGTGATCACAACTGATATACGAGTGCTTTGATACACGAGTGCTTTGGATTACAAACACGTTTCCGGAACGAATTACGCTCGCAATCCAAGGTTCTACTGTACTTTCAAGTAAATTCTGGACATCTCAATGTCGATAACCGGCACACGGCGACCCCCAACCTGCAGGTCGGAGAGCTGCCGTCGCAGAGATTCGACCTCCTTCTCGTGCGAGTGCTGGCGGGAGGCCCATGACTCCGCTTGAGCCCTGGCCACCTCCGCGACGTCGCGCTGCCTGCATGCACACACGGACACGTACGTTGAACTTCTAGCGCGCCGTACACAGCCAACTGTGCTAATCGGAGGTGCGGGGGGAGGGGGGGGAAGGACAACAAACGAAATGCGACAAGCAGTTCTAAAGAAAATGAGTTTTCAATCTAGATTTAAAAGTGCATAGCACTATGCATAGCACAGTGCTGGGTTATCAGGTCAGTGCTGGGTTATGAGGTCACTGCTGGGTTATGAGGTCAGTGCTGGGTGTTAGGTCACTGCTGGGTTATGAGGTCAGTGCTGGGTTATCAGGTCAGTGCTGGGTTATGAGGTCAGTGCTGGGTTGAGGTCAGTGCTGGGTTATGAGGTCAGTGCTGGGTTATCAGGTCACTGCTGGGTGTTAGGTCACTACTGGGTTATCAGGTCACTGCTGGGTGTCAGGTCAGTGCTGGGTTATCAGGTCACCACTGGGTAATCAGGTCACTGCTGGGTTATGAGGTCAGTGCTGGGTGTTGAGGTCAGTGCTGGGTTATCAGGTCAGTGCTGGGTTATGAGGTCACTGCTGGGTGTTGAGGTCACTGCTGGGTTATGAGGTCACTACTGGGTTATCAGGTCACTGCTGGGTTATCAGGTCAGTGCTGGGTTATCAGGTCAGTGCTGGGTGTCAGGTCATCACTGGGTTATCAGGTCAGTTCTGGGTGTTGAGGTCACTAATGGGTTATCAGGTCACCGCTGGGTTATCAGGTCAGTGCTGGGTGTCAGGTCAGTGCTGGGTTATCAGGTCAGTGCTGGGTGTTAGGTCACTACTGGGTTATCAGATCAGTGCTGGGTTATTAGGTCAGTGCTGGGTTATCAGGTCACTACTGGGTTATCAGGTCAATACTGGGTTATCAGGTCACCGCTGGGTGTTAGGTCAGTGCTGGGTTATGAGGTCAGTGCTGGGTTATCAGGTCACCGCTGGGTTATCAGGTCAGTGCTGGGTGTTAGGTCACTACTGGGTTATCAGGTCACTGCTGGGTTATGAGGTCACTACTGGGTTATCAGGCCACTACTGGGTTATCAGGTCAGTGCTGGGTTATGAGGTCACTGCTGGGTGTTAGGTCACTACTGGGTTATCAGGTCACTACTGGGTTATGAGATCAGTGCTGGGTTATCAGGTCACTCCTGGGTGTCAGGTCAGTGCTGGGTGTTAGGTCACTACTGGGTTATCAGGTCAGTGCTGGGTTATCAGGTCAGTGCTGGGTTATCAGGCCAGTGCTGGGTGTCGGTGCAGGGCGTCCGTACTTGGACACCTCCATCCTGAGGGCGGCCTCCGACTCCTCGAGCTGCCGGATTTGCCGTCGGTCGGCCTCGCTCACGGCTCGACTCACGCCCCCCGCCAGCTCGTCCCGGAGCTCGGCTTCCACGCGCTGCGCCTCCAGGTTCATCCTCGTCAGCTGAGGGCGCGAGGCGGCAACAACCATGAGCACGGCCGGCTACGTACTGCGCGAAAGAAGTTCAACATACATAAATAAAAAAATTGGTTTTCTGTTCTCCCCCCCGTACCTCCGATTCGTACGTTTTTTTTTTCATTGGGCGCAATTGCGAACAACAGCCAATATCGTACATTGGTACATCTAATCGGCATAAGCATTGGATGTCCCCACGTGTGCGCTCGGCACGTGAAGGGCCTGAAAACCAGAATCCGTTATTTCGCCGACAATGTGTTCATCAGGGAGCGCCAGAGAGGGATGCTTCCATCCAGGGAGCTTGTTCTGTTCACGACGTACGGCGCGGAAGAAGTTCAAAATACATACAGACGCACTCCCAAGTACGAGCGCATTCTCCCTCATGCGTGACACACTATTTCGACCTGCATTTTTCACCCTAGACTTTGGGGTGCGTAGAATGAGAATAAAATAATAAAATAACACGATAAAATTCTCACGACGTTTCGGCCACAACGCAAGCGGCCGTCTTCAGTTCTGTACCTTTCACCTGAAGACGGCCGCTTGCGTTGTGGCCGAAACGTCGTGAGAATTTTATCGTGTTATTTTATTATTTTATTATCATTCTACGTGACTTTACCGAAAGAACCAAAGAAGATGAATCCTTGCAGTCACGAAAGCTTCAAATCGAAATTTGGGGTGCGTCTCATTATCCAGTTACGTGGTCTTTGCTGCCACCACGGCCACTTCAACCATTACCATGTTCTCCGTATTATCATCGTTAAGCGTTCTCTCCATAGACAGGGCCGGTGCACAATTATCTCCTCCATGTCCCCTCTGTATTTCGCTGTTCCCTTCATCTTGTTCCTTTCATCGTTCCCTATACGTACGTGTGCAGAACTTCTCTCGCACCGTACGTAGCCAATCGGAGGTGCGGAGATGCTAGACGTTGTCGAGAATTGCCATTGTTTTTTGTTCTTTCTCCGCGCCTTGATAAAAGGCACTTTTTTCCCCACCCAGTGTTCACTCCATACTTCGTAAACTTTATACTTTGCACCCAGATAAATGTGCTACCTCTATTTCAAAGCAGGTCCCAAAGTTTGGGGTGAATCTTACTGTCCCGAGCATCTCATTATCTGGACAATACGGTATCAGTGACACAACTTACACGTACGTATGATGATTGCTTGTGTTGCAGTCGAAACGTCGTGAGAATTTTATTGTTATATATTTTTATTCTTTTATTGTTTCCCTTCTACGTGAATTTACCGAAAGAACCAAGAATATGAATCCCTGCAGTCACGAAAGCTTTAAATCAAAACTTAGTGTCGCGAGGACATTTTTTTGAGTTTCAAGATTTTGTTGTGTTTCTGTGTACGGTGGTCGCCTATCCAAGCACTGCCCACAGGCTCAAAACCTGCTTAGCTTCCCAGATCGGGTGGTAATTCCGGGTACGACCAAAACCATCGCTCATGGGATGAGGTTGGCTCGCATGGCCGTGTCGGAGACATGAGGCTGCTGTCACCGCCACCGCCGCCACTGAGATTCTGGGTCCAAAGCTGAAAAGCGCACCATCACTGTCCTACTAATTTCACATTCACCTTCACTCCACGACCACCACCGCTCCTACCACCAAAAACAAAGATCCCCCATATAACCTGAACAGACTGTTGGGGCAAGTGCTGTTAGCCAGCAGCACCCATGAAGGCCGGCACGGCGCACAAGGGGGTAGGTGGCCAGCACCGCGACCGGTCGCCTTCATCTCCCTAGTGGCGATGTCTACACACCGCACCAGGTTACTCAGTTGAGTCGACCTAGGGGAGACTCAGAACTGGTTGAGTTACTCGGAGCGGGAATCGAACTCGGATCGCTGGGTTTGTACCGCAGCGCGCCAACTGCTACACTACCGCCACCACCACTGCCGTCTGTCACCACCACCACCACCACCAACGTCCGTCACACACCTGCGCAAACTTCTCCTCGAGCTGCTGGTTACGCTCGTGCGCGCGAGCCAGCGCCTCCTCGGCGTGCCGCTGCATGTGCAGCGCGTGCTCCGCGCGCTGGCGCTCGTTCAGCTCCCGCATCTCCAGCACCGTCAGCCGCCGCGACACCGACTCATCAGCATCGCCGGCGCCAGTGCCGACGGCCGAGGTGGTGAAGCCTTCACGATGCAGCAATGCGCGGAGAGGGGGGGATGTGGGGATGACGTGCGGGTCCCTGTAACCGCTGCTGCAGGCCTTGGATGGTTCGTAATGGCCGTGTCGGAGTCTCGAAGGTAACAGTGCATTTAAGCTCTGTGTTCGGGTGTCTCTCTGTTTGTCTCAGGGTGCTGCGGTGGCTAGGAGATGTTAACTACCTCGCCTGGTATACAGGAGGTTATGGGTTCGATCCCATCCCTGACGCCTGCTGTGTATTTGTAGTTTGCATGTTCTCCCCGTGGTCGTGTGGATTTTTCTCCGGGTCCTCCGATTTTTCCCTCCACATTTAGAAACAAGGATTTAGAGAATTTAGCTGCTATAAATGTACATGTGATAATAAGTCACTTTGTTGAGCTATCATTTGTGGCCAGGTCGCTTCTGAAAAAGAGCTATTCAGCTCAGTGGGCCTTACCTGGTAAAATAAAAATTGTTTAAACAGTTTAAATTTTAGTAGTGTTCATAATGGCAGTGTCGGAGCCACAAAATTGACGGCTTTAAGATCCTGAGGTCAGATTCTGAGGGTGGATGTCTCGGTCTCAGGATGGTCATAATGGCTGTGTCGAAGACACAGAACCGGCTCCGCTGAGATCCCCGGTTCCAGCCCTGAGGCTGTGAGTTTCTCTCCTGTAAGAGGTTTACAATGGCCAAGGCAGACGCACTAAGATCTTGGGACTCAATCACTGGGATCGGGTGTCTCTCTCTGGATTTGGTAAGGCCACGTCGCAGGTAGGGATGATGGCCGGTGCTCAAGACTAATGACAGGAGTGGTGGCCAAGGCAGGGAAAGGGGACCCGTGAAACCGTCCACCGCCGAGGTGAAGCGATGAAATCAGTTCGTGGATTCGATCTATCCGGTCATACCTCGTGGGCTCGTGAGGGATGCTGGTGAAGAAAACGCAATGGGCGATGGTGGCGATGGTGGTTGATGGTGGCGATGGTGAAGATGGAGGCGATGACGGCGATGGCAGCGATGGTGGCGATGGTGACGACGACTGCATGTTAAGGCACGCGCCCACCTTGTTTTGCAATTCTCTCATTCGCCTGCTCCAGGGTGTGAAGTTTCTCTTTGCAGATCTCCAGTTCCTTGCTCACCATTGTAACCTCTGCCCGAAGCGCGGTGTTCTCCTCCTGCACGGACAGAGGAGACAGAGAGAGAGAGAGAGAGGGTCTTGCTGCCGCGTTCCCACAACCACTGGCACCCGTGCAAGCTTGCTACAGCTCTATTTCAGAAGAGACCTGGCCAGAAATGATAGCTCACCGAAGTGGAAATTCGTTAAGCTATCATTTGTTCCTAAGTGTGGAGGGAAAAACCGGAGGAGAGAGACGTGCAAACTCCAAATATAGAGGGGTCAGGGTCAGGATCGAACACACGACCTACTGCATACCCAGGCGAGGTAGTTAACATGTCACCACCATGGCAGCCCTATAGGCAGGTTATAACCAAGCCTACATGTACACATCTGCCCTGTGTTTATGCTGAGGCTATACACATACCGTTGCTCCGTGTAGAGCCAATTCTGCCACCCTTTGATCAATATGGCCGGGTTTTCAATATGTTGAGTCTCTAATTGCAGCACAACGTTGTACTAAAGTTTTGTTGGTATTGGATTATCTTGATGAGAGTTAGAGTGGCAACCCGTTACAGACAGAAAGATGGAAGGAAGGTAGATAGACAACAGAGGGACAGACAAATGGACAGATGGCCAGATGAATGGACAGATAACGAACAGATAGACAGGCAGACAGACAGACTGACAGAGAGGTAGACGGATGGAGGGCAGACAAGACAGACTGATGGACAGACGGATGTACAGACTGACACACAGACAACAGAGGGACAGACAAATGGACAGATGGATAGACGGACAGACAGGCAGATAGAGAGTTAGACGGACTGACAGATGGATGGACAGGCAGACGGACGAACGGACGGGCAAGACAAGGCAGATAGATGGACAGACTGACAGGTCAGAGCTATTACGTAAGCGCATTCGACCGTAGTTTCAAAGCGCTGATGAAACGTGTGTGTGCATGTATGTGTGTGCGGCGGGACCTTGACGTGCTCCACGCTGGAGGCTCTCTGCGCCAGCACATTGTCCCTCTGCAGGAGGTCCCGGTACTTGGCCGTGAGCTCGTTGTAGCGCCCGTGCGCCACCTCCAACTCGGACGCCGGGACGCTGTCCGCCAGCGCCTTCTGCAGTGCCGCGATCTTGTAGCTCGCCATGTCCTTCGCACGAGCACGGACCGCACACGAGCGCCAAGGCAGACCCATTACAGCTTCGCGGTAATCTGGAATACTTTTAACGGTTCGTGAAGACAGCTGCTCCGCCCAGCGGTGTGGTTGCCATGGGCCCTGGTGATGATGGTGGTGATGATGGCGATGGTGGCGAGGATGGCAATGACGGCGATGATGTTGATGGCGTAGAGAATGACGATGGTGGGGATGGTGGCGATGGTGGTGATGATGGCGACGATGGAAACGATGGCGACCATGGCGACTGTGGCGATGGTGGGGACGGTGGCGATGATGGCGATGATGGTGATGATGGCGATCACGGTGATGATGGCAATGATGGGGATTATGGTGATGATGGCAATGGTGGCGATAGCGAGCATGGCGACTGTGGCGATGGTGGGGACGGTGGTGATGATGGCGATGATGGTGATGATGGCAATGGTAGTGACGGTGGCAATGATGGGGATTACGGTGATGATGGCGACGGTGGTGACGGTTGCAATGATGGGGATGGTGGCGATGATGGCGACGGTGGTGACGGTGCCAATGATGGGGATTACGGTGATGATGGCGATGGTGGTGACGGTGGCAATGATGGTGATGATGGTGATGATGACGATGGTGGTGACGGTGGCAATGATGGGGATGGTGGCGATGATGGCGACGGTGGTGACGGTGCCAATGATGGGGATGATGGTGATGATGGCGATGGTGGTGACGGTGGCAATGATGGGGATTACGGTGATGATGGCGATGGTGGTGACGGTGGCAATGATGGCGATGATGGTGATGATGGCGACGGTGGTGACGGTGGCAATGATGGGGATGGTGGCGATGATGGCGACGGTGGTGACGGTGCCAATGATGAGGATTACGGCGATGATGGCGATGGTGGTGACGGTGGCAATGATGGGGATTACGGCGACGATTGCGACGTTAGCTGAACAGGGCGCTCTCCCCCGCCCCCCCCCCCCCCCCCAAAACACCTTGTATCGCTGCAGGTAGCCGATTCTCTGAGCCACCGCGGCCTCCATGTCCGTCACGTCGGCGTGGAGCCTGGCATTCTCCCGCCGCTCGTGGCTCTCGGCCTCGGCCAGCGCCGCGTGGCGCCTGCCGAGCGCCAGCTCGTTCACGCGCAGCACAGTCATGCGCCGGCTCATCTCCGAAAGCTTCCGGGTCAATTCGCCGCCGTCCAGCTTCGACGCCTCCAGCAGGTTCTGGACCCACGAAGACGGTGTTGGGATGTTAACTACCGCGCCCGGGTACCGTGGGATCGATCCCGACCCTGACGCCTGCTGTATGTTGGGAGTTTGCGTGTCTCTCTCTCTCCCCCGTGGCCGCAATGAATTTACCTCCGAGTCCGCCGGTTTATCCCTCCACATTTAGAAGTCCACGCGATGAGCCACTTCGTTGAACTAGCATTTGCGATCTTGATTTGAAGCTTTCGTGACTGCAGCCATCCGTACTCTTGGGTTCTCTCGGCAAAGTCACGTAGGTAGAAATAAAATCAAACAAAACGAATCACGACGTTTCGATCGCGACACAAAGCGGTCGTCCTTGCCTGATGAGGTTTCTCCGCGGGGTTGCCGGTCGTCGTTGCCTGATGACGACCGCGTGCGTTGCGGTCGAAACGTCCCGATTTGTTTCATTTATTTCTAACTGTGTGACTTTACCGAAATAACCGAAGAGTATCATTTGTGATGGCTAGGTTGCTTCTGAAAAAGAGCTAGTGGGCCCTGCCTGGAAATTTATTTATTTATTTATTTTTTTTGCTCCATCGTTTGTTCGTTCGTTTCTCAATACGCTTGTCCCCGCGAGGCTCACGGGGGCAGCGTGTTGAGCAGGGCGGTCCAGACCTCCCTTTCCCTGGCGACAGACTCCAGGCTCTTCCTGGGGAATTCCCAGGCGTTCCCAGGCCAGCTGAGCGACATACTCCCGCCAGCGTGTCTTAGACCGACCCCGGGGTCTTCGCCCAGTGGGACGTGCTGCCCAGTAAGAGTTCCAGGGGGAGTCTATCGGGGGGGGGGGGGGGTGGGGGGGCATCCTTAGCGGGTGCCCGAACCACCTCAACTGGCCGCTCTCGATCCGGAGGAGCAGCGGTTCGAATGCTCTCCCGGATTACCGAGCCCCTCACCCGATCACAGAGCGAGCCCGGCAACCCTGTGGAGAAACCTCATTTTGGCCCCTCCGGCTCGGAGCGTAGAGTCATCATCGCCCATTAAATATCCCTTGAGGACCAATGAGCTTGGTGGGAAGCGTTGCAGAATCCCACCACCGTCCGTCACACACCTGCGCAAACTTCTCCTCGAGCTGCTGGTTACGCTCGTGCGCGGGATTCTGCAACGCTTCCCACCACGCTCATTGGTCCTCAAGGGATATTTAATGGGCGATGATGACTCTACGCTCCGAGCCGCACAGCCAGATGATATTAAAACTTTTAACTCAGCCTTGAAACTATTTTTGTTAACTTCACCATGTAAGGTCTCACTGAGCTCTATGTAGCTCTGTTTCAGAAGCGACCCGGCTTCTGAAACAGTTATGGTCGAAACGTCGTGAGAATTTTTTATTGTTTTATATATAGTTTATTATTTTGTTGTTTCCCTTCAACATGACTTTACCGAAAAAACTAAGAATATGATAAGTGGGTTATCGCGTGGAAATTTATAGCAGCCAGATGCTCTGAACGTGCGATGTCGATTCTAAATGTGGAGGGAAAAACTGGAGAACCCAGAGAAGAATCCACGTGATCACGGCGAGAGGGAGAGAGACATGCAAACTAAAAATATACAGGCGTCGGGCTCGGGATCAAACCCTCGGCCTCCTGCATACAGGGCGAGGGAGTAAAGATCTCGCCACCGTGGCGCCCCACGCGATGTTGCGCGAGAGGGATATGTGCGTGTCTCCCTGCTCGGAGGAATGTGGGGCGATGCTCATCTCCGTTAGCGGCGCTGAGCTGGGAGTGGACATTCCACATTCCTATGGCAAGTTTGCTGAATAGTCAAGAGATGTCAGAAGGGCGTAACTAAAAAACGTCGCAGATAACGTGCATTGAGGACAGTCAGTTAATGGATGCTGCACTCTCAACGATCATTTCCAGCAGCAGCTGTGACAGCCACTCCTTACGTTGTACTCCTGGATGTGGATGGAGTTCTCTTGGTTCTTCTCCTCCAGGGACACCTTCTCCCTCTGCAGTCGCTCCCTCTCCTTCTGCCACTCCTCTCGCTCGCTGCAAAAAGAAAACGGGAACAGGACACACGTGAGGCCAAGGTGGCTCAGCGGTCGAGAGAGCAGAAAGCAAACGAAAAGCTGCGAGTTGGAAGGATGCGGTTCGCTCCGCATTTAGATACACCGTGTAGAGTGTTTGGCTGCTGCTGCTGCTGCTATAAATTGTCCACGCGATGAGCCACTTTGTTGAGCTAACCCTTGCTCGTGTCTCCAAAGCACTGGGTCGCAGGCCACGTGCACCAGCATGGCCACCACGCGATGCTGCTGTGTGCGAAATGACATGAACCGTGCCGTGGCCAGAACCCTCCTCCTCGCCTGTGGAAATCCTGGTAGAGAAGGCTCTGCTGGTGACAGGCGACGGTAAACTTGCATTTCAGCTGCTCCAGAGATTCGCTCACTCGCTCCAGTTCCGCGTCCTTGTCGCTGTTGTCCTGCAACGGCACCCGACGCAATAACACACGAGGCACTGACACACGATGCAATAACACACGAGGCACTGACACACGACACAATAACACACGAGGCACTGACACACGACACAATAACACACGAGGCACTGACACATGACACAATAACACACGAGGCACTGACACACGACACAATAACACACGAGGCACTGACACACAATAACACACGAGGCACTGACACACAATAACACACGAGGCACTGACACACGACACAATAACACACGAGGCACTGACACACGACACAATAACACACGAGGCACTGACACACGACACAATAACACACGAGGTACTGACACACAATAACACGAGGCACTGACACACAATAACACACGAGGCACTGACACACGATGCAATAACACACGAGGTATTGACACACAACACAATAACACACGAGGCACTGACACACGACACAATAACACACGAGGCACTGACACACGACACAATAACACACGAGGCACTGACACACGACACAATAACACACGAGGCACTGACACACAATAACACACAAGGCACTGACACACGACACAATAACACACGAGGCACTGACACACGACACAATAACACACGAGGCATTGACACACGACACAATAACACACGAGGCACTGACACACAATAACACGCGAGGCACTGACACACAATAACACACGAGGCACTGACACACAACACAATAACACACGAGGCACTGACACACAACACAATAACACACGAGGCACTGACACACAATAACACACGAGGCACTGACACACGACACAATAACACACGAGGCACTGACACACGACACAATAACACACGAGGCACTGACACACAATAACACACGACGCACTGACACACAATAACACACGAGGCACTGACACACAATAACACACGAGGCACTGACACACAATAACACACGAGGCACTGACACACGACACAATAACACACGAGGCACTGACACACGACACAATAACACACGAGGTACTGACACACGACACAATAACACACGAGACACTGACACACAATAACACACGAGGCACTGACACACGACACAATAACACACGAGGTACTGACACACAACACAATAACACACGAGACACTGACACACAACGCAATAACACACGAGGCACTGACACACAATAACACACGAGGCACTGACACACAACACAATAACACACGAGGCACTGACACACAACACAATAACACACGAGGCACTGACACACGACACAATAACACACGAGGCACTGACACACGACACAATAACACACAAGGCACTGACACACAATAACACACGAGGCACTGACACACAATAACACACGAGGCACTGACACACGACACAATAACACACGAGGCACTGACACACAATAACACACGAGGCACTGACACATGACACAATAACACACGAGGCACTGACACACAATAACACACGAGGCACTGACACACAATAACACACGAGGCACTGACACACGACGCAATAACACACGAGGCACTGACACACAATAACACACGAGGCACTGACACATGACACAATAACACACGAGGCACTGACACACAATAACACACGAGGCACTGACACACAATAACACACGAGGCACTGACACACGACACAATAACACACGAGGCACTGACACACAATAACACACGAGGCACTGACACACGACACAATAACACACGAGGCACTGACACACAATAACACACGAGGCACTGACACATGACACAATAACACACGAGGCACTGACACACAATAACACACGAGGCACTGACACACAATAACACACGAGGCACTGACACACGACGCAATAACACACGAGGCACTGACACACAATAACACACGAGGCACTGACACATGACACAATAACACACGAGGCACTGACACACAATAACACACGAGGCACTGACACACAATAACACACGAGGCACTGACACACAATAACACACGACGCAATAACACACGAGGCACTGACACACAATAACACACGAGGCACTGACACATGACACAATAACACACGAGGCACTGACACACAATAACACACGAGGCACTGACACACAATAACACACGAGGCACTGACACACGACACAATAACACACGAGGCACTGACACACAATAACACACGAGGCACTGACACACACGGCAATAACACACGAGGCACTGACACACGACACAATAACACACGAGGCACTGACACACAATAACACACGAGGCACTGACACACGACACAATAACACACGAGGCACTGACACACGACACAATAACACACGAGGCACTGACACACAATAACACACAAGGCACTGACACACGACACAATAACACACGAGGCATTGACACACAACTCAATAACACATGAGGCACTGACACACAACACAATAACACACGAGGCACTGACACACAATAACACACGAGGCACTGACACACGACACAATAACACACGAGGCACTGACACACGACACAATAACACACGAGGCATTGACACACGACACAATAACACACGAGGCATTGACACACAACTCAATAACACATGAGGCACTGACACACAACACAATAACACACGAGGCACTGACACACGACACAATAACACACGAGGCACTGACACACGACACAATAACACACGAGGCACTGACACACGACACAATAACACACGAGGCACTGACACACAATAACACACGAGGCATTGACACACAACTCAATAACACACGAGGCACTGACACACAACACAATAACACACGAGGCACTGACACACGACACAATAACACACGAGGCACTGACACACAATAACACACGAGGCACTGACACACGACACAATAACACACGAGGCACTGACACACAATAACACACGAGGCACTGACACACGACACAATAACACACGAGGCACTGACACACGACACAATGACACACGAGGCACTGACACACGACACAATAACACACGAGGCACTGACACACGACACAATAACACACGAGGTACTGACACACGACACAATAACACAAGAGGCACTGACACACGACACAATAACACAAGAGGCACTGACACACGACACAATAACACACGAGGTATTGACACACGACACAATAACACACGAGGCACTGACACACGACACAATAACACACGAGGCACTGACACACAATAACACACGAGGCACTGACACACGACACAATGACACACGAGGCACTGACACACGACACAATAACACACGAGGCACTGACACACGACACAATAACACACGAGGTATTGACACACGACACAATAACACACGAGGCACTGACACACGACACAATAACACACGAGGTACTGACACACAATAACACACGAGGCACTGACACACAACACAATAACACACGAGGCACTGACACACGACACAATAACACACGAGGCACTGACACACAATAACACACGAGGCACTGACACACGACACAATAACACACGAGGCACTGACACACGACACAATAACACACGAGGCACTGACACACGACACAATAACACACGAGGCACTGACACACGACGCAATAATATACAATGCAAAAGATAGGTAGACACAGGGAAATGATGCACAATGATACGCAGTGCACTTACACGCACAGTGCAATAGTACAACACTCAATGCAAAGATACGCTGGCAACATGCAATGGGGCACAATTAAATGATACACAACGCAAATATAAACAACGATTCCACAATACGCAACGCAACAATAAACAACGATTCCACGATACGCAACACAACAATTAACAACGATTCAACGATACGCACCACAACAATAAACAACGATTCCACGATACGCACCACAACAATAAACAACGATTCCACGATACGCAACAATAAACAACGATTCCACGATCCGCACACACACGCCATGCGTAGATGCACACGGGCTCACCTGCAAGACCTGCACCAGGTACTCGTTGAGCGCGTTGATGACGTCGCTGCTCGACGGCACCATGCCCTCGGGCAGCGACAGCGTGGGCAGCGCCGTGCCGGTGGCCCCCGACGTCCTCAGCAGTGCCAGCTCCCCCTCCAGGCGAGACATCTGGCACGGGCACACCAAGAGGTGTGGTGGGGGGTGGTGTTTCAATGCAGTCGGCATTCGACAGTCAAGCGGGAAGCAAACTAAACACATGGCCACTCTTACCTTGAAAGAGGTATGTTGAACTGTTCTCTTTAGTTATTTCCATTTGAGTATATTCATTATTGTGATTTTTATTTTTCATCTACGTGACTTTACCGAAAGAACCAAAGAGTATGGATCCTTGCAGTCACGAAAAACTTCAAAAAAATTTCAAATCTAGAATATGTTCAACTGCTTTCGCACCGTACGTAGCCGACCGTGCTGATCGGAGGTGCGGCGGGAAGTACAACAAACTAAACACACACAGCAGTGATAAAGAAATGCGTTTACAATCTAGATTATTTAAAAGTGCATAGCTCCAGTGGCTTCCTTATATCGGAAGCAAGAGCGTTCCAGACGGCCGCAGAAGCGCATCTGAAAACGCGCGATGGTCTTTGTCCGATGGCCAGCCAAAAGCCGCTGCGGCTAGGGTGACCGGAGGTCGCGTGATGGTTTGTGTTCCTTGACGCGATCAGCAAGGCGTTGTGGTTCATTTGTGGCAATCACTTTGTGTGCGCAATGAGTGCGACCTTAATACGTATTCGTTCGGCAACAGGAAGCTACGCGTTCTGGCCTACACCATCTGGTTTGCTGTGCAACGACTCACAATCTGGCCTGCTGAGAGTGCACCTCACAATCTGGTCCGCTGTCAGTAGAGCTCACCATCTTGTCTGCTGTCATAACAGCTGTGCGTACAGCTCACCATCTGGTCTGCTGTCAGTACACCTCACCATCTGGTTTCATGTGTGTGGAGCCCACCGTTTGGTTTGCTGTCAATACAGCTCATTATCTGGTCTCTCAGTACAACTCACCATCTGGTTTGCAATCAGTACACCTCACCGCCTTGAGTGCTGCCAGTTCAGCTCACAATGCGGGTACGCTGTCAGTACAGCTCATCACCTTCCCCGTTTGCGTACAGCTCAGTGGGCCTTACCCCCAGGTAAGGCCCACTGAGCTATATAGCTCTTTTTTAGACGTGACCTGGCCACAAATGATAGCTCAACGAAGTAGCTTATCGCGTGGAAATTGATAACAGCAGTCAAATACTCTAAATGTGTGACGTTGATGCTAAACGTGGAGGGAAAAACCGGAGGACCCGGAGAAAAATCCACTTGGCCACGGGCAGAGAGACACACAAACTCCAAATATACAGCAGGCGTCAGGGTCGGGATCGTACCCACGGCCTCTTGTATACCAGGCGAGGCAGTTAACATCTCAAAGCCACCGTGACGATGAGAAATGCAAACCCCAAATATACAGCAGCAGGCGTCAGGGTAGGAATTGAACCCACGACCTCGTGTATACCAGGCGAGGTAGATAACATCGTCAAGGCACCCACTCAGTCGCCGTGGTCTCGTGTCGCGCGCACTGTTGCCGCCGCCGCCGCCGCCGCCGCCGTCGCAGCCACTGTGGTCGCACCTTATCGAAGGCCCGGTCCTTTGTGGACGACGCAGCCAGCGCCTCTGATCGCGTCGCGCGGAGCTCATCCCGGAGCTCCTGGTTGCGCCCGGTCAGCTGAGCCAGCTGCTCCTTCAGCGGAGCCACCCCCTCGTTCGGCCCGCCAGACCGCCGAGCCTCCAGGACCTGCAGAGGAGCGACGTGTTAATAAGCCAAGGTTCTTTGCAAACCCACGGGTTTTTTATCAGAGATTTGTTCACGAGGCAATTCAGATCTACAAACACGGACACAATTTCGACCGAGAAGATGGTTTCAAATTAAGCAACCATTGGAAAGATGTTCTTAACCGAACCAAGCATTAAACTAATTTTCAATGGTACAGTATATTTTTTCAAGTAGTGGTACCCCAAACTTTCGCAGCTCTCAAAAAATCCCTTTTCACACCATCAATAGGTAAACTCCCCCCCCCCCCCGCGCCAAACGGCATGTTCACCCGCATGTACACCACCTCTACACCGTTCATCATGCTAAGTCGGCCAATTAAATACTATATTTTTTATGCTAATTCCTTTGTCAGGGCACCTTGTTTCCTCGCACACAGCTTAAAGGTCGCGGTCTGAGCGTGGCTGTGTTTCACTCCAGCGCTGTCCTCGAGACAGCCTGGTCCCTTCACCTGATGAAGGCCGTTTGTGTTGTGGCCGAAACGTCGTGTTTTTTGTTGTTTTATTTTTTACCTACGTGACTTTACCGAATAGAACCAAAGAGTGTGTTAATAATAATGACGATGACGACGATGATGATTTATAATGTCTTCGTTTGCTCCAAGAGAGAGAGAGAGAACTAGTCATGTACGGGAAGCCACACACAAGCCAGAAAGCAGTCAGAACCGGGCATCAATAAATTAGCCCAAACGCTGTTGTCCTACATTGGGATGTGCAGCCAACTTCATTAAATGAGTGTTTGTACGAGTGGGGACGGGGAGCAACGCTCGATCCCCGCACAGCTCGGTAATATCAGTGCAATATGTTTGTGCTGATATTGTAAGACCCCTGCCAATCGTACAAATACGGGTGTGTTAGCGCACTGCACTGCGAACCCAGCGACCCGAGTTCGATTCCCGCTTACGGCCAACATCGGTGACGATTATCTGAACTGGTCATGGTCCTCTCTTAGGTCGACTCAACCTCAAATGAGTACCTGGTGTGATGTGTAAACATCGCCACTGGGGATACAAAGGCGGCCGGGCGTGGCACTGGCCACCCATACTCTTGTGCGCCGTGCCGGCCTTCAAAGGTGCTGCTCGCTAACGGCACTTGCCTCAACAGTCTGTTAAGGCTATACGGGGGACCTTAGTATTTGTATGTGGTGGTGGTATGTGTAGTGGTAAATGAGCACCTGGTGCTGTGTGTAAACATCGCCACTGGGGAGACAAAGGCATTCGGGCGTGGTGCTGGCCACCCATCACATTGTGTGCCGTGCCGGCCTTCACAAGGTGCTGCTCGCTAACAGCACTCGCCCCAACAGTTTATTACAGGCGACACCGGGGGGGGGGAATCTTTCCCTCCATATTTTCGTCACACCGTGAGCAGCCGCTCGAGCGAGGGCAGGTGGATCGCGGTGCCGCCGCCACCGCCGGCACCAACGCCCGGCCCCCCCGGCCCCCCGGGCGCACTCTGCGCCGCCCGCACGGCCGCCGACACCTCCCTGAGCCCGGCCTCCAGCCCTGACACCTCCGCCTGCAGCTCCGACACTACGGCACGCAGCAGCAGCAGCAGCAGCAGAAGCAGCAGCAGGGTGATGCAGTAGTAACAAGAAGAGCAGTAGGAACAACAGTGTAGGAAACAGCAGCAGCAGCAAAAGAAACAGCAGAAGTAGTAGCAGGTGAGAGTGCAGTAACAGCAGCAAGAACAGCAGCAGCACAAAAACACAGCAGTAGTAACAGCGGTAGTAGTAGAAGCAGCAGCAGGTGGGACAATAGTAACAAAAGGAAACGGCAGCAGATGGAGCATCAGCGTCGGTAGCGAAGGATGACAGGAGCGGCATTGGCAGGACCAGCAGGAATTGCAAGGGGCATCAGGAACAGCAGGCAGGAAAGCGGCGGAAACAGCAGCAGGAGAAGCAGGAATAGCACCAGCAGAAGGAAACAATGTAGCAGCAGCAGCATCGGCAGAAGTGGAAGAGATTGGGATAGACTGTGAGCAATAATACGAGAGAGACAGACGTGAAGATACATGTTATTGTGTTTCAAACGCCCTCAATAAACTAAAATTAAACAATTTTTTATTTTACCAGGTGAGGCCCACTGAACTATTAGCTTCTTTTTCAGAAGAAACCTGGCCACAAATGATTGCTCAACGAAAGTGGTTTATGTGGAAATTTATTGCAGCCAAATACTGTGAACACATGTTTCTAAAATATGTAGGGAAAAACCGGAGGAACCGGACAAAAATACACCCGACCACGTGGAAAACACGCTAACTCCAAATATACAGCAGGTGTCAGGGTCGGAATCGAACCCACGACCTCCTGTATACCAGGCGAGGTAGTTAACATCTCCTAGCCAATATGATTATGATGAGAGACGCAAACTCCAAATATACAGCAGGCGTCAGGGTCGGGATCGAACCCACGACTTTCTGTATACCAGGCGAGCTAGTTAACATCTCCTAGCCAATATGATTATGATGAGAGACGCAAACTCCAAATATACAGCAGCAGGCGTCAGGGTCGGGATCGAACCCACGACCTCCTGTATACCAGGCGAGGCAGTCAACATCTCCTAGCCACCGCGATGATGATGACGTGAGACGCACGGCACCACGGTCCACGTGCGTGAGCGCCCCGTGTCGCCGAAGCCGGCCTGCGGCACCAGTGCCATACCTTGATGCCGGAGGCTCGAGCCTTCCTTAGACTTCTCGGCCAGCTCCTTCTCCCTGTGCTCCAGCTCCTGACACAGCTGCTCCACCTGCAAGTAACGGGGCCACGAGGGCAGGGAAGTGGCACGGTGGTGTGACGTGCCCAGCCGGGGGAATTAAAGGCACACCGTTACCGCTCTCACTGCCGTCTACACGATCGACGTGATGGTCGTTGTCACCGCCGATACCAGTTACGTCGGCGACATCATTTTTGACATCGACGTCTTCATCGTATGGACGATGTCAACACCAGTTACATACACCATCCACATTTTTTACATCATCAATATGGACGATGTCAACACCAATTACATACACCATCTACATGATCTACATTTTCAACATCATCAATGTGGACGATGTCAACACCAGTTACATATACCATCTACATCATCTACATTTTGAACATCATGATGTCAACACCAGTTACACCGGCTACATCATCTACATCATCGAGCATACATAAATACAAGCAACAAAGACAAAGATCCCTCCGTGTAGAACAGATTATCACTCGTACCATGTGGTCGCCATGACCGAGAATTGAACCCAGGTAGCCTGGTCCGTGGCATAGCGCCCCAACCACTACCGCGGCTACACCACCCACTTGTGCGCCGTGCCAGCCTTAATAGGTGCTCGCAAAAAACACAGCGCCTGACCCAAGAGTCTATGTATGTGTATACGGGGCATCTTTGCCTTTGTTAAGAATCACCTATACACACCAGTAAACAAAACAAACGAAATTTTGATTTAAAGCTTTCGTGACTGCAGTAATTCATATTCTTAGCTCTTTCGGTAAAGTCACGTTGAAGGGAAACAATAAAATATAATAAAATAAAATGTTTTATATATATTTTATTATTTTATTGTTTCCCTTCAACATGACTTTACCGAAAGAGCTAAGAATAAAAACAAACTAAATCATTAGACCTCCTTTGCCAGTACCAAAATATAATAATGGGGTTTTCCCCTTTTTTTCTGGCAACAAAACTGAAACCTTTTTACGAGGATTCACGTCTGCATTAACCACAATACCTGCAGTCAAAATGCAAACAAAAAACATACTGTGATAATGTATGATGCACTGTCCTTGAAACTGATTGGTCCACACCAAGCCGTCCCTTGGTGTGGACCAATCAAACTAAACTTAACACAACTGACGTGCTTGCGTCCGGGGGTAGAATTCCTTTCCAGCTCAGACCCCGCTTGCTCGCCCATCGCCACATAAACAACCTCCTCGCTGTAGCTGCTCTCTCGCTAGTTCAGCAGTTCCACTGCCGGATTATATTTTTTTCCCGCCGCGTGAGGACGACCGCTTGTGTTGCGATCGAAACGTCGTGCTTTATTTGATTTTTCTACCTACGTGACTTTACCGAAGAGTATGGATTCCTGCATTCACGAAAGCTTCAAATCAAGATTATACTAAACAACTTTTTATTTTGTTATTTTACAAGGTCAGGCACCACTGAGCTATATGGCTCTCTTTCAGACGCGACCTGGCCACAAATGGCAGCTCAACGAAGTGGCTTATCGCGTGGACATTTATAGCGGCCAAACACTCTAAACGCACGTTGATTACACTATGTAACACGATTTTTGTTCCTGGGTAGTAAGTGTTATTTTCTAATTGCTTATGCCTCAAAAGTATAAAAAATGTGACCAGGTCTTTACGTGAAGGAACGACACAAATGCCACACGTTTTCTCATTGAAAATAGGTAAATTTCAAAATATCACTGTCCTGGTCACAAAAGCAAAGTTTGTGGGGAATACTAGCCATTTTCTGTACTTTTGAGGCATAAGCAATTAGGAAATAACACTTACTATTCAGGGAATTTTTTTTTTTGTTACACAGTGTTATAAATTTGGGGGGAAAAACTGGAAGCCCTGGAGAAAAACGCACATGACCAAGGGTAGAGAGACATGCAAACTGCAAATATACAGCAGGCGTCAGGGTCAGGATTGGACCCCGTGACCTTCTGCATGCCAGGCGAGGTAGTTAACATCCCGCCACCATGCCGCCCTTGAACATGCTCACAACAATCGCCATTCGCCACTAAGTGGCGGTGACGTCACCACGACGCTTGTGCCAGGCTATGTGCACCTTGAGGCCACGTGAAGTGCTCACAAACACCCACACACACACACTCTCACCTTCCTGCTCAATCCCTCCATGTCAGCCTTTGTCCAAACGCTTTCCGATTTCTTAGAAGTGGTTCCATCCTCTGCCAAGTCATCGCTCAGGTTCAAGTCGTCTGCCAGCAAGCCTGCCGGTGAGAGGGACAGCACGTGAATACTTAAGACACACGTGTACACGCAAAGACGAAGTTCCCCCGGATAGCCTTTAACAGATTGTTGGGGCAAGTGCTGTTAGCGAGCACCTATGAAGGCCGACACGGCACACAAAGGGGGGTGGTTTGCCGACACCAAACCCGACCGCCTTTGTCTCCCCAGCGGTAATTTTTACCCAATCCACCAATTATTCATTTGAGTCTGAGTCGACCTAAGGGAGGCGCAGTATCGGTTCAAACATTCACCACCGTTTTATTGGTCGGAATCAAACTCGGGTCGCCGGGGTTCGTAGCACAGCGCGCTAACCACTACACTCCCGCTCCCCACATTCCACACATGCACACATACCAAAGATGCTGCCGATTGGCACAACGCCAAGTATTCTCAATATGACAATCAGGACCATATTCAAGGGAATCAGGAATTAAAGCACAAATGCTTGCATTGCAAACCTGTCCACCTAAGCCTGATTTCCATCCACATCTGTGAAAAAAAGAGCTTCATAGCTCATCAGATTCCTCCGGCCTAAATAAAGATTATGCTTCTGATAACATCCCTGGCGAGTGATATCATAACCAGAATCAGAATATTTATTTTTGCTGGAGGAATCCGATAAACTATAAAACCCCTTTTTCATAGATGTCCAGTGGGGGCGGGTCAGAAAGTTACAACAACAAACGATACAACACAACACGATACAAGTGCAAAGTATAGGGGGAAAATTTCGATAGGGGAAAAGTAAGCAAATCACACACACACACAAAAAAAAACCTCTTTTATTTTACCAGGTAAAGCCCACTGAGGTCTATAGCTCTTTTTCAGAAGCGGCCTGGCCACAAATGATAGCTCAACGAAGTGGCTTCTCACCACGCGGAAATCTAAAGCAGCCTCCGCACGTCACCCTTTGCCAACCTGCAATGACCAGCGTGACGAAGTATGGCACAAAAACACAACAACCACAATCATTACCACTGCTCTCTGTGGCCCTGTAACCACCCCCACCCCCCCCCCAGAACCCCACCCGGTCTGCCCCCTGCCCCCCCCCCGTCCCTCCCCACCCCAGCTCACCGATGGAGGCCGCTCTCTGGCCCCTGTCCTGCGCGAGCTTTCGGATTTGTTTCTTGTGCGTCAGCCGCTCTTCCTCCAGCCGCTCAATCTGCGAGAACGCGAAGCAGGGCGACCGACGTCATACGGGGAAGCAACTGGGACCTATGCACTTTTGTAACTACTGCTAACTGTTGACATTTTTATTTTACCACATAAGGACCACTGAGCTATTAGCTTCTTTTTCCGAAGCGATCTGGCCACAAATGACAGCTCAACGTAGTAGCTTATCACGTGGAAATGTATCGCAGCCAAACACAGTGAGTACCCCGGAGATCGAACTTAATTCGTTCCAGAAGGCCACTCGGACACCGATTTGTTCGAACACCAAATTAATTTTCCCCATAAGAATTAATGTAAATGACATAAATTGGTTCCAGGCACAAGAAATCTCTCATTATAAAGCATTTTTACACGAAGTTTACAGTAATTACATGCACGTTTCTATATATGGAGGGAAAAACCGGAAGACTCGGAGAAAAGTCCACGTGACGCGGAGAACATGCAAACCCCAAAATGTACGGGCGTTGGGATTGGGATCGAACCCACGACCTCCTGTATACCGGCGAGCTAGTTCAAATCTCATAGCCACTGAAGCAGTGTTGGTGCGCAGCAGAGGACTTACCTCCTTCAGGAGCACCTGGTTCTCGGCTCGGTAACGCTGCTGAGTCAGCGCTTTATTCTTCCTGATCTCTGTGAGGTCAACCACAGACTTGGACTCCAGACCTGGCACGGGAGATGGGCGCACGCACACGACACAAAGATCACCCCGATAGCCTTAACAAACTGTTGGGGCAAGCGCCGTTAGCGGGTAGCACCTATGAAGGCCAGCACGGTGCGCGAGGGGGTGGGTGATCACACACACACAGACACACAGAGAGACACACAGACAAAACAAAAACAATGACACACAGAGAGACACACACACAGAGAGAGAGACATACACACACAGACAGACACACAGAGCCACAGAGAGACACAGAGAGACACACACACACACAGAGACACACACACACACAGAGACACACAGAGAGAGACACACACACAGACAGACACACAGATCCACAGAGAGACACACACACAGACAGACACACACACACACAGAGAGACACACACACAGACAGACACACAGATCCACAGACAGACACACACACACACAGAGAGACACACACACAGACAGACAGACACACACACACACAGACAGACAGACACACACACACAGACAGACACACAGATCCACAGAGAAACACACACACACAGAGAGACACACACACAGAGACACACACACACAGAGAGACACACACACAGAGACACACACACACAGAGAGACACACACACACAGAGAGACACACACACACAGAGACACACACACACACAGACAGATACACAGATCCACAGAGAGACACACACACACACAGAGACACACACACACACAGAGACACACACACACACAGACAGACACACAGATCCACACACACACACACAGAGAGACACACACACACACACAGACAGACACACACACACACAGAGACACACACACACAGATCCACACACACACACACAGAGAGACACACACACACACACAGACAGACACACACACACACAGAGACACACACACACAGAGACACACACACGCACAGACGGGTGGTCACCGAGGCGGGAGCGCAGCTCGTCATTTTCATCCAGCACGTCGTTAAGCCGCATCTCGAGGGCGTTGAGGTTGTGCGTGAGCGTCTCCACGGTGCCGTCGCGCGTGCGCACCTGCTGCTGGCACGCCTTGATGTCCGCCACGGCCTCCGCCAGACCATACTCTCCCTGCAAAGACAAATATACCCCATACCCCCCCCGCCCCGCCCCGTGTAGCCTTAACAGCCTGTTTTACACACCGCACATGGGTACTTATTTGAGGCCGAGTCGATCTAGGGGGAGGCCCAGGACCGGCGCAGATAATTTGTCACTGGTGTTGGCCGTGAGCAGGAATCACACTCGGGTGGCCGGGTCCGTAGTGCAGCGCGCTAGCCGCTACACTACCACTCCCTACATGCACACACGCGCAAGGATATTCTTAGGGGTATGTGCGCGCGTGAGATTGAGAGCACAGACTCACAGAGATATCCGTATACCTAATAAGGAACAATACTCACATGTGACCCGTAGGCTCACACAGAGGCCCACATACCCATGTAGGTATCATAGACTCACAAAAGGACCAGCAGACTCACACGGATATGCATAAACCAACATAGAGATAGACTCACATATGTATGTATGTATGTTGAATTTCTTTCGCACTGAACGTAGCCTAACTGTGGTCATCGGAGGTGCGGGGGGAAGGACAATAAAACAAACAGAAAGGTCCCATAGACTCATACAGAGATGCATATACCCACGTAGAGTCCAGAGACTCTCCAGGGACCCACAACCTTGCAATATAACCACATAGCGATCCGCAGATTTACTTACGGACCCACAGACTCACACAGACACCCGTACGCGAGGCGATGGATCTCTCTATGTGTGTCTGGACCTCTCAGTGACTCTACGGGGGTGTCTGTGCGAGCCTGGGGGGGGGGGGGGGAGGAGGTGGGGGGGGGGTCTCCCAGAGTGAGTCTGTGTGTCACCCGTTCCACACAGTACAAAACCCGCACTCATTTGCGTGTTGTGCGTGTCGTGTGCGTCGTGACTCAGGGAGGCCTGGGAGGCGTGCTCGCGGGACGCACGGCCTCGTATTGGCGCATGCGGGCCAGCGCGTCTATGAGCTGCCGGTCCTTCTCGGCGGCGTCCGCGTCCGCCGCTCGCGCCACCTCCTCCGCCTGCCGCAGCCTCCCCTCCAGCTCCGCCACGCGCCCGCGCAGCGTGGCGTTCTGGAAAGCCTGCGACGAGGGGGCAGCTGCGGAAGCGGCAGCGGCAGCGGTGGCAACAGTAATGGTGACAGCAGCAGCGGTAGCAACAAAAGTAGCAATAGCAAGATCGGCAGCAGCGAGAGGAGTAGCAATAGCAGCATCAGTGGCAACAGTAGCAGCAGTAATATAAGCAGCGGGACCAGCAGTGGCAAAATCAGAAGCGGAAGCAGCAGAAACAGGAATAGTAGCAGCAGCAGCAATGGAAGAAGCAAAAGCAGCAGCAAAGTAGCAATAGGAGCAGCCACAGAAGAAGCAAGAGTAACAGAAGCAGCAGTAGCAACAGAAGAAGCAATAGCAAGAGTAACAGAAGCAGCAGTAGCAACAGAAGAAACAATAGCAAGAGTAACAGAAGCAGCAAGGGCAGGGTCAGCAGCAGTAGCAGCAGCGGCGGTGGCAACCAATGAATGATAGTCAGTTATGTCAGCCATTTGTAATATAATCACAAGCATCAACAGCAATGGCAGCAGCACCATCGGCAGCATAAAATACAACAATCATGCACCCTGTGTGCCGCTCTTAGCAGGATGTGCATCTGCACTGCCCCCCCCCCATACTGCGCTCTGTACTGCCCTCCTGTCGTGCCTAAACCATATTTCCTCCCTCTGTTATCCTCCGTACTGCCCCGTACTGCTTCCCATCGTGCAGGCCCCTATACATTCCTCTTGACCTCTCCTCCGTATAGCCCTTCCGTACTATCCTTCTCTGCTGCCCCATACCGCCGCCGCCCCCTCTCCTCACCACCATGAGGCCTAAACGATGCCTTCCCACCATGCTGCTCTCGCACGTTGCTTCCCCGCGCTGCCCTCAGTAACTGCCCCCTCCTACCGACCCCTCCCTTCCGTACTGTTCCTTCGCACCTCCCCCCGCCTCCCCCCGCCCCCGTGCTGCCCACCCCGGTGCTGCTGCAGCTGGTCCCTCATCTCCTCCATGACGGCGGCGTTCCTCTCCATCTCGGCCGTGTGCTGCCCCATCTGCTCGGCGAGGAGCTCCATCTGCTGCTCACGAACTTGCAGCGCCTGGCAGATGAGGGCGGGCGGGCGGGCGGGCGGGCGTGGGAGACAGAGAGACAGTTTTTTTTTTTGGCCCACGTAGAATTCGCAGCCCGGGGTCATAATAATAACAATCATATTATTTGAACGCCACGGTTCAAGTCCCATTGCAGTGATGTTTACACGTCACACCAGGTACTCATTTGAGGCTGAGTCGACCTAGGGGAGGCCCAGGACCGGCTCAGATAATCGTCACTGGTGTTGGCCATGAACAGGAATCGAAACTCGGGTGGCTGGGTTTCAGTATAACGGACTTTGGATTTATTACCATTATTTTACACAGAGAGCTAAAAAACATAAGTTAAATAATTAATCAATAAATGCACTAACATTTATTAATAAATCATGCCTTTAACGATATCCAGTATGTATGTTGAACTTTTTCGCACCATACATAGCCAACTATGCTAAAGAAAAATGAAATTTACAATAAGAAATGCATTCAGTACTCTACGTTAAATTTATTTAGAGCAGTTTTAAACTTGAACACTGTACAGTATAAAATGTCACGTTATTATTTCCATTTAAAATTGTCTTTGTTTACAATATGAATGGTAAGATTCTAAATGTGGAGGGAAACACCGGGGGACCCGGAGATAAATCCACACGACCACGGGGAGAAAAACATGCAAACTCCAAAAATACAGGTGTCAGGGTTACGATTTAATCCACGACCTCCTGCATGCCAGGCGAGGCAGTTAACCTCTCGCCACCGCGACACTGCAACCTTCTAAAGTTTTATAAAGTCGCACTCATTACACGCAAAGTCCTTGCCACAATTTAACCACAATACCTCGCTGATCTCATCAAGGAGCAGAAACCATCACACAAACTCCGGTAATCCTCGCAGCGGCTTTTGGCGGGCTATCCAACAAAGGCGGTCAACGCATCGCGCGCTTTCAGGTGCGCTTTCGCGGCCGTCTGGAATGCTCTTCCTTCCGAAATTGGGAAGCCACTGAAGCTATGCACTTTTAAATCATCTAGATTGAAAACTTATTTCTTTAGAACTGATTTTTGTGTTTAGTTTGCTGTCCTTCCCCCCCGCACGGTTGGCTATGAAGGATGCGAAAGAAGTTCAACATACATAAGTAATATTAAAATAAAACTTTTTTAAAAACATGCTTTAATGAAATGTACCGTACTAGTAATGGAAGAACTCCACGACTCCAGGAAGTGGTCCCGAAGCTTGCAACAACGTAAGGGGCCCGTGGGCCAATTACAGCCAACGTCAGTTGAGCGTGGACAATTAGACCCAAGCCGAAACATAACATATAAAAAAGAATGTTTCAAAATATCTTTTTTTTTTAAATGATAGAATATAGCATTGTCATCAGTATGACATAAGTATACCAAGTTTGAAGTCGATACCACATTGGGAAGTGGGTAAAAATTGAGTTACAACAACAGACAGAGTGAGTTAATAAAAAGCGTGTAATAAATACAAAGCAACCTCAAAGTTTGACATGAGTCTTACTTTCCAGAGTGTCTTATTATCCGGACAATACGGTATCAGTAACACAACTTAGTGTCGGCAGGATATTTTTTTTTAGTTTAAGATTTTGTTGGGTGTGTTGTGTACGGTGGTTGCCTATCCAAGCGCTGTACAGGCTGGCTACGTACGGTGCGAAAGAAGTTCAGCACACGTACACAGAGTCTGTTCTGCTACGACGCGGTAGTTGCGTTCCTGAAGCACACCGCGTTATGGAAAAATCGCGTTATAATAATAAGTAACGTAGGGGAAAACACAGTCGGCGATTTTTTTCGTTTTAAAGCTTTCGTGACCGCAGGGATTCACAGCATTATTTATTATTATTTTATTATTTCCCTTCTACGTGACTTTGCCGAAAGAACCAAGAATACAGTCGGCGATAACACGTGACATGTGTGTGCAGGCCAAACAAAGACTGAGGCGGGTGGGCAGCATCTGGCATCATCCAGTAGCATCCCAATGCCCTGTGCGACGCCACGCTGAGGCGGCCGTACGACTGCTTGTTCCTACTCGCTGCGACGTAGTTCCATTCGCGCGATTGCGCTGTATATCCAATCCGCGTCCGCGCAACACAAAAATAATGCGTTCCCTAATACGCTCGCCGCGTTACATATCCGATCCGCGTGATGAAACACTTCGCGGTGTTACGGGAGAACAGACGGGACACTCATACGGGGCACGGAGGGAGGCACCTGCTGCAACGCGACGACGCTCTGCTTGTCCGAGTCGAGCTGTGTGGCCTTGAGCCTCTCCTGGAGGTCGCGCACTCTCTTCTGGTACTCGAGCAGCTCCTCATCCTTGCCCACCAGAACCGACTGCAACAAACCGCACGGAGAAGGGGGGGGCGCAAGGCGGCACACGCATGGACGGGTGAGCAACGTTCAGTAGCAGCAGCATCAGTCACAGCGGTAGCAGCAGCAGCAGCAGCTTTATCATCAGCATAGCCTTTCATCAAATCGTCCAGAATCCGTCCGATCTCGTCAAGAGTTCGGAAGTCAAGCAGGATTTTGAGCCTGGATAGTGCTTCTATGGGTGCACCAGTGGCTGTAGTACCATCATCACCAACGCCTACAGTTGAGACATCAACAATGGCAGCAGCAGCAGCAGAATCATCACCATAATCGACAACAGCAGAAGCAACAGCTTGCAGCATCGGCAACACAATTGTCAGCATCAGTGGCACTATTATTATCGTCATCATCTACAGCAGTATCAACAGTAGAATCATCATCCGCATCTATACTTTCATTCCCACTATTATCACCCACAGAAGAAACATCACCAGCATCACTATCATTCACAGCAGCAGAACCACCAATTCCAGCAGTAGCATCATTATCATCGTCAGCAGCAGCAACATTATCATGATCAGCAGCAGCCTCATGATCACCATCACAAGCACAAGTATAATCATCATCACCATGCATCAATTAAGCACATGGACCTCTGGCTAGTGTTTGCTTGTTAATTATAGCGACAATGAAAGCAGCAATGGAGAACGTGTGAGACCTTCCACTCTTCTATCTTGGAGTTGACGGCCTGCATGATGGGGTCATCTTCCTCGGAGCGCACTTGCAATAAAGTATTCAGCTCTTGCACCTGTGGGGCAGAGGAAGTGGCTCATCAGAAGCAAGCAAACACAGACATTAGCCAATACTCACGGCCCATCCACTCGGCAACTCAGTCACCCACTCACCAAACAAGCAGCCAGCCGCCCCAACCATCTATCTACCTATACACCAGCCCACTGAGCCACCTACCCAGCCATTAACTCCTTCACGCATCCAGCCAGCCACAGAGCAGGCAACCCAGCTAATCAGCTGGAAGACTTTGTTGTTTTTTCCTGGATTTTTCTGTTGCGCGAAGTCACTTTAAGATGTTCTTTGCTCATGTTTTTATTTGTTGCGGTTGCACCCGAGTCAAGAGCCGCATGGCTCACAGGGCTATACCTAATAAATTAAATATTTTTTACCGAAAGACCCAAAGAATATGAAACTCACCATACAAGCAGCCAGCGACTCCAACCATCTATCTACCCATACATCAGACCACCTACCCACCCACCCCGCCACCCACTCTCCCATCCATCCAGCCAGCCACAGAGCGGGCCACCCAGTGACTCAGCAACTCAGTCACCCACTTACCCATCCTCCAAACAAGCAGCCAGCCACACAGTCATCTATCCATACACCTGGCCACCAAGCCACCTACCCACCCAGCCAACTACCCACCTACCCAATACCAATACCAGCTATTCACAACTAAGTGTTGGTGCCGTCAGCACGGTGCCTGTGCTAGGCCAGGTGCATTTTGACAGAAGGTCACGAGACAGACCCAGGTGCCATGGGTTGACTGAGATGCACCAGTTGCGCCCCCTACTGTGCCAACTTGCTGCATTTTATCCGCCTGGCACTCCGCTCGTGGTTGTGAGTGTCGCTCCTCTGCCCTCCGTTGATGTTCAGAGGGGCGACTGCCTCTAACTACCCAGTAGCGTCCTTCACGAACCTCCCACCACAGTGACACACGCTCTATACGCACAGTAATACACACGCTACACAAAAGACAAAGATCCACCGTATAGCCTTAAAAGACTGTTGGGGCAAGTGCTCTTAGCGAGCACCTATGAAGGCCGGTACGGCACATGAGGGGGGGGGTGGTCAGCACCAAGCCTGACCGCCTTTGTCTCCTCAGTGGGGATGTTTACACACCACACCAGGTACTCATTTTGAGGCTGAGTCGATCTAGGAGAGGCCCAGGACCGGTTCAGATAAGCATCACTGGTGTTGGCCATGAGCAGGAATCGAACACGGATCACTCGGTTCGTAGCGCAGCGCGCTAACCGCTACACTACCACTCCCTATACAGTGAGACACACTCTACACACACACACATTGCCATGTTCTGTTCACGTGACAAACCTTAATAATTGGCTGTGTCGGGTGGTGGAGGGTTTAACGACACATTTATATTGACGTCATCTAACCCAAAAAAACAACCTGTATTACAGATGCTATTGGTCGCGAAAGCCTACGCATTAAACACACAAAAGCTCGACACACACACACACTCTACAGACACACAAAGTGATACACACTCTACACACGCACACAGTGACACGCAATCTACAAACGCGAACCTGGAGGGCCAGGTGCTCCTTGTCTCGGCGGAGTTGGTCCACGACGAGGTCGCTCTGCTGTACGAGCACCCTCATCTGCGCGTACTCCTCCGCCATGCGCTCCATGTCCACTGCGCTCTGCTCCAACTCCTTCTGCAGCTGCTGCGCCTGAGTCACCAGCCGCTCGTTCGCCTCCGTGAGGTTCTACGACAGAGGCCGGGGGGGGGGGTGGGGAAGGGTGAGGATGTGTACGGCACGTCTGAAAATAAATGCTCTGTAGCACATCGGATTCCTCCAGTAGACGTAAATATTCTGATTCTGACATGCATCGACAACAGCCGCCGTTCGCCGAGTGGCCGTGAGGTCACCACAGCGCTTGCCCTGTGCCAGGCTAGGTGCCTGCTGAGGCCAGGAGAAGTGGCCTCGAGTGAGGGGAGGCTCGCCGAAATAACTCCGTGGACCTTTTGGACCAGACCTCGTGCGTGCTCCCATGCACACGTGCGCGGGCGTACATCGGCTGAAAATCTTTAGCGACAAGCGGACTGGCTCGGAGATCCGAACACCATTTTCTCCGGTGGAAAAAAAAACCCATAAAATACCTGGATGTCGTCAAGGTACTCAATCATCTCGCGCTTCATTCGCGAGATCTGCGCCTTCAGATCGGCCCCATCCTCGGTGCGAGACCGCTTGCTCTCTCGCTGAGAGTCCATCTGGCGCTGGTAGTCCACGATGTCTTGCCGCAGGATGTCGTTCTGTCAAGGGAGCCGTGCAAAAAAAAAAACGCTTAGAACGCACGATAGGTGACCGATTATGGTGATGATGATGACCGAGGTGACGACAATTTCGTATGGCCAAGCGAACAGCGCTGTTACAGATTCAGTTCAAAGCGAAGTTAGCCATTCAATCGCTTTGGTCTGAGAGTTGGTGACTTTCAGATACACCCAGCTCACCCACCCGCTGACTCACTCATCCACTCGCTCACCCCAACGCACCGCAATCAAATGTATATTTGGGGCGGCGTGTAAGTTACACGGTCTGTGGTTTGGTGTTCATAGTAGCAGTCGCACGTGTATTTTATTCTCCACTTGTACATGCGTCCGCAACTTCCGTGATGTGTATAGATCCGGTTAAGTGCTGCCCATTGTTTGCGTGCAAGATGGAAGCCGGGCAGGGTGATGGTGGGCTCGCTGATAAGCCGTGTGTTGTGGAAGCCGGGCAAGTGTGATGGTCGGGTCGTTTCACCCTACGCTACACTTCAAAGGCAAAGATCCCCCGTATAGTCTGAACAAACATCTGGGGCAAGTGCTGTTAGTGAGTAGCACCTATGAAGGCCGGCAGGGCAAACAAGAGGGCGGGCGACCAGCACCACATACCTTTGTCTCCCTCGTGACAATGTTTACATGTTGCGCAAGGTACTAATTTCAGGCCGAGTGGACCTAAGGGAGGCCCAGGACCAGTTAAAATATTGACCACTGTCATTGGCCTTGAGTGGCAATTGAACAGTGTGCTGACCAATACACGACCGCTTCCCAATACACTACAAAGCTCCCCCTTGTAGCCTTAACAGACTGTAGGGGCAAGTGCTGTTAGCGAGCACCTATGAAGCCCGTCACGGCACACAAGGGGGTGGGTGGCCAGCACCACGCCCGACCGCCTTTGTCTCCCCAGTGGCGATGCTCACGCGTCGCACCAGGTACTCATATTAGACTTCGTTGACCGAGGGGAGGCCCAGGACTGGTTCGGATAATCATCACTGGTGGTGGCCGTGAGAGGGACTCAAACTCGGGTCACCGGATTCGTAGCGCAGCGCGCTAACGGCTACACTACCGCTCTCCCACTACACACTACAGCGCACGCACTCACGAGGGCTCATTGAGTCTCACTCAGGTGGAGCAGCTTCGTCACGTGTCTACTGAACGAAGGGCTTACCCGTTTTTTCATATTTTTTTTCTTTTCCATGGGAATTTAACACAAGACGGATGATGGAGGCGGTCAAGAGAAACCAAAGAGAAATTAAGGAGCGATCAGATGAAAAAAAACAAAACACAGGGAAATTAACAACACGGACAAGACAGAAATAAATAAGAGCATGAAGATTGTTGTGTGTGCCTTTATGAATTATTACATCATAATCCACCAACGGATGAATGCTTCCCCCACACTGCGTCGGTCGTGGAGGTTGTTTGAACATACTTCACCACGCTGGTTGATGCGGCATTGGTGGAGGCAAGGATCGGTTCGTATATCACTCGCCACTGATGTTAGCCGTGGCTTGCAAATCAAGCTCAGCTCGCAGGGTTCATTGTGCCAGTGCGCTACCAAATGCGTCACCACTCCACCCCCAAATAACAATCATGTAAATGTCTCGACAGTAAAAGATCTGACCGGGCACACTCTCGCTCAGACGCAGAGCTGCTAAAACATGGATAACTTTTTGTGTTTAGTCCTTACCCCGCACCTCTGATATAGCATGGTTGGCTACGTACGGTGCGAAAGAAGTTCAACATACATACGTATGAACTATTCTCGCAGACACAATGATAAACACCCTTGGACAACATTTTATAACATTCCCTGCCCATGATCTATGTAACCCACGTAAACCATCCTTTCCCATGTAACGTGCTGGCTACGATCTATGTAACCCACGTAAACCTCCTTTCCCATGTAACGTGCTGGCTACGATTATACCGGCCGCTCTATGTAGCCCCTGTAAAGCCTCCCTCTCCATGTAGCGTGCTGGCTACTGTCATACAAGCCTCTTTATGGAACCCCTAGAAACCCTCCCTCCCATGTAACGTGCTCGCTATCGTCGCATCAGCTGGGACACTCATGCAAACGAGATGTACCATCTCAACGGATTTTCCAGGTGACATTTTTCAATTATAGCAATTTGAAATAAGGCATTGAAAACACTCAAATTATTCATGCATTATCCCACACGCGTGTGTGTGCCCGTGTGCGTGGCCTTACCTCTCTCTTCAGCTTAGAAATCTCCCCTGCAGTTTCTTCCACTTTCTTGGAGAGCTGAAAAGGCACAGCGTTGGACCGCACAAAGTTCAAGCAGACCGAGAATCCCTCGCGGTGGCGCAGCCAAGCGGTTGCGCTTTCGCGGCTCGTTCCAGAGCCTCGCCGTTCAAATCGGGCAGGCCGCCTGCTAACAAAACACCGGTACCGTGGAATCATCCATTAATAAAACACCTGTACCGTGGAATCAACCATTAATAAAACACCTGTACCGTGGAATCATCCATTAATAAAAAAAACGGTACCGTGGAATCATCCATTAATAAAACACCTGTACCGTGGAATCAACCATTAATAAAACACCTGTACCGTGGAATCAACCATTAATAAAACACCTGTACCGTGGAATCAACCATTAATAAAACACCTGTACCGTGGAATCAACCATTAATAAAACACCGGTACCGTGGAATCATCCATTAATAAAACACCTGTACCGTGGAATCAACCATTAATAAAACACAGGTACTGTGGAATCAACCATTAATAAAACACCTGTACCGTGGAATCAACCATTAATAAAACACCTGTACCGTGGAATCAGCCATTAATAAAACACCTGTACCGTGGAATCAACCATTAATAAAACACCTGTACCGTGGAATAATCCATTAATAAAACACCTGTACAGTGGAATCAACCATTAATAAAACACCTGTACCGTGGAATCAACCATTAATAAAACACCTGTACCGTGGAATCATCCATTAATAAAACACCTGTACCGTGGATCAACCATTAATAAAACACCTGTACCGTGGAATCAACCATTAATAAAACACCTGTACCGTGGAATCAACCATTAATAAAACACCTGTAACGTGGAATCATCCATTAATAAAAAAACGGTACCGTGGAATCATCCATTAATAAAACACCTGCACCGTGGAATCAACCATTAATAAAACACCTGTACCGTGGAATCAACCATTAATAAAACACCTGTACCGTGGAATCATCCATTAATAAAAAAACGGTACCGTGGAATCATCCATTAATAAAACACCTGTACCGTGGAATCAACCATTAATAAAACACCTGTACCGTGGAATCAACCATTAATAAAACACCTGTACCGTGGAATCAACCATTAATAAAACACCTGTACCGTGGAATCAACCATTAATAAAACACCTGTACCGTGGAATCAACCATTAATAAAACACCTGTACCGTGGAATCATCCATTAATAAAACACCGGTACCGTGGAATCATCCATTAATAAAACACCTGTACCGTGGAATCAACCATTAATAAAACACCGGTACTGTGGAATCAACCATTAATAAAACACCTGTACCGTGGAATCAACCATTAATAAAACACCTGTACCGTGGAATCAACCATTAATAAAACACCTGTACCGTGGAATCAGCCATTAATAAAACACCTGTACCGTGGAATCAACCATTAATAAAACACCTGTACCGTGGAATCATCCATTAATAAAACACCTGTACCGTGGAATCAACCATTAATAAAACACCTGTACCGTGGAATCAACCATTAATAAAACACCTGTACCGTGGAATCATCCATTAATAAAACACCTGTACCGTGGATCAACCATTAATAAAACACCTGTACCGTGGAATCAACCATTAATAAAACACCTGTACCGTGGAATCAACCATTAATAAAACACCTGTAACGTGGAATCATCCATTAATAAAAAAACGGTACCGTGGAATCATCCATTAATAAAACACCTGTACCGTGGAATCAACCATTAATAAAACACCTGTACCGTGGAATCAACCATTAATAAAACACCTGTACCGTGGAATCATCCATTAATAAAACACCTGTACCGTGGAATCAACCATTAATAAAACACCTGTACCGTGGAATCATCCATTAATAAAACACCGGTACCGTGGAATCATCCATTAATAAAACACCGGTACCGTGGAATCAACCATTAATAAAACACCTGTACCGTGGAATCATCCATTAATAAAAAAACGGTACCGTGGAATCATTCATTAATAAAACACCTGTACCGTGGAATCAACCATTAATAAAACACCTGTACCGTGGAATCAACCATTAATAAAACACCTGTACCGTGGAATCATCCATTAATAAAAAACCGGTACCGTGGAATCATCCATTAATAAAACACCTGTACCGTGGAATCAACCATTAATAAAACACCTGTACCGTGGAATCAACCATTAATAAAACACCTGTACCGTGGAATCATCCATTAATAAAACACCGGTACCGTGGAATCATCCATTAATAAAACACCTGTACCGTGGAATCAACCATTAATAAAACACCGGTACCGTGGAATCAACCATTAATAAAACACCTGTACCGTGGAATCAACCATTAATAAAACACCTGTACCGTGGAATCAACCATTAATAAAACACCTGGACCGTGGAATCAACCATTAATAAAACACCTGTACCGTGGAATCATCCATTAATAAAACACCGGTACCGTGGAATCATCCATTAATAAAACACCTGTACCGTGGAATCAACCATTAATAAAACACCTGTACTGTGGAATCAACCATTAATAAAACACCTGTACCGTGGAATCAACCATTAATAAAACACCTGTACCGTGGAATCAACCATTAATAAAACACCTGTACCGTGGAATCATCCATTAATAAAACACCGGTACCGTGGAATCATCCATTAATAAAACACCTGTACCGTGGAATCAACCATTAATAAAACACCGGTACCGTGGAATCAACCATTAATAAAACACCTGTACCGTGGAATCAACCATTGATAAAACACCTGTACCGTTGAATCAACCATTAATAAAACACCTGTACCGTGGAATCAACCATTAATAAAACACCTGTACCGTGGAATCATCCATTAATAAAACACCGGTACCGTGGAATCATCCATTAATAAAACACCTGTACCGTGGAATCAACCATTAATAAAACACCTGTACCGTGGAATCAACCATTAATAAAACACCTGTACCGTGGAATCAACCATTAATAAAACACCTGTACCGTGGAATCAACCATTAATAAAACACCTGTACCGTGGAATCAACCATTAATAAAACACCTGTACCGTGGAATCAACCATTAATAAAACACCGGTACCGTGGAATCATCCATTAATAAAACACCTATACTGTGGAATCAACCATTAATAAAACACCTGTACCGTGGAACCGACTGCTCACAAAACACCGGTTACCTGCTCACTCCACTTCTTCTCCTTCTCCAGGTTCTGTTCCACGGCCACCAGCTCCTGATCCCTACGCTCCAGGTTCTGCTCCAGCTCTTGGATCTCTCCGCGCATGAGGCTCGCGTTGCGACCGCCGCGGCCTGGGACTTGCGTCTGTGTGGACGAGGCGAAACGAGCGGGCGGGGGGGGTGGGGGGGGAGGTAGGCGGGGGCAGTCACGAGCCACGGACTTCTCTCGCCAGACGCCGTCACCTGCAGCACACCTCCACTGATTCACCACAGCTGCCGACGCTCCCGTCGGCAAACCACCGACAGCTCTCCTCACTCCACTCTGTTGAGCGGCTACCATTTGTGATGGCCAGGTCGCTTTAAAAAAAATAAGTGCATACCTCAGTGGGGCTCTGTCTGGTAGGATGGGGATGGTTTAGTTGTTGTATTTGTGTGTTGTTTGGGTAGTACCTTTATTGTACTTTGCACCACTATTGGGTTTTTGTACTGTTTGTTGTTGGCACGTTCTTACCCCGTGCCCCGACTGGTCATCTGTGAAAAAGAGCTTTATAGCTCATCGGATTCCTCCTGCCGTAAAAAATATTATTTGTAAATTCAAACCGTTTGTACCACCCCCCCCCCAAAAAAAAATGAACAGAGGCTCAAATGAGTAATGAGGCGATGCCCTTCTATTTGCAGTGCTGAGCCACTGGTGAAAATTCTCCATTACTATGACGGGGGCGGGTCTATACATAGGGTAACCACTAAGGAGGCGGTGGTGGGAATTCTCCATTACTATGACAGGGGCGGGTCTATTCATAGGGTAACTACTGATGAGGCGGTGGTGGAAATTCTACATTACTCTGACGGGGGCGGGTTTATCCATAGGGTAACCACTGATGAGGCGGTGGTGGAAATTCTCCCGTTGCAATGGCGGGGATGAGTTTATCCACAGGATAAACCACGGTTTGGCTTCCCCACAAAGCTGTATTAATTTTAAAGACCACGGAGGGAGGGAGGGCTGAGTAAACCCAACCCCAACCTGGACTTGAATTTGTGTCCTTATTGCAGGAGGCTCATCCTGACCAGGACGCTTCAAAGTTATAACCCATGTCAAATGGTCCAAAATGAACCTGCAGTGTTAATTTCTGCGTGAACGTATTGTTGAATGGGTGTTGGGTTGTCTCCCGTTATCCCTGACAGGTGTCTGCTTGCGGGGGTGGACAATTGCAAACAACGCGGGGCCGCAGAGCACGCGCGTACCAGCTCATTCTCCAGCTTGTCGATCTTCGCCTTGTACTGCCGCTCTAAGAGAGAGAGAGAGAGAGGGGGAGGGAGACCGCGCATCGAGAGGTGAAGACGTCATCACGTGGCCTATCCTCGAGATTGATTTGAGTAGAGCGTGCATCTAGGACACCGTGTAAAACTAAGTGACAGCTCCCAAAGCACTTGGGTGCTGTGTGTGTGTGTGTGTATTTATGTGCGTGGGGCCGGCCGTGGTGCTGGCCACCCACTCCCTCGTGTGCCGTTTCGGCCATCATAGGTGCTCACTAACGTCACATGCCACAAGAGTCTGTTCAGGGGATACGGGGAAATCTTTGTCTTTGTGTGTGAGGAGCTGCAGTGCAACGGTTAGCGCGCCGCGCCATGAACTCGGCGACCCGACTTCGGTTCCCGCTCACGGCCAACACCGGTGACGATTAACTGAACCGGTCATGGACCTAGACTTGGGTCGATTCAGCCTCAAATGAGTAGCTGGTGCGGTGTGTAAACGTCGTCACTAAGGAGACAAAAGCGGCCGGGCGTAGTGCTGGCCACCCACACCCTCGTGTAACCGTGCTGGCCTTCATAGGCGTTCACTAACAGCACTGCACTTGCCTCAAGAGTGTGCGTATAATACACGTGGACTAATTGCATTTTGAATCGGAATGTCCCACGCAGTGACTGATCGGCCCAGCCACAGGTGTCTAATGAAGGCCGCCGACGTTGACCAATCATGTTCTTGGAAGACGCTGTGCGGTTCCAACTTTGGCGCACGCCAATCGGTTTAACAGTCACGAATGAATGCGGTTGAGTTGCCGTCAGCGTGTTGCGTTTAATGTGTTTTGTGGGGAGCCACGGTGGCTGGGAGATGTTAACCACCTCGCCTGGTATACAGGAGGTCGTGGGTTTGATCCCGACCCCGACGCCTGCTGCTGTATACTTGGAGTTTGCGTGTCTCTCTCTCTCCACCCGTGGTTGCGTGGATTTTTCTCCGGGTCTTCCGAGTTTTTGCCTCAATATTTTGAATCAACGTCACACGCGTTAAGTGTATTTGGCCGCTATAAATTTTCCGCGCAATAAGCCGCTTCGCTGAGCTATCATTTGCGGCCAGGTCGGCAAATGGGCCTTGCCTGGTCAAAATAAAAATAACAGCAAATAGTTCAAATCGTTTCCGCGTTCAGCTACCGTCACTGAGCCGGGTTATCGTCGCGAGCGAATGCGGTGGGCATTCCTCCCCTGGTGTGCCGTGCGTTGTGTACCGACTCTGGCTTGCTCGGTTCCCGCCCTCTCCACCTCCTCCATGGCAACCGCAGCCTCCTGCGATTTCAGCTGGGGCGAAGATTGCACATGACTCGGATTACACGCAAGTCTGATTATATATGCATGTGTGATTCTGATTTCAGATCACTAATTACACGCGGTTCAGATGATACATTATTGCGTGATTTGGAATGCTGATTATTAATTACATGCGATTCGGATCACATGTGATTCGGATTACATGCAATTCAGATTACATATTATTGCGTGATTCGGAATGCTGATTATTAATAATATGCGATTCAGATTACACGCGATTCAGATTACATGAGATTCAGATTACATATGAACGCGTGATTCGGATTGCAGATTATTCATTACATGCGATTCAGATTACATGATATTCAGATTACAAGTGATTCAGATTACAAGTGATTCAGATTACATGAGATTCAGATTACATGAGATTCAGATTACATGAGATTCAGATTGCCAGTGATTCAGATTACATGAGATTCAGATTACATGAGATTCAGATTACATGAGATTCAGATTACAAGTGATTCAGATTACCAGTGATTCAGATTACCAGTGATTCAGATTGCATGAGATTCAGATTGCATGAGATTCAGATTACATGAGATTCAGATTACAAGTGATTCAGATTACAAGTGATTCAGATTACATGAGATTCAGATTGCAAGTGATTCAGATTACATGAGATTCAGATTACATGAGATTCAGATTACAAGTGATTCAGATTACCAGTGATTCAGATTACCAGTGATTCAGATGACATGAGATTCAGATTACATGAGATTCAGATTACATGAGATTCAGATTACAAGTGATTCAGATTACATGAGATTCAGATTACAAGTGATTCAGATTACATGAGATTCAGATTACATGGGATTCAGATTACCAGTGATTCAGATTACATGAGATTCAGATTACATGAGATTCAGATTACATGAGATTCAGATTACATGAGATTCAGATTACATGAGATTCAAATTACCAGTGATTCAGATTACAAGTGATTCAGATTACACGAGATTCAGATTACATGAGATTCAGATTACATGAGATTCCGATTACATGAGATTCAGATTACATGCGATTCAGATTACCAGTGATTCAGATTACATGATATTCAGATTACATGAGATTCAGATTACACGAGATCCAGATTACATGAGATTCAGATTACATGAGATTCAGATTACAAGTGATTCAGATTACATGAGATTCAGATTACATGAGATTCAGATTACATGAGATTCAGATTACATGAGATTCAGATTACATGAGATTCAGATTACCAGTGATTCAGATTACATGAGATTCAGATTACATGAGATTCAGATTACATGAGATTCAGATTACAAGTGATTCAGATTACATGAGATTCAGATTACAAGTGATTCAGATTACCAGTGATTCAGATTACAAGTGATTCAGATTACATGAGATTCAGATTAAACAAAATTCAGATTACATGAGATTCAGATTACAAGTGATTCAGATTACATGAGATTTAGATTACATGAGATTTAGATTACCAGTGATTCAGATTACTAGTGATTCAGATTAAACGAAATTCAGATTACACGCGATTCAGATGATACGCGATTTAGGCGACGGGACTGCTGCTGGCGATGGTGAAGGTGGAGCACATGACATGCGAGCGCCCTTCACCTTCATGAGCGACTGCGTGAGGGAAAACAGATGGATGAGTTTTTCCGACGTTTCATCTCTTAAACTCGTCACCTCCACCTGTCAAGGTAATGCAAAGCGTTCCAAATACATCACCATCATTACTTAATAACAACACCGCGCTTCCCATGCAGTACACTCTACGGCGCCCCTGCAGGAGGGGAACCCTCCCAGTGGCAGCTCTCCCTGTGTGGCGCGAGGGGAACGCAGCACCGGCCTACGAGTGGCCATTAGTCTGCCGGTAGGGTGGGCAATGCTGTGACTTGGCTATCCCAGCCAAGCAATTCGCGAGTACATTTTAAAATCAAATTTGGCAAACGGGAACCGTGACGCTGGCGGGCACGGCCTACCCCATCTGGAATAACGAAGTCAAAAGTGATTTCCCTGTTGAAATGAGCAACGAGGCAGTGCTCATCTCCTGTTTATGCAGCCCTGATGTCGTCCGTGGACATTCCACATTCCTATGGTGCAGACGATTCTCCTTCTATAGGACAAACACCCTTGACTTCCCCAGCCGCAAAGCGTTACTCTTGTTTAATTTATCCGGGAAACCCTATGGCGGAAAGTCCTGAATCGCGACGTTTGGCCAATTCCTCTCCAGCAAGTGTAATCACGTGTTTGTCGTCCTTCTCCCACAAGTCCGATTAGCCACGGTTGGCTACGTAAGGTGCGAAAGAGGTTCACCATAAACACATACATTTTATCGACCCCAAACCAGGATTTTGAACCCGCAAACCTTTGAATTGCGAGCCGCTCGCTCTGCAGCTGAGCCACCTGGCCGGATAATGCACATGCAAAATTAACAAGGGTGGCCTCTGGGTTTGAACCGCGAACCTAATGCAACAGCAAACACACACTTCCCCCTGCACGTGTCACGACCAAATTTACAACTCCCCGTAAAACGTGTCTGAACATGCCAATTCGGGCAGGTTAACTCCTTCATGGGTACGTTACCCGCCACAGTGAAGAGATGTTAACTACCTCGCCCAGTATACAAGAGGTCGTGGGTTCGATCCTGATCCCGACGATGCCTGTATATGTGGAGTTTGAGTGTTCTCCCTGTGGTCACGCAGATTTTTTTCCAGGTTTTTCCCCCTCCACATTTAGAATCAAGATACGTTTAGAGCATTTGGCTGCTATACATTTACACGCAATAAGCCACTTCGTTGGGCTGTCATTTGCCATCAGGTCGCTTCTGAAAAAAAGACCTTTATTTGCTCAGTGGTCCTCACCTGGTAAAAACAAGTAGTTTCTAGGATTTTTTTAGAATTTTAGTTTACACTTTCACGCTGCACCAGTGACCATATTCTTCCTGTGGTGGCGTGGATTTTTTCCTCCTGGTCTTCCGTTTTTTTTCCCTCCACATTTAGAAACATGCATTGAGATTATTTAGATCCATTTGCCGCTATAAATGTCCAAATGATAAGCCACTTTGTTGAGCTATTATTTGTGGCCAGGTCACTTCTGAAAAATAAGTGAATACCTCAGTGGGATATGCCTAATATGGACGGTTTAGTTTGTCGATGGTTTAGTTAAATTTGTACGTGTTTGGGTGATTTGTTTACCTTTCTTGAAATTTGCACTACTACCGGGACTCCTCTACTTAGGAACATTCGACTTACGAACTTCAAGAGATACGAACAAACCTGTCCGTATGTTCAGTTGCCTGTTCGGATTGTGAGTCGTTAAGTTCAACCGCCAAGCAATAGATGGCGGTGGTGGCATCTTCATCTGCAAACCATGAAGAACCAGTGGCATCTACATCTAGAGGAGTTATACAACTTTTACTGGTAGGAACCTCCTGGTTACACCAGCCCACAGGGGATTATTGCGTCCGTCCGTCGTGCATCCAAAAATAGGAGGGGTGGGGCTGGGTGGAGAGGGGAGGGTGGGGAGGGTGGGGAGGGTGGGGAGGGTGGGGAGGGTGGGGCTGGGTGGGGAGGGTGGGGAGGGGCTGGGTGGGGAGGGTGGGGAGGGGCTGGGTAGGGGGTGGGAGGGGTGGGGCTGGGTGGGGAGGGGCTGGTCACCCCGTGGTGCCCTTATAAAACTCAACGTTTAACCTACTCACGCAGGCTTGTGCCCGCCCTCACAGTCGGGCATATTTGCGGAATACACCACGTGGTGCCGCCGTTGATCCCCTGGCCATTGACCGAGCAACCCAATGTTCCTACCAGCTCCCTCCGCAGGAATGTGTTAAAGCCATTCCCCGTGTTTAGTGTACATGCCATACAACATGTTTGGAATCGACAGGAGAAAAGTTAGACTTACGAATAAATCGAGTTATGAACCGACCTCTGGAACATAACTCGTTCGTAAGTAGAGGAGTCCCTGTATCATGATAATAGGGTTCTCCCCTTTTTTCTGGCAACAAAGCAGCTGTGTTAAGGTGTTAAAACACCAAACTGAAACCTTTTACAAGGAATTACGTCTGCATTAAAAACCACAATGCTTGTGGTCAGAATGCAAACAATAGTGGTACCTCGGTATACGTCGTTAATTCGTTCCAGAAGGGGTAGGACTTATATACCGAAAGTGACGTAAATACCAAACGAATTTTTCCCATAAGAAATCAAGGGAAAGGAAATAATCCGTTCCAGAGTATGAGAAATTATATTTTATACGGCATGTTGTACATTAATGGGGTTGTATTAAGTAATTTAGACACTACTTCTATCTAAAATGCATACATAAATTAAAATAAACACACGTGAAAATTCACAGAGAGTTATAGCAAGGGTTGCGCACTGAACGAGATCTACAGGTAGACTGAGGGAGCGGCGCTTTGTTTCAATCGCGAACGGGGGTCTACGCGGGTGCCTCTGTGACTCATCCCGACCCATACAAGTTCTAGCGAGCGAGGCGTATCCCAAAGCAAGACGTCGTATCCCAAGACATCTTTTTCTCGTCAAAACACGACGTGTACCAAATATGCATTGTCCTGTATCATGTTTTTGTATTGCTTGTTGTTGTAACGTCCTTACCCAGCGCCCCTAACTGGACATGAAAAACGAGCTTCACAGCCCATCGCATTCCTCCCGCAGTACGAGTAAATATTCTGACCTTCGAAATAATGTCTTCGATCTGGTTCGCGACGTCCACCTCTCTCTCCAAGGTGTTGGGGTCACACTTGAGCAAGCTCTCCCACGCCACATTCGGTGCCATTTCCAAAGCTTTCCTGTTCACAGACTGAGCAGCGCACACAACATTGGGGCCGTCCATGAATGACGTCACGCGATTGTGGACGATTTTTGACCCACCCCCCACCCTTTGTCACACGGCGTCACAAAAAGTCAGACCCCCCCCTCAAATATGACGACACAAAGCTCTGCCCCCCCCCCCAAAAAAAAACATGCTTCAAATCGCTTTAAACTATTGTCATTGTAGTGCGTATTTAATGTGGAGCTGCACTCTGATGTTGTAGGAGAAAACATTTATTAAAAAGTCTATTTAATTAAGTAGAACGTGTTGTCTATATTTATTTAAAGTTGCGCATTTTGATGTGACGTCACATTTCTCAAACCCCCCCTCTCCCTCGTCACACATCGTCACAAATGTCTGACCCCCCCCCTCCCCCCCCCAGGTGCTTGACGTCATTTATGGACGGCCCCATTGCTACATCGGCACCGAGGCACCGGGTGGCGAAGCGCACCAATCAATCCTTTTGCAAGATTTAGTATCTCGAGTGTATCTGTTTCTCGTCAAGGAGCATGGAGCATCGAGGTGAACTCCGGTCATCCTCGCAGTGGCAGCGGCTTTTGGCTGAGCCATCGAACAAAGTCGGTGGATCACCGCATCGCACGGCGCTTTCAGATGCGCTTCTGCGGCCGTCTGGAACGCTCTTCCTTCCGATATTAGGAAGCCACTGGAGCTATGCACTTTTAAATCGTCTCGATTGAAAACTCATTTCTTTAGAATTGCTTGTTGTTGTTGTTGTGTTTGGTTTGTTCTCATTCCCCCCGCACCTCCGATTAGCACGGTTGGCAGCTACGTAGGGTGCGAAAGAAGTTCAACGTACAGCACATACGTGGTGATGATGGTGGTGCATTCCGTGTGGTGCCTGTGTCAACCCAGTGACTTATCCCACGAATGAGGAACGTTTTATAACACTACATTCACCTTAAACATTACACTCAATGTGCATTATAGTATCCATAAGAGTTTGTTTGGGTTATATCTCGTAAATATATAAATGTTGTGTCATTAAAACCCGCCACCACCCGACACAGCCAACTAGTAAGGGTTTGTCACGTAAACTGAACCTGGCCAATTCGTCACTAGTACAGCACTAGTGTGTAGTGTATAGTGTAGTGTATAGTGTAGTGTATAGTGTAGTGTATAGTAGTGTATAGTAGTGTATAGTAGTGTAAAGTGTAGTGTATAGTAGTGTAAAGTATAGTGTAGTGTATAATAGTGTAGTGTATAGTGTAGTATACTAGTACAGCCACACCGGTTGTGTGTTGGAGAGCCTAGCCACAACATTTACCGAAATCTGTCTGTCGCCTGATGAAGCTGGTTGTAATTACTGGCAAAACGTCGAACTCAGATTGTAAATGTTGTGGCTTGGCTCCCCAACACACAACCGGTGAGCTGTTACTAGTACACTATACACTACACTATACACTACGCTTATACACTATACACTACACACTAATGCTGTACTAGTGACGAATTGGCCACGTTCTGTTTATGTGACAAACCACTTACTAGTTGGCTGTGTTATGAATATTGGTCGCGAAAGCATCCTACGTGTTAAACTGCATTACAGTACTTAGGGTGATTGAGAGCCGTTTGGTTCGGTGAGGGTGATTGAAGTCTGCAGATAATATACTGGCGCTGTTGGACTCCCCTAGGTCGACTCAGCCTCAAATAATTATCCACTGAAGCCTTCAGCTAAGTCGACTCAGCCTCAAATAATTATCCACTGAAGCCTTCAGCTAAGTCCACTCAGCCTCAACCAATTATCCACTGAAGCCTTCAGCTAAGTCAACTCAGCCTCGAATAATTATCCACTGAAGCCTTCAGCTAAGTCCACTCAGCCTCAAATAATTATCCACTGAAGCCTTCAGCTAAGTCGACTCAGCCTAAAATAATTATCGACTGAAGCCTTCAGCTAAGTCCACTCAGCCTCAAATAATTATCCACTGAAGCCTTCAGCTAAGTCGACTCAGCCTCAAATACTTATCCACTGAAGCCTTCAGCTAAGTCCACTCAGCCTTAAATAATTATCCACTGAAGTCTTCAGCTAAGTCGACTCAGCCTCAAATACTTATCCACTGAAGCCTTCAGCGAAGTACACTCAGCCTTAAATAATTATCCACTGAAGCCTTCAGCTAAGTTGACTCAGCCTCAAATAATTATCCACTAAAGCCTTCAGCTAAGTCGACTCAGCCTCAAATAATTATCGACTGAAGCCGTCAGCTAAGTCGAGTCAGCCTCAAATAATTATCCACTGAAGCCTTCAGCTAAATCGACTCAACCTTAATTATCCACTGAAGCCTTCAAGTAAATCCACTCAGCTTCAAATAATTATCCACTGAAGCCTTCAGCTAGGTCGACTCAGCCTCAAATAATTATCCACTGAAGCCTTCAGCTAAGTCGACTCAGCCTCAAATAATTATCGACTGAAGCCTTCAGCTAAGTCCACTCAGCCTCAAATAATTATCCACTGAAGCCTTCAGCTAAGTCGACTCAGCCTCAAATAATTATCCACTGAAGCCTTCAGCTAAGTCGACTCAGCCTCAAATAATTATCGACTGAAGCCTTCAGCTAAGTCGACTCAGCCTCAAATAATTATCCACTGAAGCCTTCAGCTAAATCGACTCAACCTTAAATAATTATCGACTGAAGCCTTCAAGTAAATCCACTCAGCCTCAAATAATTATCCACTGAAGCCTTCAGCTAGGTCGACTCAGCCTCAAATAATTATCCACTGAAGCCTTCAGCTAAGTCCACTCAGCCTCAAATAATAATTCACTGAAGCCTTCAGCTAAGTCCACTCAGCCTCAAATAATTATCCACTGAAGCGTTCAGCTAAGTCCACTTAGCCTCAAATAATTATCCACTGAAGCCTTCAGCTAAGTCCACTCAGCCTCAAATAATTATCAACTGAAGCCTTCAGCTAAGTCCACTCAGCCTCAAATAATTATCCACTGAAGCGTTCAGCTAAGTCCACTTAGCCTCAAATAATTATCCACTGAAGCCTTCAGCTAAGTCCACTTAGCCTCAAATAATTATCAACTGAAGCCTTCAGCTAAGTCCACTCAGCCTCAAATAATTATCCACTGAAGCCTTCAGCTAAGTCGACAGCCTCAAATAATTATCGACTGAAGCCTTCAGCTAAGTCGACTCAGCCTCAAATAATTTTCAACTGAAGCCTTCAGCTAAGTCCACTCAGCCTCAAATAATTATCCACTGAAGTCTTCAGCTAAGTCGACTCAGCCTCAAATAATTATCCACTGAAGTCTTCAGCTAAGTCCACTCAGCCTTAAATAATTATCCACTGAAGCCTTCAGCTAGGTCGACTCAGCCTTAAATCATTATCCACTGAAGCCTTCAGCGAAGTCCACTCAGCCTCAATAATGATCCACTGAAGCGTTCAGCTAAGTCCACTCAGCCTCAAATAATCATCCACTGAAGCCTTCAGCTAAGTCCACTCAGCCTTAAATAATTATCCACTGAAGCCTTCAACTAAGTCCACTCAGCCTCAAATAATTATCCACTGAAGCCTTCAACTAAGTCCACTCAGCCTCAAATAATCATCCACTGAAGCCTTCAGCTAAGTCCACTCAGCCTTAAATAATTATCCACTGAAGCCTTCAACTAAGTCCACTCAGCCTCAAATAATTATCCACTGAAGCCTTCAGCTAAGTCCACTCAGCCTCAAATAATTGTCCACTGAAGCCTTCAGCTAAGTCCACTCAGCCTCAAATAATTATCCACTGAAGCCTTCAGCTAAGTCGACTCAGCCTCAAATAATTATCCACTGAAGTCTTCAGCTAAGTCCACTCAGCCTGAAATAATTATCCACTGAAGCCTTCAGCTAAGTCCACTCAGCCTCAAAGAATTATCCACTGAAGTCTTCAGCTAGGTCGACTCAGCCTTAAATAATTATCCACTGAAGCCTTCAGCTGTCGACTTAAATGAGCATACACGAAAACCTTAGTCTCGCACGACCCAAGACATTAAAATGATCCACAAGTGCGAACCGTACGTTAACTACGACATTAAAATAACGCATTGCAAAAAAATATATGTGAAAGGTGTACTTTAAAGTGTAAGCGTAAATAAGCTCTTTCAGCGCCGTTTTACCGGGTTGCTTAGCAACCAGAGGCCTAGGGCGCTATTCTAGCGAGGTGCATTGAGATAAGCCTTAATGTTTATCAACGCGTTGTAACTTTGACAATTATAATGTGTGAAATAACGTTAGCGTTGCCCAACATTGTTTAGAAATAAAAGACGATATTCACCTGTTCGGAGATAAATGCAATTTACTCTGACATAGTTTCCCTTCTTCGTGACTTTACCGAAAGAACCAAGCATATAGTCAGTCTCGTTTTGACGCTTCTGACACTGTGGATCTTCCGGAAGACATCTACCAACCAGTCCCAGTGACTTCTTCCGGAAGACATCTACCAACCAGTCCCAGTGACGTCTTCCGGAAGACATCTACCAACCGTTCCAGTGACATCTTCCGGAAGACATCTACCAACCTGCTCCAGTGGCATCTTCCGGAAGATATCTACCGGCCGTTCAAATGACGTATTCCCGAAGCTATTTGAGCGAGATATTCCGGAAGTTATCTCGCATTTTCTTTGTGTCTTTCGGTAAAGTCACGTAGAAAGGTTCAAAGAAAATAACAAAAAAAATAACAAAAACCTACGACGTTTCGATCGCGACACGAGCCGGTCGTCATCAGGAAAAGTCTACCAACCAGTTCGGATGACGCCTTCCGGAAGATATCTACCGGCCGTTCGAGTAATCTCTTCCGCAAAATCACCGACCGTAACTTCCGGAAGATACTTGCCAATCATCTTCTGGAAGATATCTACCGGCTGTTCGAGTGACCTCTTCCGCAAAATTACCAACCGTAACTTCCGGAAGCTACCTGTAAATCATCTTCCGGAAGATATCTACCGGCTGTTCGATTGACCTCTTCTGCAAAATCGCCTACCGTAACTTCCGGAAGATTCCTGCCACTCATCTTCCGGAAGATATCTACCGGCCGTTCGTGTGACCTCGTCCGCAAAATTACCTACCGTAACTTCCGGAAGATACCTGGAAATCATCTTCCGGAAGATATCTACCGGCCGTTCGAGTGATCCCTTCCGCAAAATCACCGACCGTAACTTCCGGAAGATACCTGACAATCATCTTCCGGAAGATATCTACCGGCTGTTCGAGTGACCTCTTCCGCAAAATTACCTACCGTAACTTCCGGAAGATACCTGTAAATCTTCTTCCGGAAGATATCTACCGGCTGTTCGAGTGACCTCTTCCGCAAAATTACCTACCGTAACTTCCGGAAGATACCTGTAAATCTTCTTCCGGAAGATATCTACCGGCTGTTCGAGTGACCTCTTCTGCAAAATCACCTATCGTAACTTCCGGAAGATACCTGCCAATCATCTTCCGGAAGATAACTACCACCTGTTCGAGTGACAACATCTCCCAGAAGAACCCTCTTCCGATGTTCGAGACTCAATCTAGATTTGATCTTGATTTGAAGTTTTCGGTAAAGTCACGTAGGTATAAAATTCAGTTTCGTTTCAGTTTAATTTATTTGGTATAGCCCTGTGAGCCATTCGGCTCTTGAATCAGGTGCAACCGCAACAAACAAAAACACAAAAACATGAACAAGAAAACATCTTAAAGTGACTTTGTGTGACTGTGCAAACAGAAAATCCAGGAAAAAACAGGAAAATATTCCAGAAAAAAGCACTGTACACCAACGCTGTGTGCAAAAATCCCCAGTGGGATGCAAGTCAAACAACAACAATAACCACAAGAAAACTTAGATTAAGGCCATCAGTCTAACTCCGTACTACAATAAACAAAAACATGGCCAAACCAAAAAACGTTTTCGAAATCAAAATAAAGCCATAAAAGCAATGTAACAGTGATCATAGGAACTGTGACCGAATTTTCACAATAAACGACATAACATGTAACACCAAACCCTGTAGCCATAGCTGGCTGCATGCGTCACTCCACAACAACAGGAGCATCAGTCGGAGTATCACATTTTTCAATGCACCTTTAAGATCAGCACGCTAAATCAAAATACAGATAATACTTTGCAGCGGTCATCCGGAGCGAAACATTTCATTCTATTTTAGACCACTGAATAGCAGTGGCAGCTAGGGGTGTACAACTCCTCTAGAGCAGTTTTGAGTGAAGTTCTCATAGGTAGTGATTCAAGTTGCAGTTTATTGGCAATAGCATTCCAGACCCTGGGGGCACCAATAGCAAAGGCCCTTCCTCCAGTATTCGTACGGCAATAGGGAATGTGAAGCTGGTAAATGAGCGAAGACCTTAGGTCACATTTGTTCTTTGAAGAAAATGAAATTAGAGACTCAGCCTGGAGTGGCAGCCCGCGCGCTAGAGGACGCCAATGGGGGAGATGGAGCGGTGAAATGATGATGATGTTCCACTGGTGTGCATCGCTGGGACCGTGAGAATGTTAGGCAATGTTGTGGCTAGCAGAGGGCAGTGCAGCAACATGCATCGTTGTACGGGACTCTGTCCATAAATGACGTCACGCGATTTTGAACGATTTTTTACCCCCCCCCCCTCGTCACACGGCGTCACAAAAAGTCAGACACCCCCCCTCAAATATGACGTCACAAAGCTCTGCCCCCCCCCCAAAACCATATTTCCATTTTGAAAATTAAACATGCTTCAAATCGCTTTAAACTATTGTCATTGTAGCGCGTATTTAATGTGGCGCTGCACTCTGATGTTGTAAGGAGTGTTGTGATAACAATTCTTTATTTTGATTTAAAGCTTTCGTGACTGCAGGGATTCATATTCTTGGTTATTTCGGTTAAGTCACGTAGAGTGGTTTTCACACCTGATGATGATTGCTTGTGTTGCAGTCGAAACGTCGTGAGAATTTTATTGTTTCATATTTTTATTATTTTATTGTTTCCCTTCTACGTGACTTTACCGAAAGAACCAAGAATATAACTCTATATTTATTTAAAGTTGCGCATTTTGATGTGACGTCACATTTCTCAACCCCCCCCCCCCCTCGTCACACATAGTCACAAATGTCTGACCCCCCCCCCCGCCCCCTAGGGGCGTGACGTCATTTATGGACGGCCCCTTTTGCACCACTATAGTGTTGTAACGTTCTTACCCCGTGACCCCCTTACGGGACAACTGTAGAAAAAAAAGAGCTTTATAGCTCATCGGATTCATCCTGTAGTCAGGTGATGTGGTAGTGCAGTGCTCCCAGTGGTTTCCCCAATACGGTTGACCGATGTTCAGTCGTCCCGTTTATGGTGGCGTTATAGTCTCCATGTCGCTCTTGACAAGAGTTGGGCCGTGTGGAAGTTCTGCCGTTCGTATTCCAATCCACCTGTTTTCTCTCTCTCTCTCTACAGCAAGGCCGTAATTATAATATATATTGGGGGGGGGGATACATCCCCCCCCCCACAATATTAAAATATGCTAAAAAAAATGTCCCCCCCCCCCCCATGCTATGCTATGCTATGTAAATAAAAACAACAATTTGCTCAACCTTGGCCACAATATCTGGACTTGCCTTCATATAAATCAATGCATAGACTTTTGTTTATATGATTGTGGTTATGGTTGTTCTTTATTAATCCCTAATCTCTGCCATTACATACAATGAAACAATAAATGGTAAAAAAAAAGTAAAAACAGAGCAATGTAATACAATATACACTATTAGACATTATTGTAAAAAAAATCCATCCCATGCGTTTGTTTTAATTTGTTTCATATTTTAGGCAGTAAATGAGTTTTCAAATTTAGATATTTTTCTGGGATGGGACTCCCAGACACCCTGGAAGATTTGGGTCCCCCCCCAATGTTGACACCCATGGCTACGGTCTTGCTCCGCAGAACCGTACTGGGCACCACGATTGAAATGCGTTTCCCAAATGAGTAAACTGTCCCATTGCCTCACCACACTCTCCTTCGATCAACGATCACGGAATCTTTAAAACAGTCCATCACAAAAGCAGGCCGCCGCAGGAGGATCCTATTCCACTGGTAAATAACAACGACAAAGACCCCCCCGTGTAGCCTTGTAACAGACTTTTGGGGCAAGTGCTGTTCGCGAGCACCTATGAAGGCCGGCACCGTTGCACACGAGGGGGTGGGTGGCCAGCAACCACGCCCGACCGCCTTTGTCTCACCCAGTGGCGATATTTGCACACCGCACCAGGTACACATTTGAGGCTGAGTCGACCTAAGGGAGGCCCAGGACCGGTTCAGATAATTGTCACTGGGTGTTGGCCGTGAGCGGCGTGCTAACGGCTACACTGACACAAAGGCAAAGGTCCCCCGTATAGCCTTGAACAGACTGTTGGGGCAAGCGCTGTTCAAGTTTCATTTATTAGGTATAGCCCTGTGAGCCATGCGGCTCTTAAGTCGGGTGCAACCGCAACAAACAAAATTTGAACACAGAACATCTTAAAGCGACAACGCGTAACAGAAACATCCTGGAATAAACCAGCAAATATTCCACGCACAAAAAAACGTGTTAAAACGCTGTGTGTTAAAATCAATGTGGTGCAAGCCAACAACAACAACCATAAGACAATTTAGATTAACCATATGTTTTCGAATCACCAAAATAAAGCTGTAAAAACAATGTAACAACAGTAATCATAGGAACTGTGAATTTAAATTTAACAATAAACGATATACATAACACGTACGACAAAAACTGCAGCCATAGCTGGCAGCACGACACTCCCAGTGTATGATGTGTGAGTGAGTCAGCAGCAGTGTGAGTGAGTGTATGATGTGTGAGTCAGCGTATGATGAGTGAGTCAGCAGCAGAGTGAGTGAGTGTATGATGTGTGAGTGAGTTAGTGTATGATGTGTGAGTGAGTGTATGATGTGCGAGTCAGCGTATGATGTGCGAGTCGGTGTATGATGTGTGAGCGAGTCAGCAGCAGAGTGAGTGAGTGTATGATGTGCGAGTCAGCGTATGATGAGTGAGTCAGCAGCAGCGTCAGTGTATGATGTGCGAGTCAGCGTATGAAGAGTGAGTTAGTGAATGATGTGTGAGCGAGTGTATGATGTGTGAGCGAGTCAGTGGCAGTGTGAGTGAGTGTATGATGTGCGAGTCAGCGTATGATGTGCGAGTTAGCGTATGAAGAGTGAGTCAGTGAATGATGTGTGAGCGAGTGTATGATGTGTGAGCGAGTCAGTGGCAGTGTGAGTGAGTGTATGATGTGTGAGTCAGCGCACGATGTGTTAGTCAGCGCATGATGAGTGAGTCAGTGTATAATGTGTGAGTGAGTCAGTGCATGGTGTGAGTCAGTGTATGATGTGTGAGAAAGTCAGTGTCGGCTCCCCCCGCTGGCTCCGTCGCCCCCCCCCCCAACTCCGTCGCCCACCCCCCCCGGCTCCATCGCCCCCCCCCCCCAGCTCCGTCGGCCCCCCCCTCCAGCTCCGTCGGCCCCCCAGCTCCGTCGGCCCCCCCCCCCTGGCTTCGTCGCCCCTCCCTGGCTTCGTCGCCCCCCCCGGCTCTGTCGCCCCGACACCGTCGGCCCCGCCCCCACCTCCGTCGGCCCCCCCCTGGCTCCGTCGGCCCCGCCCCCACCTCCGTCGCCCCCCCCCCCTGGCTCTGTCGCCCCCCCCCCCAGCACACGATGGGGGTGGGTGGCCAGCACCACACACACGCGCGCGCGCAAGTAGGTATTAACCAGGGAGGGCCCACTCCCACCGCATTTCAACCTCGAAAAGTCTGCAACAAACGCGGATAAAAAAAAACAACCCAATTCCTTAGTCAGCAGTGAACGCACGCGCCTGAGCAAAAAAGTTCCCAGGAGACCCGCGAACGAGACACGGGCACTCTCAAAACTCGCTTGTTCCACCACCCCATGTCACTGCATGCCCCCTTGGGAGTCAATAATTGCGTTGGCTTTCTGTCTGTGTTTAAAAAAAATAACACGGGCACTATACATTTCGTTTCTCTCCTGCGGCGTTGCGCGTTCGCTGTCGAGACCTGTTTGGCGAGTGGGAGCCGTTGTTGGACGATGTGTCGGCTGCACGGGCAGGCCTCTCTGTGCAACTGATATATTTGTGTGGCTGGTCGCGCTGACTGAATCAACTCCCGCAACGTATGATTAGTAAGTACGTGCGTATGAAGGCGTTGTTGAGCTTCTGTCATGGGGAGCGGTGGTGTAGCGGTTAGCTCTCCGCTGCGCTATAAACCCGGCCAGCCGGGTTCGATTCCCGCTCACGGCCACCACCGGTGACGATTATCTGAGCCGGTCATAGGTCGACTCAGCCTCAAATGAGTACCTGGTGCGGTGTGTAAACATCGCCACTGGGGAGACAAAGGCGGCCGGGCGTGGTGTTGGCCACCCACCCCCTCGTGTACCGTTCCGGCCTTCATAGGTGCTCGTTAACAGCACTTGCCCCTACAGTCTGTTACAGGCTACACGGGGGATCTTTTTTTGTTTGAGCTTCTATCGAACCACACGCAGCCAACCGTGGCTCAGAAATTAGTTTTCAACCCTGGATGACTTAAACGTGCGTAGCTTGCAGCGGCTTCCAGGTCATCGGAAGGAAGAGCGTTCCAGACGGTCGCATCTCTTTACTGAAGAGTCTTGATTCCATCTATCACTCGGCCTTAAGGTTTGCATTGAACTGCCCATGTAGGACTCACCACTGTGATCTCTACATTGGGTCAAACTTAACATCTCTTAATGTTCGACGGCTTGTGCACCAGATCGTATTTATTCACGATGTACTTACAAAAAATTCCGCAGACTACCTACTGGATCTCCTCTCTGTTTCAAAGAAAAAAATTGACCTCAGGTCTTCGCTCATTTACCAGCTTCACATTCCCTATTGCCGTACAAAAACTGGAGGAAGGGCCTTTGCTATTGATGCCCCCAGGGTCTGGAATGCTATTGCCAATAAACTGCAACTTGAATCACTACCTATGAGATCTTCACTCAAAATTGCTCTAGAGGAGTTGTACACCCCTAGCTGCCACTGCTATTCAGTGGCCTAAAATAAAATAAAATGTTTCGCTCCGGATGACCGCTGCAAAGTATTATCTGTATTTTGATTTAGTGTGCTGATCTTAAAGGTGCATTTAAAAATTTGATACTCCGACTGAGGCTCCTGTTGTTGTGGAGTGACTCATGCAGCCAGCTATGGTGTTACATGTTATTTATGTAGTTTATTGTTAAAAATTCGGTCACAGTTCCTATGATCACTGTTACATTGCATTTATGGCTTTATTTTGGTGATTTCCAAAACGTTTTTTGGTTTGGCCATGTTTGTTTTGTTGTAGTACGGAGTTAGACTGATGGCCTTAATCTAAGTTGTCTTGTGGTTGTTGTTGTTGTTGTTTGACTTGCATCCCACTGGGATTTTTGCACACAGCGTTGGTGTACGGAGCTTTTCAGGAATATTTTGCTGTTTTTTCCTGGATTTTCTGTTTGCACAGTCACATAGTCACTTTTAGATGTTTTCTTCATGTTTTTTTGTTTGTTGCAGTTGCACCCGATTCAAGAGCCGAATGGCTCACAGGGCTATACCAAAATAAATGAAACTGAAAAAAATAACTGAGAGGCGATCCTTAAAAGCGCTGCTCGATGATGCGGTGATCGTCTTTGTTCGACGGCTCAGCCAAAATCCGTTTTGTTGCCAAATAAAAAGGGGAAAAGGGGATACTGACAAAGGGGGTCCCATGATAAAGATGCTCACTCCGAGCTCTCATTCCTCTGATAGTTGCATTGTCTTTGTGCTGTGTACGCCTTTTGGCGTCCTCTGTTCTAACACCGTTTGAGACGAGGCTCAGCAGAGCATGTATGTTTGTATTTTGACCACAAGCATTGCGGTTAATGCAGTGACGTGATTCCTCGTAAAAAAGATTTCAGTTTGGTGTTTTAACATCTTAACACAGCTGTTTTGTTGCCAGAGAAAAGGGGAAAAACCTCATTCTCAACTATTTTGTACTTTACCAGGTAAGGCCCCACTGAGCTACGTGGCTCTTTTGTCAGAAGCGACCTGGCCACAAATGATAGCCCAACGAAGTGGCTTGTGGCGTGGGAAAAAAAACGGAGGACCCGGAGAAAAATCCACGTGACCACGGGGGAGACAGAGAGACACGACAACTCCAAGTATACAGCAGTCACAAGCTAATCACTCAGCTATTTCAATGCTAAATTCTATGCTAATTCCTTTGTCAAGGGGTGCCTCTGCGGATGTGTATGCTTTAACTTAGCTATTCCAATGCTAAATTATATGCTAATTCCTTTGTCAAGGGGTGCCTCTGCGGATGTGTATGCTTTAACTTTAACATAGCCATTTCTGTGACCAGTCACAAGCTAATCACTCAGCCATTTCAATGCTAAATTCTATGCTAATTCCTTTGTCAAGGCGCTTTGTTTCTTCTCACACAGCTTAAAGGTCGCGATCTGAGCGTGGCTTTTTCACTCCAGCGCTGTCCTCCAGACAGTCTTGTCCCTTCACCTGATGAAGGCCGCTTGTGTTGTGGCCGAAACGTCGTGAGAATATTATTGTTATTTTATTTTATCAATTTATTATTTTATTCTCATTCTACGTGACTTTTACCGAAAGAACCAAAGAAGATATACAGCAGGTGTCAAGGGGTTGAGATCTAACCCACAACCACCTGCATGTGAGCAAAAAAAAAAAGTTTCTTACCCTTTCTGGCAATAAAGCAGTGGCGTTAATAATTTGTTAAAACGCCAAGCAGCAACTTTTCGGAAGGAATCGCCTTTTGGCTTCCTCCGGTCTAACACTATGCTATTAGGTCTTTCGGTGAAGTCACGTAAATAAATACAAAAAATAAACAGATCACGACGTGTCGATCACAACACGAGCAATCGACTTGGGGTGAGAGCCTCGTCTCAAACACTTTTTTGAGACGAGGCTCTAAAGAAAGCTGCCTCCGGTATGGACCAATCAGTTTCATTAGACAATGCATCGTCACACTCTTTGGCTCTTTCGGTAAAGTCACGTGTAGGTGGAAATAAAGCTAAATAAATCACGACGTTTCGAACGCAACACGAGCGTCCGTCTTCAGGTGAATGATCGCGATAGCACGATATCGACACACATTTCATTTATGGCTTTTATTTTGGTGATTTCGAAAGCGTATTTTTTTTGGTTTTGGCCATGTTTTTGTTTATTGTAGTACGGAGTTAGACTGATGGCCTTAATCTTAAGTTGTCTTGTGGTTAAATTTTGATTTAAAGCTTTCGTGACTGCAGTAATTCATATTCTTAGTTCTTTCCGAAAGAACTAATATTATATTGTCTTGTGGTTGTTGTTGTTTGACTTGCATCCCACTGGGATTTTTTTGCACACAGCGTTGGTGTAACGGTGCTATTTCAGGAATTTTTTGATGTTTTTTTTTCCATGGATTTTCTGTTTGCACAGTCACACACGTAGTCACTTTAAGATGTTTTCTTGTTCATGTTTTTTGTTTGTTGCGGTTGCAACCGATTCAAGAGCCGAATGGCTCACAGGGCTATACCAAAATAAATGGAACTACTAAATGGAACTACTGTGTCTGCTGCCTTGATTGCATCGTATACTGCCAGAGCATGTTTCCTTTCTTTTGCATGTTCACCACGAGTATATGTGGTTAATGCAGACATTACTCCTTGCGAAAGATTTCTGTTGGGTGTTTTAGCATCTGAACACAACTGGTTTATTGCCAGAAAGGGTAAAACCTACTCTCGCATGGATTTATTTTGCATGTTCACCACAAGTATATGTGGTTAATGCAGACATTACTCCTTGCGAAAGGTTTCCGTTGGGTGTTTTAGCATCTGAACACGACTGGTTGATTGCCAGAAAGGGTAAAACCTACTCTCGCATGGATTTCTTTTGCATGTTCACCACAAGTATATGTGGTTAATGCAGACATGACTCCTTGCGAAAGGTTTCTCTTGGGTGTTTTTAGCATCTGAACACAACTTGTTTATTGCCAGAAAGGGTAAAACCTACTCTCGCATGGATTTATTTTGCATGTTCACCACAAGTATATGTGGTTAACGCAGACATTACTCCTTGCGAAAGGTTTCTCTTGGGTGTTTATTGCATCTGAACACAACTGGTTTATTGCCAGAAAGGGTAAAACCTACTCTCGCATGGATTTCTTTTGCATGTTCACCACAAGTATATGTGGTTAATGCAGACATGACTCCTTGCGAAAGGTTTCCGTTGTGTGTTTTAGCATCTGAACACAACTGGTTTATTGCCAGAAAGGTAAAAACATACTCTTGCATGGATTTATTTTGCATGTTCACCACAAGTATATGTGGTTAATGCAGACATCACTCCTTGCTAAATGTTTTTCTTGGGTGTTTATTGCATCTGAACACAACTGGTTTATTGCCAGAAAGGGTAAAACCTACTCTCGCATGGATTTCATTCACGTGACGTGCGTCAAGCGCGCGTCACGTGGGCGGGTTTTCGGTGACTTGTCACTTTTATAGCCACGGGAGAGCTGCGCTGCATCTTGTTGTTGTAAGTGTTGTCCTCGGGGGTACAAAGTGCAGGTGAAGCCGTTCAATTACTGCGATCACGCCACCGCTGGCTGGCAAGACGCGCTTCTGCGGCCGTCTGGAACGCTCTTCCTTCCGATATTAAGGAGCCACTGCGAGCTATGATGCACTTTTAAATCGTCATCGAGACAGACAAACTAACTTATTCAAGAACTGCTTTTTTTGTGTTTAGTTTGTTGCCCTTCCACCGCACGGTTGGCTACGTACGGTGCGAAAGAAATTTGACGTGAGCGTTTTAAGTGTTGTCCTCGGGGTATGGAGTACAGGCGAACGATACAATCCGAGGAAATATCAAGCGCTTCAAATTTAGTTGTTAGCTTGCTCGTTCAGAAATCAACCGTCCCGACGCTGTGGCGTCGAAAAAAGGGGAAACGTCGCCTCCTCCCCCCGCGTTTGTCGCTGAGAAACATCGCTCGTTGTGGGTGTAATGATCATCTTGTGCGCGCGGTCATCGGGTGACGCCGCTTTCTGTTGGCACGAAGCCGCGTCCCTTAATCTGCCCGCCGATTAGCACGGGTGGCTACGTATGGTGCAAAATAAGTTCAACGTACATACGCACATTACGGCCATGGAATAACTGCATTGCCTCGTGTTTTGGTTGTTGTCCTCAGGGTATGAAGTGCAGGTGAATTCCTTAGCTCACGCAAATTGCCGGCTGGTAAGACGGGTTCTGCAGGCCGTCTGGAACGCTCTTCCTGCCGACATTCGGAGGCGCACTGGAGCTAAGAGCGTTATAACGAAACCCCTTTGCTAAACAACTCAACAATATTACACTATGTAACGCAATTTTTTGTTTATTTTTGTAATACTTTAGTAATAAATACGTGTTAATTTTGATTAATATGTAGTTTTTTTCTGACTTTATATGAACGAAAAGACGCTAATTCGCCCGTTTTCTCATCGAAAATAGGTACATTTCTAAAATATCACTGTCCTGGTCACAAAAGCAACGTTTGTGGGGAATAAATAGCCATTCCCTGTACTTTTGAGGCATGAGCAATTTAGGAAATAACACTTACTACCCAGGAACAATTACAAAAAAATGGTTACGCAGTGTTATCAAAAATAATCATCAGCAGTCACAGCTCGTCACGGAGCATGAAACATCATCACGTGGACCGCGGTCATTCCTCGCGGCAGCAGCGGCGGCTTTTGGCTGAGCCGTCGAACAAAAACGGCGGCGGTCACCGCATCGTCGCGCGGCGCTTTCGGACGCGCTTCTGCGGCCGTCTGGAACGCTCTCTTCCTTCCGATATTAGGATGTCACTGGGAGCTAGGCACTTTTAAATAAAACTCAATTTCTTTAGAACTTATTTTTTGTGTTTAGTTTGATGTCCTTCCACCCCCCCGCCCCCCCCACCCCGCATCTCCGATTAGCCACGATTGGCTACGTACGGTGCGAAAGAAGTTCAGCATGCATACATACAGACATAGATGTGCACATCGACCTGCTGATGTTCCAATGCGGATCGTGGCACAGAACGTTACGCACGTACGTTTAACTTTTTTGGCACCGTACGTAGCCAACCGTGCTAACCTATGGGTCTCTGTGTGAGTCTATGTATGTATGTTGAACTTCTTTCGTACTGTACGTAGCCAACCGTGCTAACCAATGGGTCTCTGTATGAGTCTATGTATGTATGTTGAACTTCTTTCGCACCGTACGTAGCCAACCGTGCTAACCTATGGGTCTCTGTGTGAGTCTATAGGTGTCTCTGTAGGTCTCTGTTCATGTACTGTATGTTGAACTTTTTTTGCACCGTACGTAGCCAACCTTGCTAATCTATGGGTCTCTGTGTGAGTCTATGTATGTATGTTGAACTTCTTTCGTACTGTACGTAGCCAACCGTTCTAACCTATGGGTCTCTGTGTGAGTCTATGTATTGTATGTTGAACTTCTTTCGCACCGTACGTAGCCAACCGTGCTAATCTATGGGTCTCTGTGTGAGTCTATGTATGCATGTTGAACTTCTTTCGCAACCTACGTAGCCAACCGTGCTAATCTATGGGTCTCTGTGTGAGTCTATGTATGTATATTAAACTTCTTTCGTACCGTACGTAGCCAACCGTGCTAACCTATGGGTCTCTGTGTGAGTCTATGTACGTTGAACTTCTTTCGCACCGTACGTAGCCAACCGTGGCTAAATCGGAGGTGCTGCGGGAAGGAAAAACAAACGAAATACGATACGATGTCAAAGCTAGAAGATGCGAGGTGTACCTACACTTTACCCACCACCACCACCACCACGGATGACCAGGCCGATCACAAATTATAGCCTGCAGCTGGGTGGACGGAATGAGAATGAGACAATGAATTTATACCGGAGAAATCCGATGAGCTACTAAGCTCTTTTTATCCACATGTGCCCACGAGGACAGAGGCCAGCAGTGGACATTTTACGAAACAACTTTCCTCTCGCATCCCAAACATCTCACGATGCTCCCTCCACGACAATGATCCAAAATTTCGCGATATCTCCATATATAAAAGGCAAAGTTGTGATTATGCGTGTCTGTTCAACATGTTTAGCGTACTTCCCGACATGCAACAAACTTGAAATTTGCCATGTGGGTACTTTCCAGACTGTACGCCATGCTAAAATTATAAAAAATATGCTTTTGTGTTTTTTTTGGGGGGGGAGCTCAATAATGCATATATTTTTTGCACGGCAAGTGAGCTGTGACGTCAAATCTGTCACGTGACCCGTGCACGTGGAAGCGTAACGCATTGTAGTGTAGTGGTTAGCGCTACGCCGCGCTACGAACCCGGCGACCCGAGTTCGATTCCCGCTCACGGCCACCACGGGTGACGATTATTTGAACTGGTCCTGGGCCTCCGCTAGGTCGACTCAGCCTCAAAACGAGTAACTGCTGTGGTGTGTCAACATCGCCACTGGGGAGACAAAGGCGGCCGGGCGTGGTGAATCTAAGTCCCGGGCGAAGCCGGGTAGTACAGCTAGTTATATATATGTTTATTTTATTGTCATTGTTACTACGAATGAGTCACGAACGACGGTACCTAGAAAGGACTAAGAGCAGCGTTTCTATCGCAGTTGTATCGTCGGCACCAACCATCACGTCTCCCTCGCACCACGGGGAAAGAGAGGTCGGCGGCTGACTCTCGTGGTCACAATCGGCGCGGCGTTCACCCCAATCTTCGGGTTCATTGATGTGTAAAAAAAAAGTACAATCCGAGAAAATTTCGAATGCTCAAATTTTGTCGTTGCTTTGCTCGTTCAAATAAATCGTCCCGACGCTGTGGCGTCGAAAAAAGGGGAAACGTTGCCTGCCCCTGCGTTTGTCGCTGAGAAACATCGCTGTGTTGTGGGTGTAATACTAATCTTCTTTGGTTCTTTCGGTAAAGTCGCCACGTAGAATGAGAATAAAATAATAAAATAAAACAATAAAATTCTCACGACGTTTCGGCCACAACACAAGTAGCCTTCTTCAGGTGAAGGAACAAAAACTGTCGGGACGACAGAGCTTTAATTAAAGCTCTGTCGTCCCGACAGTTTTTGGAAACTGCCTCCACCCGATGATCACACTGGCAGCGAAATCACCGTTCTCCCAACGTGGGTTAGAAAGTGTTGTCAATTTGCAAATGAATCATTTGGTGGGACCCCGGGGTCCCGCAAAAATCAGGTCAATAATTCTTTTTATTTTTCAGTCCGCCCACTCGTGACCCCGACAGCAACGCGCCGCCCGCCCAGACTCGCGTCAACAAGCGCCAGCAGCAGCAGCAGCAGGCGGCGATCGACACGATGGGGCGCCACCCCACCGGCCAAACGCGAGCCCCGGGGGGCGTCCGCTGCAGTCGCGTGCGGCGACGACGCCCTCCGGTCAGCCGTCGATCCTCAGCTTCTTTGCCAAGGCGAGCCCCCCCCCCCCCCCCCCCAGACCAGTGAATTTAACGTGTTTATGTAATTTTTCAACTTTTTACGAAACTTAGTTCCCCGAGTAGCTCTCGATGAGGCCAATCGATTGACCACTAGTTTTGTTGTCAATAAGGCAACAAGACTCGTGTCGCTACGTGGTTTTTCCCACCCCCGGGGCAGTGATGGGACCCCGGGGTCCCGCCAATTGCTTCGAATGACCGAAAATTAAGAAGCCACTCATCCCAAGCAAAATGTGCGGCCCCAAACGAACTTTCCAGCAAGTGGGCCAAGAGACTTCGAATTGGCGCAAAAGAGGCCTCTGGAATGACCGCTCGGGAGACGGCGAGGTCTGAAGGGACTGGTGGAGAGGTTCGACCCGGAAACGGCCTCAAAGCGGAGGTTGGGAGTTGATGGGACGGTTCAGAACCGTTAAGGGAGAAAGGGGACGGCGAACGGATGGGAAAGAGACAGTGGGAGACGTTCCGAGAGAAGGGGCATCGAGGGGGGATATAACACACACACACACAAAATGGGAGAGAAACAAGGGGATGGGGCGGGGGGGGGACGTTCGGCAGAGGGTTACGAGCTTCAAGCTACAGGAAGAAGCCGGGGCCTGGAGTTGGTGCCATGCGACGGATGAAAGAGGCACCCGAGCACAACGTTGCATCAACGTCGAACGTCAAACGTCGTTACAAACTGAGATATCGGGGGGGGGGGGCGAAATAATATTCGAACCATAAATCGACTTTCAAAATAATGCAGGCAACGACGCTCCGGTGATCGCCACCGCAAGGTAGCCAGCGGGCTCCAGGGGTCAGACCCCTGTGAGACGAGGCCTCCGAGAGCCTGGGTTCTAATCCGGGTTATCAGCGACACAGCCACAGAGATTTATACCGGGGTCTCATAGACTCACACACAGACCTCCAGATTCACACAGAGACCCGTAGACTCGCACAAAGACGTATAGACACACACATAGACCCATAGACTCACACAGAGACTCGCACAGAGACCCATAGACTCACACAGAGACTCGCGCAGAGACTGATAGACTCACACAGATACCCATAGCCTCACACACAGACTCCAGATTCACACAGAGACCCGTAGACTCGCACAGAGACGCATAGACACACACATAGACCCATAGACTCACACAGAGACTCGCACAGAGACCCATAGACTCACACAGAGACTCGCACAGAGACTGATAGACTCACACAGATACCCATAGTCTCACACACAGACTCCAGATTCACACAGAGACCCGTAGACTCGCACAGAGACGCATAGACACACACATAGACCCATAGACTCACACAGAGACTCGCACAGAGACCCATAGACTCACACAGAGACTCGCACAGAGACTGATAGACTCACACAGATACCCATAGCCTCACACACAGACTCCAGATTCACACAGAGACCCGTAGACTCGCACATAGACGCACACATATACCCATGGACGCACATGGAGACCCATAGACTCACACACAGACCTCCAGATTCACACAGAGACCCGTAGACTCCCACAGAGACTGTTAGACTCACAAAAATACCCATAGACTCACACACAGACCTCCAGATTCACACAGAGACACGTAGACTCGCACAGAGACGCATAGACACACACATAGACCCATAGGCTCACAGAGAGACTCGCACAGAGACTGATAGACTCACACAGATACCCATAGACTCACACACAGACCTCCAGATTCACACAGAGACACGTAGACTCGCATAGAGACGCATAGACGCACACATAGACCCATGGACGCATATGGACACCCATAGACTCACACAAAGACTCGCACAGACTGATAGACTCACACAGACACCCATAGACTCACACACAGACCTCCAGATTCACACAGAGACACGTAGACTCGCACAGAGACGCAAAGACGCACACATAGACCCATAGACGCACATGGACACCCATAGACTCACACAGAGACTCGCACGGAGACTGATAGACTCACACAGATACCCATAGACTCACACACAGACTCCAGATTCACACAGAGACACGTAGACTCGCACAGAGACGCATAGACGCACACATAGACCCATGGACGCACATGGAGACCTATAGACTCACACACAGACCTCCAGATTCCCACAGAGACACGTAGACTCGCACAGAGACGCATAGACACACACATAGACCCATAGATTCACACAGAGACTCGCACAGAGACTGATGGACTCACACAGATACCCATAGACTCACACAAAGACTCCCACAGAGACTGATAGATTCACACAGACACCCATAGACTCACACAGAGACGCACGGACTGAAACAGAGACCCATAGACTCACACAGAGACCCACATAGACTGTGAGCTGTGATTAAACCAATGCTGATCTCAGCCCGGTCACGAGTGACTTGTGCAGCAATCCATAAACTGACATACAAATCCCCAGACTTACATCGAGATCCATAGACTCGCGTAAGGAACCATGAACTCACACGGAGACCCATACATCCATATAGGAACCCACAGACTCACAACCGAGATCAATCGCCCCGCATGAAGACCTACGTAGACCGTGCTGTGGTCAAACCGAGTTCTCAAGTGAGCGCAGTGAGTTGATGGTTTCAGCCACTGATGACCGTGCAGCAGCAGCAGCAGCAACAAAAACCCCATCACATTAAATTTGGTTCTGCGCTGAATGTGGCTAAAATTCTAGCTGAGAGTTAAAAACATAGCGGTTGGACTGTCGAGCGACGAACATGGCTCTCGGTGGGCGAGCGATTGGGAGAGTAGAGGAGGAGGGAGGAGGTGGGAGGAGAAGGGATCTCAGTGGTAGCTCTGCTGTGTCCGCTTCCACGGTGCCGTTCCCTCTCAACGCGGCTCTGCGAGATTTTCCTATCGGCCCCTTCGTGTCCTGACGACGCCGATAGCGAGGAAAGCAAAAAGGACAACATTCTCGAGGGGGATAACTTTAAAGTCTTTGTTTTTTTTACCTTTGCTTTACGCGCGCACCCTCGTTACAAACAAAAACCCATTCCACGTGAACATGAGGTATTCCTTTATCGTACATCATCAAACAAACGAAAACAAAAAAAACCTTCAAAAAGTACGGCCAACTTTGGCTATACATTAATACACTTTAAAAATCAAAGCATGCATATCATATACATCATCCGTGCGTTTGCAATTGCGGTGAACGTGAATTGTGCGCCACCATACTCTGCAGAGTAAAAGACGCGACCGGAACTTTGTGTGGCCTTTCGGTGTCAACAACGTGACACAAATCTGGTGACTAACGCACACAAAGGCAAAGATCCCCCGCATAGGCTTGAGCAGACCGTAGGGGCAAGTGCTGTTAGCGAGCACCCTATGAAGGCCGGCACGGCCACACGAGGGGGGTGGGTGGCCAGCACCACGCCCGGCCGCCTTTTGTCACCCCGGTGGCGATGTTTACTACACAACGCACCGGGTTACTCATTTGAGGCTGAGTCGACCTAGGGGCAGTCCCAGTGCCGGTGCAGGTAATCGCCGCCGGCGTTGGCCGTGAGCGTCAATCAAACCCGCTTCGCCGGGGTTTGCGGCGCGGTGCGGCGCGGCTAGCCGCTCCACATCTACCGGATTATGAGACGCAACCCATAACCGCTGCTTCACACTTAGCGGGGGTGCGGGAGAGTGCGTCTTGCAGTCCGGAGAACGCGGTGACATTTGCACCGGCATAGCAAGTGCCAAAGAGCATTCGCTAAAAGGGACGACGGCGGTGGCCTTTAGCGCGACGGTTTTTTTGAGCGCGACGCGCACTTCTAACGCGGTCGGCCGCGGCCGGCGACCGGGGGGCCCCCGACGGCCGAACGCGATACGTCGTGCGCTCCTCCCCGAAAGAAAGAAAGAAAAACAACCATCATTCCCGACAGAACGGTGCGCAAATTTTGATTTTAAGCTTTCGTGACTGCAGTAATTCATATTCTTAGTTTTTTCGGTAAAGTCACGTTGAAAAAAAAATAGATGGACTAGTCCTGGCCAAACTGCCAATCGCTGCGCGTGACGCCAACGTTTTTTTATAAATAAATAAATGTGCCGTTTTAAAAATAAATTTATGCAAACCGACACACCTGATGATGACCGTTTGAGTTATGGTCGAAACGTCGTGAGAATTTTTTATTGTTTTATATATATTTTGTTATTTTGTTGTTTCTCTTCAACGTGACTTTACCGAAAAAACTAAGAATAAGAACGGTGCGCGTTCCCGACCGAAGCTGCTGGGTTCGCCAAACTCCAATCATCGGTTGTGGGTGAGCAGCGGCGTCCGAACGGGTCGCGGGCCCTGCAACCCGCAAGGGCGTGCCAAGCCACCAAGCCACGACCTTGCCTCTCCACACCCCCCCCCCCTCCCCCCTCCACAGTTGGCAGAGCATTGCTCCCCTGGACAGAAGTTCCCTCCTTCGTCTTCTTCACTCTGCTGTCCGGATAATGGAAACCGCCTCCACCCGATGAACACACTGTCAGCGGGATCACCGATTCTGAGTCTTCAGGCCTTCAAATGCAGAGCTACGCGCGCACACACATGGGGCATCTCGTAACATCTCCGCGCGCCTTGTAGGGGGACTTGCGAGTCTTTGAGCTGCAGTGAACCCAATGATTGTGCCGAATTAGACGTTGCTACTGATGTCTGATATGGCCGTTGTTTGCAATTGCACCCGATAATAAAAAAAAAACCAGTGTGGTTGAAGTATAACAACCGAACACAATACAGGATAGCCCGACATATTTAACGTGAAAAATATAAAAACCTCGCCCCAAACATGAACTCAACCGCAATATATTTACTTATTTATTTTAAATCGCTCCGTCAAATAATTTCAGGTCATTGCTTTGTTTTACTTTTGTTTTTGGGGAAAGTGCTCCAACATCGGCAAAAGACTTCAATAAATCCCGGGGGGACTCCATTATATCCTCAGAACATCGAGGCAAGCTTTGCATCCGGCCACGTGTTTCCCAACGATTGCGCGTGGGGGACTCTGCCGCCCGGGGTCTTCTGCTCCGTGCGGTGCCTGTGCGTGCCTCTGCATGCATGCATCTGGCTCGCCGGCCGTGTGCTGCAGATTGCCGATCGTCTTTCCGAGTTCCCTTGCATCCTTGCAGTGAGACGACGGCACGCTTCTGTGCTCCAGACGCGAAACGACGTTAAAAATGCGGGCGGCTGCGCGGTTGGATTTTTTGGTTTTGAGAACGAAACGACGATCGTTGAAACGAAAAAATTATAAAAACAAAAAATTCACGATGAACCACGAAACAAAAACACAAGACGTGGCATAACCCTCCCCCCCACCCCCCCCTCCCCCCGCCAAACAAACATTCCCTAAACATTCCTGAAAGAGCAGACACGTTCCGACCCGGCGGCGCCAAATTCGTTTACCGTCTTACGGCGAACATCGGCAAAGAATGTCCGAACCGGTCGCGGGCCTCCCCCCCCCCCCAATCAGCACCCCCCAGCTCCTGTCCTTCGCCCCGCACCTCCGATTAGTAATGGCTGGCTACGTCTGGTACGAAAGAGGATCAATGTACATTGTTGATCCGTAACAGAGGTTTTTTTTTGGGGGGGGTTAGCCATCTAACGGCTCTATTGCGGATAATATTGGTCGCGAAAGCCCACGTGTTAAACTGTACATTGTTTCCTGCTATCCCCCTGCACCTCCGATTAGCAACGAAAGAAGTTCAACGTACGTACAGGCCGACTCAAACACGAGTACCTGGTGCAGTGTTTTGTAAAAACAACTGCCCCGGCAGGCTCGTACGGGGGAAGATAACCTTTGACACTTGGTCTTCGTGTGGATTTTTCACGCCGGGTCGTCCGGTTTGTATTTTGTTCCCTCCGCATTTAGAATTTATTACGCATTTAAAGTATTTGGCTGCTACTCGGAATTCCCGCGTGATGATAAGCAACTTCGTTGAGCTGCTAGGTCGCTTCTGAATAAAAAAGAGCTACACAGCACCGTGGTGCCTTACCCGATAAAAAAAAACATTAAAAAAAATAGTTTAAAATAGATTTGCAATAGCTTATTTGGCGGACTACGACACGAACGTGCGGATGACGAGCTGGATGGGGCCCCGGCATACGGGGCACGGCCTGCGCTGCCCGTGGAGCCTCTGGGCGCAGGCGAAGCACGACACCAAGTGGCCCGTTCCCCCGTGCACGATCGTCGCGTCCCGTCGGCGCACGCGGCAGATCACGCACGCCTCCGTCAGCCCGGCCACCGCTCGCTCCTCGCCGGCGGCGGTGGCAGCGGCCGCCGCCGCCGCCGCCTCCTGCTGCTGCTGCTGCTGCTTTCCGCGGTGCTTTGCGGCGGCGGCGGCGGCGGCCATTTTAGCTACCCGGGCAGCCATTTTGACCCCACCGCCGCCACGTCCGACGGCGCTCGCGTCTTCTCCGTCCCCTTCCCCGTCCCCTTCTCCGTCCTCCTCTTCGTCCACCACCTCCACGTCCTCCTCCCGCGCTCCCACCTCGGCGTCGGCCAGAGCCGCCGCCGCCGCCACCTCCACGTCATCCTCCTCCTCGTCCGAGTCACTGCCCGGGTAGATGCCCGAGTCTCTCTGCGAGTCTCTCCGCGGGGACCAGCAGTAGAGGCAGTAGCGGTGGGACAGCAGGTTCACGATGAGGCACTCGCTGCAACGCCAGCTGCCCTGTGTGCCAAAGACCACGAAAAAATACGCGTTTAGAATATTCCCTCGTTATTCGGGAGAGGGATATACGTTCCAGAGATGTTTCGCGGATGATTTCGGGCCTAGGAATATCACACGCTGCGTTTGCCCACTACCACCGTTCCTGTTCCCTCTTCACATTGCCATGATACGGCTACCACTCATCAACCCCCATTCATTCAATCCATTCATCATTAATTACTGTCAGAATAATAATTATTATTCTCATTAAGTGGCTATCACTCAATAAGCCCATTCATTCAATTAATTCATCATTTACTTCTATAATAATTATTATTCTCATATGGCTATCACTCATTGACCCCATTCATTCAATTCATTCATCATTTACTGTTATAATAATTGTTATTATTCTCATTAAGTGGCTATCACTCATTAATCCCATTCATTTAATCCATTCATCCATCATTTACTGTCGTAATTATTATTCCAATTACATGGCTATCACTCATTAACCCCATTCATTCAATGTATTCATCCATCATTTACTCTCGTCAATTTCGCTTTCACCTACAGTAATTAACGCATCATCACAGATTTGCTTCCTCTCATCTATTGTATTCACCTCATCCCCACCATTACACTCACACATTGTAGCGTTCTTGATTCTCTGTAAAGCGCCTTCGTTAAGGCACCGTTGTTAAGGCGCTTTATCAATTCCGATAAGATGAGGTCTCATCACTTTATCTCTCTCATCACTTTATCTCTCTGCATCACTTTATCTCTCGTCACTTTATCTCTCGTCACTTTATCTCTCATCACTTTATCTTTCTCATCACTTTATCTCTCGTCACTTTATCTCTCATCACTTTATCTCTCGTCACTCTATCTCTCATCGCTTTATCTCTCTCGTCACTTTATCTCTAATCACTTTATCTCTCGTCACTTTATCTCTCATCACTTTAACTCTCATCACTTTATCTCTCGTCACTCCATCTCTCATCGCTTTATCTCTCATCACTTTATCTCTCTCATCACTTTATCTCTCATCGCTTTATCTCTAATCGTTTTATCTCTCATCACTTTATCTCTCATCACTTTATCTCTCATCACTTTATCTCTTGTCACTCTATCTCTCATCGCTTTATCTCTCGTAACTTTATCTCTCTCATCACTTTATCTCTCATCACTTTATCTCTCATCACTTTATCTCTCGTCACTCTATCTCTCATCGCTTTATCTCTCATCACTTTATCTCTCATCGCTTTATCTCTCATCACTTTATCTCTCTCATCACTTTATCTCTCTCATCACTTTATCTCTAATCACTTTATCTCTAATCACTTTATCTCTCATCACTTTATCTCTCATCACTTTACCTCTCATCGCTTTATCTCTCATCACTTTACCTCTCGTCGCTTTATCTCTCATCACTTTACCTCTCGTCGCTTTATCTCTCATCGCTTTATCTCTCGTCACTTTATCTCTCGTCACTTTATCTCTCGTCACTTTATCTCTTGTCGCTTTATCTCTCATCACTTTACCTCTCGTCGCTTTATCTCTCATCGCTTTATCTCTCGTCGCTTTATCTCTCGTCACTTTATCTCTCGTCGCTTTATCTCTCGTCGCTTTATCTCTCATCACTTTATCTCTCATCGCTTTATCTCTCATCACCTTACCTCTCGTCGCTTTATCTCTCGTCACTTTATCTCTCTCATCACTTTATCTCTAATCACTTTATCTCTCATCACTTTACCTCTCATCACTTTATCTCTCATCACTTTATCTCTCATCACTTTATCTCTCGTCACTTTATCTCTCATCACTTTATCTCTCGTCACTTTATCTCTCATCACTTTAACTCTCATCACTTTATCTCTCGTCGCTTTATCTCTCGTCGCTTTATCTCTCGTCACTTTATCTCTCATCACTTTAACTCTCATCACTTTATCTCTCCTCACTTTATCTCTCATCACTTTATCTCTCATCACTTTATCTCTCATCGCTTTATCTCCCATCACTTTATCTCTCATCACTTTATCTCTAATGACTTTATCTCTCGTCACTTTATCTCTCGTCACTTTACCTCTCATCACTTTACCTCTCATCACTTTATCTCTAATCACTTTATCTCTCATCACTTTATCTCTCATCACTTTATCTCTCTCATCACTTTACCTCTCATCACTTTATCTCTCATCACTTTATCTCTCGTCACTTTATCTCTCGTCGCTTTATCTCTCGTCACTTTATCTCTAATCACTTTATCTGTCATCACTTTACCTCTCATCACTTTATCTCTAATCACTTTATCTCTCATCACTTTATCTCCCATCACTCTATCTCTCTCATCACTTTACCTCTCATCACTTTATCTCTCATCACTATCTCTCGTCACTTTATCTCTCGTCACTTTATCTCTCATCACTTTATCTCTCGTCACTCTATCTCTCATCGCTTTATCTCTCATCACTTTATCTCTCTCATCACTTTATCTCTAATCACTTTATCTCTCATCACTTTATCTCTCATCACTTTATCTCTAATCACTTTATCTCTCATCACTTTACCTCTCATCTGTTTATCTCTCATCACTTTATCTCTCGTCGCTTTATCTCTCGTCACTTTATCTCTCGTCACTTTATCTCTCTCATCACTTTATCTCTAATCACTTTATCTCTCATCACTTTATCTCTCATCACTATCTCTCATCACTATCTCTCGTCGCTTTATCTCTCGTCACTTTATCTCTCGTCGCTTTATCTCTCGTCACTTTATCTCTCGTCACTTTATCTCTCATCACTTTATCTCTCGTCACTTTATCTCTCGTCACTTTATCTCTAATCACTTTATCTCTCATCACTTTATCTCTCATCACTATCTCTCGTCACTTTATCTCTCTCATCACTTTATCTCTCTCATCACTTTATCTCTCATCACTTTATCTCTCATCACTTTATCTCTCGTCACTTCATCTCTCATCACTATCTCTCATCACTTTATCTCTCGTCACTTTATCTCTCGTCGCTTTATCTCTCGTCACTTTATCTCTCGTTACTTTATCTCTCATCACTTTATCTCTCATCGCTTTATCTCTCTCATCGCTTTATCTCTCATCACTTTATCTCTCATCACTATCTCTCGTCACTTTATCTCTCTCGATGCAGCAGTCATGTAGGGTTTCAGATGCGAGATTCGCGGATAGCCAAACATCGCGGATGGCCAAGTTCGCAAATAACGAGGGAATATCTTTCTTATTCCGTGGCTCTCAAAGTTCTTATCCAGTCCCTCATGGCCTCCCACCTCGTCTCTCCTCTCTCCTCACACTACAGACGAGATGGCACGTTGCTCGGTTTGCTCGCTTGTGCCAAGAACCAGGGCACCGCAGTGGCTACGAGATGTTAACTTCCTCGCCTGGTACGCAGGAGGTCGTGGGTTTCATCCCGAGTCTGATGCCTGCTGCTGTATATTTGGAGTTTGCGTCTCTCATCATCATCACGGTAGCTATGAGATGTTAACTACCTCGCCTGGTATACAGGAGGTCGTGGGTTTGATCCCGACCCTGACGCCTGCTGCTGCTGTATATTTGGAGTTTGCGTCTCTCATCATCATCACGGTAGCTATGAGATGTTAACTACCTCGCCTGGTATACAGGAGGTCGTGGGTTTGATCCCGACCCTGACGCCTGTTGCTGCTGTATATTTGGAGTTTGCGTCTCTCATCATCACGGTGGCTATGAGATGTTAACTACCTCGCCTGGTCTACAGGAGGTCGTGGGTTTGATTCCGACCCTGATGCCTGCTGCTGTATATTTGGAGTTTGCGTGTCTCTCTCTCTCCCCGTGGTCGCATGGATTTTTCTCTGGGTCGTCCGGTTTTTCCCTCCACATTTAGAATCAACGTCACGAGTTTAGAGTATTTAGCTGCTATACATGTCCACGTGATGATGATAGGCCACTTACTTCGTTGAGCTCTCATTTGTGGCCTGGTCGCTTCTAAAAAAGAGCTACATAGCTCAGTGGGACCTTACCTGGTAAAATTAAATGTGTTTTTTTTACATTAATGTTGCACACGTGTGTGTGTGTGTGTACAGGCGTGAGTATTGTACAAGTGTGCATGTTTTACAGATGTGTGTGTTGTATGGGTGTAGCGTGGTTGTGTGTGTGTGTGTTGTATAGTGTGCGTGTTTTGCACGTGTGTGTGTAGCGTGTGATCTGGACGAAGTCCCATCAGTGAGCTCCTCCGGCAAGCAAAGGCTGCGTTAGCTGAGCCATGTAGCCCACATGCTCAGCCACGGCATGCCTCAACAGCTTTTGTTCGACTGGATAGAGGGGGCTAAGGGGCGCGGCACGGGCTAGAGAAGAGATATAGTGATGGGTGAGTGACACGGGCTAGAGAAGAGGTGGAGTGATGTGGTACATGAGGACGTGGAGCTGAGTGGACTTGCCGATAACCGGTACCAGCGGTGTCAATATCGACCTCTGTGAAGGAGGAGGCTCGTGAAGGACGCTACTGGGCAGTTGGAGACAACAACAACAGAGGGCAGAGGAGCGACGCTCACAACAACGAGCGGAGCGCCGGGCGGATAAAACACAGCAAGTTGGCACAATAGGGGGGCACAAGGTGGTGCATCGGCCACTCATCTCAGTCAGTCGACCCGTGGCACCTGCCTGGTCTGCCCCGTGACCTCCTGCCAGCGGGACGTTCGACACTTCACGTGGCCTCAACGTGCACCTAGCCTGAGTGGCGAGTGGCGGTTGTTGTTGTGTGTAGCATGTGCGTGTGTGTAGCATGTGCGCGTGTGTGTGTGCCCACTTACGCTGGGGAAGGCTGTGTGTGCGCGAAGCACGGCCGAGCCGAGGCCTCCTGCGTCCGTTCCCACAAACTCCGTCTCGCAGGGGCTCTGCGACAGACAAAAGATAAAGATCCCCCCCCATCCCACCGTGTAGCCTTTAACAGACTGTAGAGGCAAGTGCTGTTAGCGAGCAGCACCTATGAAGGCCGGCACGGCGCACAAGGGGGGGGGGGGTGGCCAGCACCACGCCCGACCGCCTTTGTCTCCCCAGTGGCGATGTTTACTGCACACCGCACCGGGTGCTCATTTGAGGCCGAGGCGACCTAGGGGAGGCCCAGGACCGGTTCGGATAATCGCCACCGGTGTTGGCCGTGAGCGGGAATCGAACTTGGGTCGCTGGGGAGACCACACAGCTCAGTATGAAAAATAAGAATAGGTTTTTACTCTTTACGGGAATACAGCAGGGGTGTGTTAATATGTTCAATACACCAAATAGAAACCTTTTGTAAGGGATCAAGTTTACTGCATTCACCACACACGGTACTTGCAGTGAACATGCAAACAAACTCGGATAATAATATATTGGGCATTGTCTTTGAAACTGATTGGCCTACACCAGAGACAAGCAGCATTATTTAGGGCCCAGTCTCACCACCAGCGTCAGACCGGAGAACAACGCCAAAAGGCGACCAGTACAAGCACAATGCCACTATCAGAGCATTTTAATTTCGGGGTGAGCAGCTATATTATGGGACCTTTTTGCCAGTATCAAAGTATGAAGGATAAGAATTGGTTTTACCCCTTCCTGGGAATTAAACAGGAGTTGTGTTAAGATGGTCAATTTCACCAAATAGATTCAACCTTTTGCAAGGAATCAAGTACTGCATTGACCACACACAGTACTTGTAGTGAACATACAAACAAACATCCTCTGATAATTATAGATGGCATTTCCTTTGACACTGATTGGCCTACACCAGAGACAGCTACAGCCTTCTTCGTTGGCCTAGTCTCACCACCAGCGTCAGACCAGAGACTAGCGCCAAAAGGCGACCAGTACAAGCACAATGCACGTACCAGAGCATTTGATACTGGCAAAAAAAGGTCCCATAATACACACAGCTCGGTTATCCCACACTCACATCCCCAGGACAGTCCCGACCACGGCCGTCGTGAGCCTCCCACCACCACGCTACGGCATCACCAGAATCCCAATCTTTTCTCATCCTGGAGAAATCCGATGAGCTATGAAGCTCTTTGTTTTACCGATGTCCACCCCCGTCCCCAACCACCACCTCCCGATTCAATAACAAAAATTCGCTCCACGCCGCTGCACGCGCCGGATGATTGTTAAACACGTTAAACACATGACCGCGCCAAGCAATTAGCTCTCTCTGCTTCAACAGAGGAGAGATCACAAACTAAGATTCACATTTCGGCGCGCATGCGTGCAACTATAAACTTTATATATTTTTTATTGATGCCAGGTCAGGCCCCACCGAGCTGTGGAGCTCTCTCTCAGAAGCAACCCGGCAATGAAGTGGGCTCATCAATAGTCGCGTGGAAATTTCGAGCAGCCAAATACTCTAAACGCGTGACGTTGATAATTCTCAATGTGGAGGGGTGGGAAATCGAAAGGACCCGGAGAGGAATCCACGCTACCACAGGAAGAGATACATGAAAACTCCAAATATACAGCAGCAGCAGGCATCAGGGTCAGGATCGAACCCACGACCTCCTGTATACCAGGCGAGGTAGTTAACATCTCATAGCCACCGCGATGATGATGATGATGAGAGACGCAAACTCCAAATATACAGCAGCAGCAGGCGTCAGGGTCGGGATCGAACCCACGACCTCCTGCGTACCAAGCAAGGTAGTTAACATCTCGCCACTGCGGCGCCCTGGTTCTTTAGGATATCGCAAGCGATATTTGATCCTCGTCGCTATGATAATAACAATAAAAATGCTATCGGCATCATCACTCGCGATCGATCCACTGCTGGATGAAGGCCTCTCTCAAGACATCGGCCCACCGCTCGCGATCCCGCGATGCCGTGCCGAGCCGCGCCTGCCGGGCTCGCTGCGGCCCCGTGGCAAGGCCCGGCAGTGTCGGTGGCAAAGGCGGTCCGTGCCCGCAGACGGTCCGCCACGACGCTCCCGGGCGGTTGGAACGCCAACCCGCTCGCTCGCTCACCTCCTCATCGTCGTCGCCATCGTTCATCCCGTCGTGCAGGTAGTACTCGTCGCTCAGCACGGACGACACCTCGTACTCCTCGTCGAACCCTCGGCCCGCCGCGTCGGACCCGGAGTCGAACCGGGGCACGCCGACCCCTCCGGGGTGCGCCGGCGGCGGCTGCGGCGGCGACGGCGGCCGCTGGGGCGGCAGCGGCGGCGACGCCGCCGCCGCTGCCGCGTGCTGAGACGCGGCCCAAGCGGCCGTGCGGGCCTGCTTGTTGGTGGGCGCAGTGGCGGCCTCCATCGCTGAGGGCGAAGCGTCGTCGCCGGGTTACGGTGGGGCGATCGTTTGGGAGACAGCGACGGGGATGACGGGCAGCGAACCGACGATTGTGAGATGCACGTACGTTGAACTTCTTTCGCACCACCCACCGTACGTAGCCAACCGTGGCTAATCGGAGGTGCCGGAGAAGGACGGCAAGCTGAACGCAAAAAAGCGGTTCTAAAGAAATTAGTTTGAAATTTCGCATGATTTAAAAGCTCATAGCCCCCCAGTGGCATCCTGATATCAGAAGGAAGAGCGTTCCAGACGGCCGCAGAATCGCGTCTGAAAGCGTCGCGCGATGCGGTGGCCACCGCCGTCTTTATAAGATGGCTCAGCCAAAAGCCACCGCTGCTGCTGCTGCTGCTGCGAGGATCACCGCAGTTTGCGTGATGATTGGTTCATGCTCCTTTACGAGACCAGCAAAGGGATTCGTGGCAAGCGCTGTGTGTGTGTGTGTGTAATGAGCGCGACTTGAAAACGCACTCGCTCGGCAAAGCGATGGTGATGAAGATGGCGGCGGCGACGGCGATGACGACGACGTCGCCGCCTGCAATGATTTTGTTTGGCTCAAGCGGAAGAGCTGCGGTTCGCGCTGCATGCGGTGGTGCCAGGTGCACCCGTGACCCTTACCGGATTCGGAGAGTTTCCTCCGAGACGACCGTGCCGGGTTCTCCTCAAGGTCGCGGCAATGGTTGGGCATCGCCTGCGAAGGAGGTCGGAGGGCACGGGGGAGGTGAGTGAAAAAAAGACAAGAATAGACAAAATAAAACATCATCATGGCACCTCCTTTGCCAGTAACAAAATATGAGAATAGGTTTTCCCCTTTTGTTCTGGCCACAAAACAGTTGTTTTTAAGATGTTAAAACACCAAACTGAAACCTCTTTACAAGGAATCATGTTACTGCATTAACGACAGTACTTGTGGTCAGAATGCAAACAAAAAACATACTATGGTAATATGATGCATTGTCTTTGAAGCCGGTTGGTCCACACCAGAGACAGCTTTCTTTAAAAAAAAGGTCCCATTTTGTAGCTACTATTCGTCATTTGGCGCTGTTCTCTGGTCTGACACTGGTGGTGAGACTGGGCCACAAAGAAGTCTGTAGCTGTCTCTGTCAAGGCCGTAATTATATTATATATTGAGGGGGGACACATCCCCACCAATATTCAAATATGCTTAAAATGTCCCCCCCCCCCCAATATATTGCTATAAAAAAGTATAAAAAAGTAATAATCATTGCTATGCTATGTAAATAAAAACAACAATTTGCTAAACCTTGGCCACAATATCTGGACTTGCCTTCATATAAATCAACGCATCGATTTCTGTTTATATGATTGTGGTTGCGGTTGTACTTTATTAATCTCTAATCTCTGCCATTACATACAATGAAACAAGAAATGGTTAAAAAAAGTAAAAACAGCGCAATGTAATACAATAACACTATTAGACATTATTGTAAAAAATAAATAAAAAGTCCATCCCATGAGTTAGTTTAATTTTTAAAAAATATTTTTACGCAGGAAATGGCAGGAAATTAGTTTTCAAATTGAGATTTTTTTTTTTCAGGGTTAGGACCCCCCCCAGACACCCTGGAAGATTTGGTCGCCCCCAATGTTGACTCCATGGCTACGGCCTTGGTCTCTGGTGTAGGCCCAATCCGTTTCAAAAACAATGCCCGTGTACATTCATACCTCGGTATACGACCGCTTTGGAATACGTCGAATGTGGTACACGTCGGGATACGACGTCTTGCTTGCTAGAACTTGTAAGGGTCGGGATGAGTCACCAAAGGACCCGCGTAGACCCAGGTGCAAGACTGAAACAAAGCGCCGCTCCTCAGTCTGCCAGTACAATATTTTTATTTCAATTTATTTTAATTTATTTATGCATTCATTTTAATTTGAGTATGCATTTTTTGTAATAAGTAGTGTCTAAATTATTTGATACAACCCCATTAATGTATAATATGCCGTATAAAATATCATTTCTTCTCCCTGTATTTCTTATGGGAAAAATTCGTTTGGTAGACGTCATTTTCGGTATAAGTCATACCCCTTCTGGAACGAATTAACGATGTATACCGAGGTACCACTCTATTATTATGATCAGAGACATGTTTGTTTGCATGTTCACCACAAGTCCTGTGTGTGTGGTCAATGCGGTAAACTCCATTCCTTGCTAAAGGTGTTCTATTTGGTGTTTGAGCATCTTAACACAACTCCTGTTTCATTGCCAGACAGGGTAAAACACTTGAATTGAAGCTTTCGTGACTGCAGGAATCCATACTCTTTGGTTCTTTCGGTAAAGTCACGTGGGTAGAAATAAATACACAAGCGGTCCGTCATCAGGTAGGGAAAGCGTGGCCTGCTGCTGAGGCAGACTGTTTTTAAAAGGTTTGAAATGGGCGTAGCCCAAGGGGCATAAAGAAGTGGGCGGGGCTAGTTATGTTAATGTTGAGAAATTTGCATATAACTGTAAGATAGGAGGAGAGCGGCCTCCTCCATGAGGGCACGGAAGTGGCTATGTTAATGTGAGGAGGCCGCTCTCCTATCTTACAGTTACACGCTAATTCTCCACAAATCTGGCTGTCTGCCTGATGAAGCTGGTTGTAATTACTGGTGAAACGTCGTTACTCAGATTGTATTTGTTGTGGCTTGGCTCTCCAACACACAACTGGTGTGGCTGTACTAGCACGCTACACTATACACTACACTATTATACACTACACTATACACTACACTATACACTACACTTTACTCTACTATACACTACACTATTATACACTACACTATACACTACTATACACTACACTATTATACACTACACTATACACTATACTATACACTACACTATACACTACTATACACTACACTATTATACACTACACTATACACTATACTATACACTACACTCTACACTACTATACACTACACTATTATACACTACACTACTATACACTACACTATACACTACTATACACTACACTATTATACACTACACTATACACTACACTATACACTACACTATACACTATACTATATACTAATGTTGTACTAGTGACGAATTGGCCACGTTCTGTTTTGCGTGACAACCCTTACTAGCTGGTTGTGTCGGGTGGTGGCGGGTTTAACGACACTTTTTTATATTTACGTGATGTAACCCAAAAAACCTCTTATGGATGATATTGATCGCGAAATCCTACGTGTTAAACTGGGACTGTTATTGTTGTTGTTGTCTTGGGGTGGTCTGGGACTGTTGTTGTTGTCTTGGGGTGGTCTGGGACTGTTGTTATTGTTGTTGTCTTGGTGTGGTCTGGGGCTGTTGTTGTTGTCTTGGGGTGGTCTGGGGCTGTTGTTGTTGTTGTCTTGGTGTGGTCTGGGACTATTGTTGTTGTTGTTGTTGTCTTGGTGTGGTCTGGGACTGTTGTTGTTGTTGTCTTGGTGTGGTCTGGGACTGTTGTTGTTGTTGTTGTTGTCTTGGTGTGGTCTGGGGCTGTTGTTGTTGTTGTTGTCTTGGGGTGGTCTGGGGCTGTTGTTGTTGTTGACTTGGTGTGGTCTGGGACTGTTGTTGTTGTTGTTGTCTTGGTGTGGTCTGGGACTGTTGTTGTTGTTGTTGTTGTCTTGGTGTGGTCTGGGACTGTTGTTGTTGTTGTCTTGGTGTTGTCTGGGACTGTTGTTGTTGTTGTCTTGGTGTGGTCTGGGACTGTTGTTGTTGTTGCCTTGGTGTGGTCTGGGACTATTGTTGTTGTTGACTTGGTGTGGTCTGGGACTGTTGTTGTTGTTGTCTTGGTGTGGTCTGGGACTGTTGTTGTTGTTGTCTTGGTGTGGTCTGGGATTGTTGTTGTTGTTGTTGTCTTGGTGTGGTCTGGGACTGTTGTTGTTGTTGTCTTGGTGTGGTCTGGGACTGTTGTTGTTGTCTTGGTGTGGTCTGGGGCTGTTGTTGTTGTTGTCTTGGGGTGGTCTGGGGCTGTTGTTGTTGTTGTTGTTGTCTTGGTGTGGTCTGGGACTGTTGTTGTTGTTGTTGTCTTGGTGTGGTCTGGGACTGTTGTTGTTGTTGTTGTCTTGGTGTGGTCTGGGACTGTTGTTGTTGTTGTTGTTGTCTTGGTGTTGTCTGGGACTGTTGTTGTTGTTGTCTTGGTGTGGTCTGGGACTGTTGTTGTTGTTGTTGCCTTGGTGTGGTCTGGGACTATTGTTGTTGTTGACTTGGTGTGGTCTGGGACTGTTGTTGTTGTCTTGGTGTGGTCTGGGACTGTTGTTGTTGTTGTCTTGGTGTGGTCTGGGACTGTTGTTGTTGTCTTGGTGTGGTCTGGGACTGTTGTTGTTGTTGTTGTCTTGGTGTGGTCTGGGACTGTTGTTGTTGTCTTGGTGTGGCTTGCATTTATTATTTAAAAATCGGCAGAACTTTATATACTTTAGCAATGTGTACTTTTATACTTTTTTTAATTTAAATTTTGTGATTTGCTTAACTTTCCTACACTTAGCACCCCAACTGTATTTTGTATTGTTTGTGTTGTAACTTTCTAGCTCATGGCATTCCTCCTCCAGTCTAAATAAAAATGCTGATTTTCATCAGCAACGTCAGGGCTTGCTTGAAGCAATGCTGGTTGAACTGCCAGATGCTTATAGGCAAAGGATTGGTTCCGATATTCAGTGTCTCATCAGTAGAATCAGAGCTTGAAGCAATGCTGGTCGGACTGCCAGGTAACTCTAGACATAGGCCCTCTCTGGGGAAATCCGAATTCACTTCTCTGGCCGCCACTGGGGAGACAAAGGCGGCCGGGCGTGGTGCCGGCCAGAGAGGTAGTGTAGCGGTTAGCGCGCTGCGTTACGAATCTGGCAACCCTCGTTCAATTCCCACTCACGACCAACACCAGTGACGATTATCTGAACCGGTCGTGGGCCTCCCCTAGGTCGACTCAGCCTCTACTAGGTACCTGGTGCGATGTACAGTAAATATCGCCACTGGGGAGACAAAGGCGGTCGGACGTGGTGCTGGCCCACCCACCCCCTCGTGTGCCTTCATAGGTGCTACTTGCTAACAGCACTTGCCCCAACAGTCTGTTAAGGCTATACGGGGGATCTTTGTCTTACGCTTTAGTGGGGAGCGGTGGCGCAGTGGTTAGCGCACTTGCGCTAGGCACCCAGTGAAACAGAGTTCAACTCCTGCTCACGACCAATAACAGTGGCAGCGAATGTATGAACCGGTCCTGGGTCGTCCCCTAGGTCGACTCAGCCTCAAAATGAGTAACTGGTGCGGTGTGTATTAAACACCGTCACTGGGGAGACAAAGGCGGCCGGGCGTGGTGCTGGCCACCCACCCCACCCCGTCATAGGTGTGCTATGTCGGCATTCATGGGCGGTACACTCCTATCAGCACTTACCCCCTACAATCGATGGAGCGCTACACAGAATCAGAATCATTATTCATGCCGGAAGAATCCGATAAGCTATAAAGCTCTTTTTCACAGGCGTCCAGTCGGGGCACGGGGTAAGAACATGACAACAAACAAAATAAAAACACGATAGGAAGTGCGAAGTACAACAGTGGTAAACACATCACCAAAACACAAACAAATACAAAAGTAATTACATGCTAGTTACATGCTAGTTACATGATAATTTCTCACTTTAACGTCATGCATAATATCTTACATTAACGTAGCCACTTCCGTACCCAGTTACATGCTAATTTCTCACACTAACATCACTAGACCAAGCCACTCCTTAATAACCCTTGGGCTACACCCATTTCAAACCTCTAGAACAGTCTGCATCAGCAGCAGGCCACGCTTTCCCACCAGATGACGGACCGCTTGTGCTGCGCCCGAAACGTCGTGATTTATTTTATTTATTTCTACCAACGTGACTTTACCGAAAGAACCAAAGAGTATGGATTCCTGCAGTCACGAAAGATTAATATCAAGATTAAATACAACGAAATCATCCCTATCGTTGCAGACAAGGCTCACCGAGGTATTTAACTTGTTTTTTTAAAGCGACCTGGCCACAAATGATAGCTCAACAAAGTGGCTTATCACTTGGGCATTTATAACGGCAAAATAATCTAAATAGTCTAAACGCGCGTTTCTAAGTACGGAGGGGAAAACCCGGAGAAAAAATTCCACGCGACCACAAAGCAAGAGACGTGCAACTTCTAAATGTCATGAACTTTTAAGATACCACGAAGGGATATGTTATCCGGGTCGTAATAATAATACTAATAATGATATCGGCATCATCAACCGGAGGACCCCGAGAAAGAAAAAAAAAACACTCACGACCACGGTGTGAGAGAGAGAGACACGGCAAACTCCAAATATACAGCAGCAGCAGGCGTCAGGGTCGGGATCGAACCCACGACCTCCTGCGTACCAGGCGAGGTAGTTAACATCTCATAACCACCGTGATGATGACGAGAGACGCAAACTCCAAATATACAGCAGCAGCAGGCGTCAGGGTCGGGATCGAACCCACGACCTCCTGTATACCAGGCGAGGTAGTTAACATCTCATAGCCACCGTGATGATGACGAGAGACGCAAACTCCAAATATACAGCAGCAGCAGGCGTCAGGGTCGGGATCGAACCCACGACCTCCTGCGTACCAGGCGAGGTAGTTAACATCTCATAGCCACCGTGATGATGACGAGACACGCAAACTCCAAATATACAGCAGCAGCAGCAGGCGTCAGGGTCGGGATCGAACCCACGACCTCCTGTACACCAGACGAGGTAGTTAACATCTCATAGCCACCGTGATGATGACGAGAGACGCAAACTCCAAATATACAGCAGCAGCAGCAGCAGGCGTCAGGGTCGGGATCGAACCCACGACCTCCTGCGTACCAGGCGAGGTAGTTAACATCTCATAGCCACCGTGATGATGACGAGAGACGCAAACTCCAAATATACAGCAGCAGGCGTCACAGGGTCGGGATCGAACCCACGACCTCCTGCGTACCAGGCGAGGTAGTTAACGTCTCCTGGTCACCGTGATGATGACGAGAGATGCAAACTCCAATTATACAGCAGCAGCAGGCGTCAGGGTCGGGATCGAACCCACGACCTCCTGCGTACCAGGCGAGGTAGTCAACATCTCATAGCCACCGCGGCGTTCCCATTGTCAAGCAGTTTTAAGATATCACAAAGCGATATTTTATCCGCGTCGCAATGAAAATAAAATGATAATAATGATGATATCGGCATCATAAACCGGAGAACTCGAAGAGAAAAAAAGACTCACAAGGCCACGGGGTGAGAGAGAGAGAGACACGCAAACTCCAAATGTACAGGTGGTGAGGGGGACGTTTGTCTTTGTCGTGGATGATGTCGTGATGAAGTCACTCGGCATTCCTCGCAAGGCGAGAAGCTATTTTTTAAAGGCGCACCCCTAAGACAGTGACACACACACACACACACGCGCACACAGACACCAAGGCGCACAAAGGACAAAGGTCCCCCGTGTAGCCTTAACGGACTGTAGGGGCAAGTGCTGTTAGCGAAGACCGGCACGGCACACGAGGGGGTGGGTGTCCAACACCACGCCCGGCCGCCTTTGTCTCCCCAGCGGCGATGTTTTTACGCACCGCCACCAAGTTACTCATTTGAGGCTGAGTCGACCTAGGGGAGGCCCAGGACCGGTCCAGACAGTCGTCACCGGTGTTGGCCGTGAGCAGGGAATCGAACCCGTGTCCGCCAGGTTCGTAGCGCAGCGTAGCGCTAACCGCTACGCTACCGCTCCCCACTCCAACACACGCACCAACACACACACACACGGACACACGCATACCTGTTCACACCCACACACCCACGCATACTATACATAGGCAACTGCACACCCACGCATACCTATACATAGGCCACTGCACACCCCACACACAATGCGTATCTTACACGCACGGATCATCATCACCGATCGGCCATGATCAATCCACTGCTGGGTGAAGCGCCCTTTCGTGCGATTATCCGTTGTCACCCATCATCAACATCTCAGTCTGTCTGTCTCTCTCTCTCTGCTAAAGCCCTCTCTCGTCGTGGGCAGCAGCAGCAACGCTCGGCATTGAGGCGTCCTCTATCGCTCCTGAACCACACCGTCATATTCTAGACTGAGTGAGAATAGCGTACGGACAATGGTAAGGCTCTCGGCAATATTAGTGTACGGGAAATGTTAAGTCTGTGGGTAATGATAAGGCTATGGGCAATGTAAGTCTATGGGCAATGTTATTCTATGGGCAAGGTAAGTCTGGTAAATGTTAGTCTATGAACAAGGTAAGTCTATGGGAAATATTAGTCTATGGGTAAGGTAAGTCTATGGTGAATGAGTCTCTGGGCAATGTTAGTCTATGGGCAATGTTAGTCTATGGGCAAGGTAAGTCTGGTAAATGTTAGTCTATGAAGAAGGTAAGTCTATGGGCAATATTAGTCTATGGGCAAGGTAAGTCAATGGTGAATGAGTCTCTGGGCAATGTTAGTCTATGAATCTCTGGGCAATGTTAGTCTATGGGCAATGTTAGTCTATGGGCAATGTTAGTCTATGGGCAAGGTAAGTCTATGGTGAATGAGTCTCTGGGCAATGTTAGTCTATGAGTCTCTGGGCAATGTTAGTCTTTGGGCAATGTTAGTCTATGAGTCTCTGGGCAATGTTAGTTTATGGGCAATGTTAGTCTATGGGCAATGTTAGTCTATGGGCAATGTTAGTCTATGGGTAATGTTAGTCTTTGGGCAATGTTAGTCTATGGGCAATGTTAGTCTTTGGGCAATGTTAGTCTATGGGCAATGTTAGTCTTTGGGCAATGTTAGTTTTTGGGCAATGTTAGTCTCTGGGCAATGTTAGTCTATGGGCAATGTTAGTCTATGAGCAATGTTAGTCTCTGGGCAATGTTAGTCTATGGGCAATGTTAGTCTTTGGGCAATGTTAGTCTTTGGGCAATGTTAGTCTATGGGCAATGTTAGTCTATGGGCAATGTTAGTCTTTGGGCAATGTTAGTGTATGGGCAATGTTAGTCTATGGGCAATGTTAGTCTATGGGCAATGTTAGTCTATGGGCAATGTTAGTCTCTGGGCAATGTTAGTCTATGGGCAATGTTAGACTATGGGCAATGTTAGTCTCTGGGCAATGTTAGTCTATGGGCAATGTTAGTCTATGGGCAATGTTAGTCTATGGGCAATGTTAGTCTCTGGGCAATGTTAGTCTCTGGGCAATGTTAGTCTTTGGGCAATGTTAGTCTATGGGCAATGTTAGTCTATGGGCAATGTTAGTCTTTGGGCAATGTTAGTCTTTGGGCAATGTTAGTCTTTGGGCAATGTTAGTCTTTGGGCAATGTTAGTCTATGGGCAATGTTAGTCTATGAGTCTATGGGCAATGTTAGTCTCTGGGCAATGTTAGTCTATGAGTCTCTGGGCAATCTTCTTGGTTCTTTCGGTGAAGTCACGTAGAAGGGAAATAATAAAATAATTAAAATAAAACATAATAAAATAAAATTCTCACGACGTTTCGGCCACAACACAAGCAGCCTTCCTCAGGTGAAGAAACAGAACTGTCGGGAAGACAGCGCTCCAATGAACACCGCTAAGCTTGGCAGCGTCTTTTAAGCTGGGTGGGAGGAGCAGATCGCCTTTACAAAGGAGTTTACATATCAACAGAAGAATTTAGCATTGAAGTAGCTGTGTTAATGTGAGAGATTAGCACGATGTTAAAGTCAGAAATTAGCATGTAACTAGGGGATTAGCATGATGTTAGTGTGAGGGATTAGCATGTAACTGGTCACGGAAGTAGCTATGTTAAAGTCAGAGTTTACATATCAACAGAGGCATTTAGTATATTGATGCTAAAGAACTGCAACTACCCAACTATCATACAATAAACCGATGTGAAAGAACTAAATATAAACTACATCAATATAATCAATGTACTCAATATATTATCCACTAAGCAGAGCTACTAACAAGAAGTCATTATACATTCCACTTCTATGTCGCAAAAAATTATTACAATATGCCTCCAACTAATATTTTTATTATAAACTGCCATAGACAGACCCTAACATTGAATTATACACTGCGTTACTATACACTACCCTATACCTTAGATTATAATAATATTACACTTGTAATATTACACTGGGCAATGTTAGTCTATGAGTCTCTCGGCAATGTTAGTCTATGAGTCTATGAGCAATGTTAGTCTATGAGTCTATGGGCAATGTTAGTCTTTGAGTCTCTGGGCAATGATAGTCTATGAGTCTATGGGCAATGTTAGTCTATGAGTCTCTGGGCAATGTTAATCTATGGGCAATGTTGGTCTATGAGTCTATGGGTAATGTTAGTCTATGTGTCTATGCGCAATGTTAGTCTATGAGTCTATGGGCAATGTTAATCTATGGGCAATGTTAGTGCACCTTGAGGCCACGTGAAGTGTCGAACTCCCGCTGGCAGAAGATCACGGGGCAGACCCAAGTGCCACGGGTCGACTGACTAAGATGACTGAGATGACGGGCTGATGCACCACCTGTGCCCCCTACTGTGCCAACCTGCTGTGCTTAAGCCACCCGGCGGTCCGCTCGTTGTTGTGAGCGTCGCTCCTCTGCCCTCCGTTGTTGTTGAAGGGCGACTACCTCCAACTGCCCAGTAGCGTCCTTCACGAGCCTCCTCCACACTGCCATAGACAGACCCCAACATTGAATTATACACTGCGTTGCTATACACTACCGTATACCTTAGATTATAATAATATTACACTTGTAATATTACACTGGGCAATGTTAGTCTATGAGTCTCTCGGCAATGTTAGTCTATGAGTCTATGGGCAATGTTAGTCTATGAGTCTATGGGCAATGTTAGTCTTTGAGTCTCTGGGCAATGTTAGTCTATGAGTCTATGGGCAATGTTAGTCTATGAGTCTCTGGGCAATGTTAGTCTATGGGCAATGTTAGTCTATGAGTCTATGGGTAATGTTAGTCTATGAGTCTATGGGCAATGTTAGTCTATGAGTCTCTGGGCAATGTTAGTCTACGAGTCTGTGGGCAATGTTAGTCTATGAGTCTCTGGGCAATGTTAGTCTATGAGTCTATGGGCAATGTTAATCTATGGGCAATGTTAGTCTACGAGTCTCTGGGCAATGTTAGTCTATGAGTCTCTGGGTAATGTTAGTCTATGAGTCTCTGGGCAATGTTAGTCTATGAGTCTCTGGGCAATGTTAGTCTATGAGTCTCTGGGCAATTCTAGATTTGAAGCTTTCGTGACTGCAAGGATCCATACTCTTTGGTTCTATTCGGTAAAGTCATGTAGGTAGGAGACCTGATGGCTCACTGGGGCATTCTGTCTACAGGAAACCCACCCACACAGATTCCTACTTGAAACCTGAATCCCACCACCACCCAGCTCAAAAGAATTCTCTCATCAAAACGTTATACCACAGGACACATTGCATTTCGGACCAACACCACCTGACCAGTGAATTAAAACATGTACACCTGGCCCTCAAGAGAAACGGATACTCTGACCGTACCATCCGCCAAGCTGTTTCTCCCTCCATACAGAAACAACCACTTGATGCTCCGGTCAAAACCATCACACTACCATATATAGCAGGCGTTACTAAAAAGATCTCCAAAATTCTAAACAAACACAAGATCCTGGTCCGGTTCAATTCAGTACACAAAATCCGTGACCTGATCCCATCCGTGAAGGATGTCGTTCCTGACTTACAGTACCCCGGGGTTTACAAACTGAGCTGCACCTGTGGTGACTGCTATATAGGGGAGACGAAACGACATGTCTCTGACCGAAATCGCGAGCAGAAATCAGATTTGAAACACGGCAGAACGAATTCTTCTGCCGTAGCTGATCACTGTTACAACGCTGTGGGTGATCACGATATAGTTTTCTCCGATACCAAGGTTCTCTGAAAACCCACGGGGTTTTTTTATCAGAGACTTGTCCACGAGGCAATTCAGATTTACAAATACAGACACAATTTCAACCGAGAGGATGGTTTCAAATTAAGCAAACTTTGGAAAGATGTTCTAAATCAAATCAAACATTAAACTAATTTTCAATGGTACAGTATATTAATCAAGTAGTGGTATTCCAAACTTTGACAGCAGCTTATTTGCCTTCACACCAATATTATGTAAACTCCCCCCCCCCCCCCACCGTGCAGGTCCAGTGCATCATTTTATGTTAATTCCTTTGTCAATGCGTTGTTTTGTTTCCTTCCACACAGATTAAAGGAAGCGACCTGGGCTTGCTGTCTTCACTCCAACGCTGTCCTCTGGACAGTCCAGTCCCTTCACCTGATGAAGGCCACTTGTGTTGTGGCCGAAACGTCGTGATTTTTTGTTATTTTATTTTTACCTACGTGACTTTACCGAATAGAACCAAAGAGTATGGATCTCTGGGCAATGTTAGTCTATGAGTCTATGGGCAATGTTAGTCTATGAGTATATGGGCAATGTTAGTCTATGAGTCTCTGGGCAATGTTAGTCTACGAGTCTATGGTCAATGTTAGTCTATGAGTCTCTGGGCAATGTTAGTCTCTGGGCAATGTTAGTCTATGGGCAATGTTAGTCTATGAGTCTATGGGCAATGTTAGTCTATGAGTCTTGGAACAATGTTAGTCTATGAGTCTATGGGCAATGTTAGTCTATGAGTCTCTGGGCAATGTTAGTCTACGAGTCTATGGGCAATGTTAGTCTATGAGTCTATGGGCAATGTTAGTCTATGAGTCTATGGGCAATGTTAGTCTATGAGTCTCTGGGCAATGTTAGTCTACGAGTCTATGGGCAATGTTAGTCTATGAGTCTATGGGCAATGTTAGTCTATGAGTCTATGGTCAATGTTAGTCTATGAGTCTATGGGCAATGTGAGTCTATGAGTCTATGGGCAATGTTAGTCTATGAGTCTATGGGCAATGTTAGTCTATGAGTCTCTGGGCAATGTTAGTCTCTGGGCAATGTTTGTCTACGAGTCTCTGGGCAATGTTAGTCTATGAGTCTATGGGCAATGTTAGTCTATGAGTCTCTGGGCAATGTTAGTCTATGAGTCTCTGGGCAATATTAGTCTATGAGTCTATGGGCAATGTTAGTCTATGAGTCTATGGGCAATGTTTGTCTACGAGTCTCTGGGCAATGTTAGTCTATGAGTCTATGGGCAATGTTAGTCTATGAGTCTCTGGGCAATGTTAGTCTATGAGTCTATGGGCAATGTTAGTCTATGAGTCTCTGGGCAATGTTAGTCTATGAGTCTATGGTCAATGTTAGTCTATGAGTCTCTGGGTAATGTTAGTCTATGAGTCTATGGGCAATGTTAGTCTATGAGTCTCTGGGTAATGTTAGTCTATGAGTCTATGGTCAATGTTAGTCTATGAGTCTCTGGGCAATGTTAGTCTATGAGTCTCTGGGCAATGTTAGTCTATGAGTCTCTGGGTAATGTTAGTCTATGAGTCTATGGGCAATGTTAGTCTATGAGTCTCTGGGCAATGTTAGTCTATGAGTCTCTGGGCAATGTTAGTCTATGGGCAATGTTGGTCTATGAGTCTATGGGTAATGTTAGTCTATGTGTCTATGCGCAATGTTAGTCTATGAGTCTATGGGCAATGTTAATCTATGGGCAATGTTAGTGCACCTTGAGGCCACGTGAAGTGTCGAACTTCCGCTGGCAGAAGGTCACGGGGCAGACCCAAGTGCCACGGGTCGACTGACTAAGATGACTGAGATGACGGGCTGATGCACCACCTGTGCCCCCTACTGTGCCAACCTGCTGTGCTTAAGCCACCCGGCGGTCCGCTCGTTGTTGTGAGCGTCGCTCCTCTGCCCTCCGTTGTTGTTGAAGGGCGACTACCTCCAACTGCCCAGTAGCGTCCTTCACGAGCCTCCTCCACACTGCCATAGACAGACCCCAACATTGAATTATACACTGCGTTGCTATACACTACCGTATACCTTAGATTATAATAATATTACACTTGTAATATTACACTGGGCAATGTTAGTCTATGAGTCTCTCGGCAATGTTAGTCTATGAGTCTATGGGCAATGTTAGTCTATGAGTCTATGGGCAATGTTAGTCTTTGAGTCTCTGGGCAATGTTAGTCTATGAGTCTATGGGCAATGTTAGTCTATGAGTCTCTGGGCAATATTAGTCTATGGGCAAGGTAAGTCAATGGTGAATGAGTCTCTGGGCAATGTTAGTCTATGAATCTCTGGGCAATGTTAGTCTATGGGCAATGTTAGTCTATGGGCAATGTTAGTCTATGGGCAAGGTAAGTCTATGGTGAATGAGTCTCTGGGCAATGTTAGTCTATGAGTCTCTGGGCAATGTTAGTCTTTGGGCAATGTTAGTCTATGAGTCTCTGGGCAATGTTAGTTTATGGGCAATGTTAGTCTATGGGCAATGTTAGTCTATGGGCAATGTTAGTCTATGGGTAATGTTAGTCTTTGGGCAATGTTAGTCTATGGGCAATGTTAGTCTTTGGGCAATGTTAGTCTATGGGCAATGTTAGTCTTTGGGCAATGTTAGTTTTTGGGCAATGTTAGTCTCTGGGCAATGTTAGTCTATGGGCAATGTTAGTCTATGAGCAATGTTAGTCTCTGGGCAATGTTAGTCTATGGGCAATGTTAGTCTTTGGGCAATGTTAGTCTTTGGGCAATGTTAGTCTATGGGCAATGTTAGTCTATGGGCAATGTTAGTCTTTGGGCAATGTTAGTGTATGGGCAATGTTAGTCTATGGGCAATGTTAGTCTATGGGCAATGTTAGTCTATGGGCAATGTTAGTCTCTGGGCAATGTTAGTCTATGGGCAATGTTAGACTATGGGCAATGTTAGTCTCTGGGCAATGTTAGTCTTTGGGCAATGTTAGACTATGGGCAATGTTAGTCTCTGGGCAATGTTAGTCTATGGGCAATGTTAGTCTATGGGCAATGTTAGTCTCTGGGCAATGTTAGTCTATGGGCAATGTTAGACTATGGGCAATGTTAGTCTCTGGGCAATGTTAGTCTATGGGCAATGTTAGTCTTTGGGCAATGTTAGTCTATGGGCAATGTTAGTCTATGGGCAATGTTAGTCTTTGGGCAATGTTAGTCTTTGGGCAATGTTAGTCTTTGGGCAATGTTAGTCTTTGGGCAATGTTAGTCTATGGGCAATGTTAGTCTATGAGTCTATGGGCAATGTTAGTCTCTGGGCAATGTTAGTCTATGAGTCTCTGGGCAATCTTCTTGGTTCTTTCGGTGAAGTCACGTAGAAGGGAAATAATAAAATAATTAAAATAAAACATAATAAAATAAAATTCTCACGACGTTTCGGCCACAACACAAGCAGCCTTCCTCAGGTGAAGAAACAGAACTGTCGGGAAGACAGCGCTCCAATGAACACCGCTAAGCTTGGCAGCGTCTTTTAAGCTGGGTGGGAGGAGCAGATCGCCTTTACAAAGGAGTTTACATATCAACAGAAGAATTTAGCATTGAAGTAGCTGTGTTAATGTGAGAGATTAGCACGATGTTAAAGTCAGAAATTAGCATGTAACTGGGGGATTAGCATGATGTTAGTGTGAGGGATTAGCATGTAACTGGTCACGGAAGTAGCTATGTTAAAGTCAGAGTTTACATATCAACAGAGGCATTTAGTATATTGATGCTAAAGAACTGCAACTACCCAACTATCATACAATAAACCGATGTGAAAGAACTAAATATAAACTACATCAATATAATCAATGTACTCAATATATTATCCACTAAGCAGAGCTACTAACAAGAAGTCATTATACATTCCACTTCTATGTCGCAAAAAATTATTACAATATGCCTCCAACTAATATTTTTATTATAAACTGCCATAGACAGACCCTAACATTGAATTATACACTGCGTTACTATACACTACCCTATACCTTAGATTATAATAATATTACACTTGTAATATTACACTGGGCAATGTTAGTCTATGAGTCTCTCGGCAATGTTAGTCTATGAGTCTATGGGCAATGTTAGTCTATGAGTCTATGGGCAATGTTAGTCTTTGAGTCTCTGGGCAATGTTAGTCTATGAGTCTATGGGCAATGTTAGTCTATGAGTCTCTGGGCAATGTTAATCTATGGGCAATGTTGGTCTATGAGTCTATGGGTAATGTTAGTCTATGTGTCTATGCGCAATGTTAGTCTATGAGTCTATGGGCAATGTTAATCTATGGGCAATGTTAGTGCACCTTGAGGCCACGTGAAGTGTCGAACTCCCGCTGGCAGAAGATCACGGGGCAGACCCAAGTGCCACGGGTCGACTGACTAAGATGACTGAGATGACGGGCTGATGCACCACCTGTGCCCCCTACTGTGCCAACCTGCTGTGCTTAAGCCACCCGGCGGTCCGCTCGTTGTTGTGAGCGTCGCTCCTCTGCCCTCCGTTGTTGTTGAAGGGCGACTACCTCCAACTGCCCAGTAGCGTCCTTCACGAGCCTCCTCCACACTGCCATAAACAGACCCCAACATTGAATTATACACTGCGTTGCTATACACTACCGTATACCTTAGATTATAATAATATTACACTTGTAATATTACACTGGGCAATGTTAGTCTATGAGTCTCTCGGCAATGTTAGTCTATGAGTCTATGGGCAATGTTAGTCTATGAGTCTATGGGCAATGTTAGTCTTTGAGTCTCTGGGCAATGTTAGTCTATGAGTCTATGGGCAATGTTAGTCTATGAGTCTCTGGGCAATGTTAGTCTATGGGCAATGTTAGTCTATGAGTCTATGGGTAATGTTAGTCTATGAGTCTATGGGCAATGTTAGTCTATGAGTCTCTGGGCAATGTTAGTCTACGAGTCTGTGGGCAATGTTAGTCTATGAGTCTCTGGGCAATGTTAGTCTATGAGTCTATGGGCAATGTTAATCTATGGGCAATGTTAGTCTACGAGTCTCTGGGCAATGTTAGTCTATGAGTCTCTGGGTAATGTTAGTCTATGAGTCTCTGGGCAATGTTAGTCTATGAGTCTCTGGGCAATGTTAGTCTATGAGTCTCTGGGCAATTCTAGATTTGAAGCTTTCGTGACTGCAAGGATCCATACTCTTTGGTTCTATTCGGTAAAGTCATGTAGGTAGGAGACCTGATGGCTCACTGGGGCATTCTGTCTACAGGAAACCCACCCACACAGATTCCTACTTGAAACCTGAATCCCACCACCACCCAGCTCAAAAGAATTCTCTCATCAAAACGTTATACCACAGGACACATTGCATTTCGGACCAACACCACCTGACCAGTGAATTAAAACATGTACACCTGGCCCTCAAGAGAAACGGATACTCTGACCGTACCATCCGCCAAGCTGTTTCTCCCTCCATACAGAAACAACCACTTGATGCTCCGGTCAAAACCATCACACTACCATATATAGCAGGCGTTACTAAAAAGATCTCCAAAATTCTAAACAAACACAAGATCCTGGTCCGGTTCAATTCAGTACACAAAATCCGTGACCTGATCCCATCCGTGAAGGATGTCGTTCCTGACTTACAGTACCCCGGGGTTTACAAACTGAGCTGCACCTGTGGTGACTGCTATATCGGGGAGACGAAACGACATGTCTCTGACCGAAATCGCGAGCAGAAATCAGATTTGAAACACGGCAGAACGAATTCTTCTGCCGTAGCTGATCACTGTTACAACGCTGTGGGTGATCACGATATAGTTTTCTCCGATACCAAGGTTCTCTGAAAACCCACGGGGTTTTTTATCAGAGATTTGTCCACGAGGCAATTCAGATTTACAAATACAGACACAATTTCAACCGAGAGGATGGTTTCAAATTAAGCAAACTTTGGAAAGATGTTCTAAATCAAATCAAACATTAAAGTAATTTTCAATGGTACAGTATATTAATCAAGTAGTGGTATTCCAAACTTTGACAGCAGCTTATTTGCCTTCACACCAATATTATGTAAACTCCCCCCCCCCCCACCGTGCAGGTCCAGTGCATCATTTTATGTTAATTCCTTTGTCAATGCGTTGTTTTGTTTCCTTCCACACAGATTAAAGGAAGCGACCTGGGCTTGCTGTCTTCACTCCAACGCTGTCCTCTGGACAGTCCAGTCCCTTCACCTGATGAAGGCCACTTGTGTTGTGGCCGAAACGTCGTGATTTTTTGTTATTTTATTTTTACCTACGTGACTTTACCGAATAGAACCAAAGAGTATGGATCTCTGGGCAATGTTAGTCTATGAGTCTATGGGCAATGTTAGTCTATGAGTATATGGGCAATGTTAGTCTATGAGTCTCTGGGCAATGTTAGTCTACGAGTCTATGGTCAATGTTAGTCTATGAGTCTCTGGGCAATGTTAGTCTCTGGGCAATATTAGTCTATGGGCAATGTTAGTCTATGAGTCTATGGGCAATGTTAGTCTATGAGTCTTGGAGCAATGTTAGTCTATGAGTCTATGGGCAATGTTAGTCTATGAGTCTCTGGGCAATGTTAGTCTACGAGTCTATGGGCAATGTTAGTCTATGAGTCTATGGGCAATGTTAGTCTATGAGTCTATGGGCAATGTTAGTCTACGAGTCTATGGTCAATGTTAGTCTATGAGTCTATGGGCAATGTGAGTCTATGAGTCTATGGGCAATGTTAGTCTATGAGTCTATGGGCAATGTTAGTCTATGAGTCTCTGGGCAATGTTAGTCTCTGGGCAATGTTTGTCTACGAGTCTCTGGGCAATGTTAGTCTATGAGTCTATGGGCAATGTTAGTCTATGAGTCTCTGGGCAATGTTAGTCTATGAGTCTCTGGGCAATATTAGTCTATGAGTCTATGGGCAATGTTAGTCTATGAGTCTATGGGCAATGTTTGTCTACGAGTCTCTGGGCAATGTTAGTCTATGAGTCTATGGGCAATGTTAGTCTATGAGTCTCTGGGCAATGTTAGTCTATGAGTCTATGGGCAATGTTAGTCTATGAGTCTCTGGGCAATGTTAGTCTATGAGTCTATGGTCAATGTTAGTCTATGAGTCTCTGGGTAATGTTATTCTATGAGTCTATGGGCAATGTTAGTCTATGAGTCTCTGGGTAATGTTAGTCTATGAGTCTATGGTCAATGTTAGTCTATGAGTCTCTGGGCAATGTTAGTCTATGAGTCTCTGGGCAATGTTAGTCTATGAGTCTCTGGGTAATGTTAGTCTATGAGTCTATGGGCAATGTTAGTCTATGAGTCTCTGGGCAATGTTAGTCTATGGGCAATGTTAATCTATGGGCAATGTTAGTCTATGAGTCTCTGGGTAATGTTAGTCTATGAGTCTATGGGCAATGTTAGTCTCTGGGCAATGTTTGTCTACGAGTCTCTGGGCAATGTTAGTCTATGAGTCTCTGGGCAATGTTAGTCTACGAGTCTATGGGCAATGTTAGTCTCTGGGCAATGTTTGTCTACGAGTCTCTGGGCAATGTTAGTCTATGAGTCTATGGGCAATGTTAATCTATGGGAAATGTTAGTCTATGAGTCTCTGGGCAATGTTAGTCTATGGGCAATGTTAGTCTATGGGCAATGTTAGTCTATGGGCAATGTTAGTCTATGAGTCCATGGGGTCTATGAGTCGATGGGCTAAAAAATGAACCCACTGTGGCGGTCTGCGCTCCTTCAACGGACGAGGTGGAACAGCGACACGACACGAACCCTCTCTCGTAGTGGCCACCCACCCCCTCGTGTGCTAACAGTGCCGGCCTTCACAGGTGGTGCTGCTCGCTAACAGCACTCGCCCCAACAGTCTGTTAAGGCTGTACGGGGGGGGGCTATCTCTGTATCTGTGCGTTGTAAAAGCCTCTGCTATAAATAGACTCTTGGCAGGGACACGCACGCGCACGCACGCGTACGCACGCACGCACGTCCACACACGCGCGCACAGGAAGAAGCATTAAATAAATACCGCGTGACACTGCAGCCCGACGCAATCTCCACCCAACCACCGCACTGAACTATGGGCGAGGAATCACGAAACCGGTTGTGTTTGCCCGTAAGCCATCGAATTTTCAACGTGGTGTGCTGCGCGCGTGGCATTCTCTCTCGCGCTTGACAACAAAAGGGGGTGGGTCCAGAGATACTCTTGGATTGCCGAACCCACCCACGATTTTATTTTTGTATCGTAGCCACAACGTCACTTGCGCACACACACACACACGCAGACACAAAGATCCCCCAATATAGCCTAACACATGCAGACTGTTAGCGAGTAGCACCTATCAAGGGCGGCACTGTGAGCACACGAGGGGGTGGGTGGGCAGCAACCGAACCCCGGCCGCCTTTGTCTCTCCCGAGTGGCGATGTTTACGCACCGCAACAGGGTACTGATTTTTTGAGGCTGAGTCGACCTAGGGGAGGTCCGGGGACCGGTTCAGGTAATCGTCGCTGGGTTGGTGGCCGTGAACCGGAATACGAATTCGGGTCCGCCGGGTTTCGTAGCAGAAAAGCGCACTAACCACCACACTACCGCTCCCCCACACGAGCACAACAATAACAACAACAACCGCCACTCGACACTTAGTGGCGGTGACGTCACCACGGCGCTTGGGCCAGGCTAGGTGCACGTCAAGGCCACGTCAAGTGTCGAACGCCCGCTGGCAGGAGGTCACGGGGCAGACCCAGCAGGTGCCACGGGTCGCCTGGCGGAGACGAGTGGCCGATGCACCACCACCTGTGCCCCCATATTGTGCCAACTTGCTATGCTTTATCCACCCGGCGCTCCGCTCGTTGTTGTGAGCGTCGCTCCTCTGCCCTCCGTTGTTGGAGGGCGGCTGCCTCCAACTGCCCAGTAGCGTCCTTCACGAGCCTCCTCCACAGAGGCCGATCTTGACACCGCCGGTACCAGTCATCGGGAAGTCCACTCAGCTCTACGTCCTCCTGTACCACATCACTCCATCTCTTCTCTAGCCCGTGCCGCGCCCGCTTAGCCCCCTCGATCCGGCCGAACAAAAGCTGTTTCAGCATGCGGTGGCTGGGCATGCGGGCTACATGACCCAGCCATCGCAGCCTTGCCTGCCGGAGGAGCTCACCGATGGCACCTTTCCCAGATCTTTCAAGGATTTGTGAGCTCCTCACACAATCCGGCCTGGTTAAACCCAGGATGGATCGTAGGCAGGCTAGCCTAAATATTTCTAACCGGCGAAGATGTTCCATTACGGGGGGTCCACGTTTCGCAAGCGTAGAGAAGGGAGGGAATGACCGTGGCCGAGAAGACCTGAAGCTTAGTGCGGAGCGACAGACCAGGTAGCTTCCACACAGCGTTACGCAACCGATGAAAAGATATTGCAACTCGACTGATTCGGAGTGAGACCTCTGCTGTTAAACTGGAGCCGGCCATAAGCACACTGCCCAGGTATGGGAAACTCTCCACTCTCTCCACAACTGCCCCATCACCGATTGGGAGTTGTGGGGGTGGAGTGTCCGATGGCACAAAATACCCAGGCAGGTGCTTAGTTTTGGTGGGGCTGATGGTAAGGCCCCATCTCTTAGTGGCACGCTCCAGTCTCAGCAGCAGCGTCTCCAACTCCTCCTCTGAATGAGCAGCTATTACCAAATCATCAGCATACATAACGTAGTTGAGCAATAGGGAGCCATCCCTTGACCGCACCTGGGCATCGATATTAAATCATGTGGGAGCCAGAGGACATCCCTGTCGCACCCCAAGGTGTACAGGGAATGGCTCTGACTCCCCTCATGGCGTCTGTGACCACCACAGGGTCTAAACGGACGGGTGCGAGGGGCTGGTAACCCCTCCACCGTAATTTTTTTTTTTTTACCACTAAACCACGTCTAAAATAAAAATACAGACACACACACATACAGACACAACAACAACCGCCATTCGCGACTAAGTGGCGGTGACGTCACCACGACGCTTGTGCCAGGCCATGTGCACCTTGAGGCCACACGCATACAGACACACACATACAAAGACACACACACATACAGACACACACCTGGGCGTGGTATGAAACCTGCAGTCGGGAATGTGCCCGGACTAGTACGGGGGGGGGGAGGGGGGGGATACCTTACCACTGTGGGAAAAGCAACATTTTTTTAATAATATATTTTTTATTTGTGTTAAAACAAGACCCAAATGCTGCCTTTTAAACGCGTTGCCTGTCGGGGCAAGCGCTGTTAGCGAGCATCTGTTAAGTAGCACGCGCAGCGCACGTCTGGACGTGCGTGACAATCTCATTGAGGTGGAGGGAAGCGGAGGAGGGTGGTGGTGGTGGTGGCGGTGGTGGTGGCTGATGGGGTTAAGGAGGGGGAGGGGGGTCGTGGTTTCGGCATTGCGAGGGGTTTAAACAACGAGTTCGGAGGACGGGTTCCTGCCGGCCCTAATCACACGTACTCGTCGTACTGTGTGTGTGGTGGTGGTGTTGGTGTGTGGTGGTGGTGTGTGTGGTGTTGGTGTGGTGGTGTTGGTGTGTGTGGTGTTGGTGTGTGGTGGTGTTGGTGGTGTTGGTGTGTGTGGTGTTGGTGTGTGGTGGTGTTGGTGTGTCTGGTGTTGGTGTGTGTGGTGTTGGCGTGTGTGGTGTTGGTGTGTGTGGTGGTGTTGGTGTGTGTGGTGGTGTTGGTGTGTGTGGTGTTGGTGTGTGGTGGTGTTGGTGTGTGGTGGTGTTGGTGTGTGTGGTGTTGGTGTGTGGTGGTGTTGGTGTGTGTGGTGTTGGTGTGTGGTGGTGTTGGTGTGTGTGGTGTTGGTGGTGTTGGTGTGTGGTGGTGTTGGTGTGTGGTGGTGTTGGTGGTGTTGGTGTGTGTGGTGTTGGTGTGTGGTGGTGTTGGTGTGTGTGGTGTTGGTGTGTGTGGTGTTAGTGTGTGGTGGTGTTGGTGTGTGTGGTGTTGGTGTGTGGTGGTGTTGGTGTGTGCTGGTGTTGGTGTGTGGTGGTGTTGGTGTGTGGTGGTGGTGTGTGTGGTGTTGCTGTGTGTGGTGTTGGTGTGTGGTGGTGTTGGTGTGTGTGGTGTTGGTGTGTGTGGTGTTGGTGTGTGTGGTGTTGGCGTGTGTGGTGTTGGTGTGTGTGGTGGTGTTGGTGTGTGTGGCGGTGTTGGTGTGTGTGGTGTTGGTGTGTGGTGGTGTGGGTGTGTGGTGGTGTTGGTGTGTGTGGTGTTGGTGTGTGGTGGTGTTGGTGTGTGTGGTGTTGGTGTGTGGTGGTGTTGGTGTGTGTGGTGTTGGTGTTGGTGTGTGGTGGTGTTGGTGTGTGGTGGTGTTGGTGGTGTTGGTGTGTGGTGGTGTTGGTGTGTGTGGTGTTGGTGTGTGGTGGTGTTGGTGTGTGTGGTGTTGGTGTGTGGTGGTGTTGGTGTGTGCTGGTGTTGGTGTGTGGTGGTGTTGGTGTGTGGTGGTGGTGTGTGGTGGTGTTGGTGGTGTTGGTGTGTGGTGGTGTTGGTGTGGGTGGTGTTGGTGTGTGTGGTGTTGGTGTGTGTGGTGGTGGTGTAGTTGGTGGTGTTGGTGTGTGTGGTGTTGGTGTGTGTGGTGGTGGGGTAGTTGGTGGTGGTGGTGGTGGTCTCAAGCAGGCCGGTCTCAGACTGCGCGGGTTCGCTTTGTGCGATTCGCTTTGTGCCTCTCTCCTCAAGCTGCAGCTGGCCGATTTCTACTCGAAATTCGCTCTCCTACGCGGTCTAAATTCACTCAGCGGCTGAGGTCGAACGTGAGAGGGATTTACGTACTGTGTGTACTGTGTGTGTACTATGTGTACTGTGTATACCGTGTGTGTACTATGTGTAGTGTGTGTGTACCGTGTGTGTGTACTGTGTGTACCGTGTGTGTACTGTGTGTACTATGTGTAGTGTGTGTACTGTGTGTGTACTATATGTACTGTGTGTGTACCGTGTGTGTGTACTGTGTGTACCGTGTGTGTACTGTGTGTGTGTGTACTGTGTGTGTGTGTGTACTGTGTGCACTGTGTGTACTATATGTGCTGGGTGTGTACTGTGTGTGTACTGTGTGTGTGTACTGTATGTGTGTACTGTATGTACCGTGTGTGTACTGTGTGTACCGTGTGTGTACTATGTGTAGTGTGTGTACTGTTTGTGTACGATGTGTAGTGTGTGTACTGTGTGTGTACTATATTTACTGTGTGTGTGTGTACTGTGTGTGTGTGTCTACTGTGTGTACTATATGTGCTGTGTGTGTACTGTGTGTGTACTGTGTGTGTGTACTGTGTGTACCGTGTGTGTACTGAATGCGCTAATTGGCAGGCAGTTGTCTCCGCGTGCGGTTTCGCTTTGTGTGTCCCCCTGTTTTTGGAAAGCATCTACTACGACTACTACCGCGTAGAGCGAGGGGGAAGCCAGTACACCCATAGACTCGCACAGAGATCCAGACTCACAGAGAGAGAGAGAGAGAGACCCAGAGCTACTACATATGTAGCTACTATATATGTAGCTACCACTCCATATGTAGCTGCCACTACATATGTAGCAGCTACTACATATGTAGTAGCTACTACATAGCTACTACATATGTAGCTACTACTACTACATATGTAGCTGCTACTACATATGTAGTAGCTACTACATAGCTACTACATATGTAGCTGCTACTACATATGTAGTAGCTACTACATAGCTACTACATATGTAGCTACTACTACATATGTAGTAGCTACTACATAGCTACTACATATGTAGCTACTACTACATATGTAGTAGCTACTACATAGCTACTACATATGTAGCTACTACTACATATGTAGTAGCTACTAGTAGCTACTACATATGTCCCCCCCTCGTCACATGGCGTCACAAAAAGTCAGACCCCCCCCTCTCAAATATGACGTCACAAAGCTCTGCCCCCCCCCCCAAAAACCACATTTCCATTTTGAAAATAAAACATGCTTCAAATCGCTTTAAACTATTGTCATTGTAGCGCGTATTTAATGTGGCGCTGCACTCTGATGTTGTAGGAGTGTTGTTATAACAATATGTGTTGCTATAACAATTCTATATTGATTTAAAGTTGCGTATTTTAGGATGTGACGTCACATTTCCCAACCCCCACCCCACAAATGTCTGACCCCCGCCCCCCCCCGTAGGTGCGTGACGTCATTTATGGACGGCCCCCAAACCTACACACCGATCCTCCACAGCCCCACACGGACTCGCATAGAGACCCACACACCTATACAGAGACCCATGGAGTTACACAAAGAACCATTGACATATACTGAGATATCGACAGAGAGACACACAGACGGACAGACAGACGCAATTTCAAGATAGACACGCAGAGACAGTGAGACAGACAGAGACATGCTGACATATACAGACATAGATGGACAGATAACAACAACAACCGCCATTCGCCACTAAGTGGCGGTGACGTCTTCCACGACGCTTGTGCCAGGCCATGTGCACCTTGAGGCCACGTGAAGTGTCGAACGCCCGCTGGCAGGAGGTCACGGGGCAGACCCAAGTGCCACGGGTCGACTGACTGAGATGACTGAGATGACTGGCTGATGCACCAGCTGTGCCCCCTACCGTGCCAACCTGCTGTGCTTTAGCCACCCGGCGCTCCGCTCGTTGTTGTGAGCGTCGCTCCTCCGCCCTCCGTTGTTGCTGGAGGGCGACTGCCTCCAACTGCCCAGTAGCGTCCTTCACGAGCCTCCTCCACAGAGGCCGATCTTGACACCGCTGGTACCAGTCATCGGCAAGATGGACAGATAGACACACACACACAGAGAGACATGGACACAGAGATCAATAGAGGCGGAACAGAGTGCAAGGATGAGCTGCCCGTCGGAGGCCGTAGGACTGCGAGGATGAGCTGGGTGCAGATGCAGCACTTGTCGTAGTTTTAAAAACAAAAACAAATATTACATAGAACACATAGGGGGAACATAGTCATGGAGTAGGGAGAGAGGGGGTATAGAGAGAGGGGGTGGGGGGGGGGGGTAGAGAGAGGGGGGTAGAGAGAGAGAGAGGGAAGGGGTAAGGGGAGCAGAGCGTGAAATATTTTGTGAAATCTTTCATTTAAAAAGGGGGGTTGGGGGTTACATAAAGCAAACCATTGAAAAAAAAACGAAATGATGAACGAAGCAAAGTGCCGACTACACCGAGCATCTTCTTGTTTCCTCTGATCGTCAAAAAAAAGAGAGAGAGACACACACACACACACCAGCCCCAGGGCTTGAACCCAGGTGCCTCAGAGTTGCTGGCTAAGTAGCCTGTCACAGAGGCATCATCGACACGAAGCTACAACTCTAGGGCCTTTTAAATTCCTTCGGCACGACTGCTTCGACTGGGCGAGCCGCATGTCTTCTGAATCCTGGGGTGCGGAGATCTCCGCCTAAATATAGCAGCAGCAGCAGCGCAGAGACACGTTATTCATCCATGGCACGTCATCATCGTCATCATTGTCATCTTGGTCGTCATCACTATCGTCATCATCGTTTTCATTATCGTCGTCATCATTATCGTCGTCATCATTATCGTCGTCATCATTATCGTCGTCATCGTTATCGTCGTCATCGTTATCGTCATCTCGCAGTGGAGCGAAGGGCCGACAGAACGCGTGTTTCATCTACAGGTGCCACGAAGCAGACGAAATGGATACATTTAAATAAATAAAAATCATTTTACGCACCCTAACTCATTGTAAAAAAAATATAAATGTCACCGTGAATAAAATTGGTTTGGGGGCGATACAGAGTTTAAGCCGAGGGAGGGTCAGGCGGCACGGAGACGGAGCGATGGAATCAGCTTCTGTGCAGGAGCGCCGTCACCCCAGACGTTGCATCGCGAGGTCGCGAGCAGGTGGGGGGGGGGGGGGTGCATGGGGGGTGCATGGGGGGCGATGTCCTGCAGAAAGGCCTTCATCCAGCAGTGGATCGATCGCGGCTGATGATACCGATATATCATCATTATTTTATTGTCACCGCGACGCGGATTAAATATCCCTCGTGATACGTTAAGACGTCATAACGAGGTGGTGGATAGGATATGTTAACTACCTCGCCTGGTGTACAGGAAGTCGTGGGGTTCGAGCCCGACCCTGACGCCTGCTGCTGTATGTTTGGAGTTTGTGTGTCTCTCATCATCATCACGGTGGTTAGGAGATGTTGACTACCTCGCCTGGTATACAGGAGGTCGTGGGGTTCGATCCCGACCCTGACGCCTGCTGCTGCTGTATATTTGGAGTTTGCGGTGTCTCTCTCTCTCATCATCACGGTGGCTAGGAGATGTTAACAACCTCGTCTGGTGTACCGGAAGTCGTGGGTTCAATCCTGATCCTGACGCCTGCTGCTTTATATTTGGAGTTTGTGGTGTCTCTCTCTCTCTCGTCATCACGGTGGCTAGGAGATGTTAACAACCTCGCCTGGTGTACAGGAAGTCGTGGGTTCGAGCCCGACCCTGACGCCTGCTGCTGTATGTTTAGAGTTAGCGGTCTCTCTCTCTCTCTCATCATCACGGTGGCTATGAGATGTTAACTACCTCGCCTGGTGTACAGGAAGTCGTGGGTTCGAGCCCGACCCTGACGCCTGCTGCTGTATGTTTAGAGTTAGCGGTGTCTCTCTCTCTCTCGTCATCACGGTGGCTAGGAGATGTTAACAACCTCGCCTGGTGTACAGGAAGTCGTGGGTTCGAGCCCGACCCTGACGCCTGCTGCTGTATGTTTAGAGTTAGCGGTCTCTCTCTCTCTCGTCATCACGGTGGCTAGGAGATGTTAACTACCTCGCCTGGTGTACAGGAAGTCGTGGGTTCGAGCCCGACCCTGACGCCTGCTGCTGTATATTTAGAGTTAGCGGTCTCTCTCTCTGCGGTCGCGTGGATTTTTCACCGTGTCCTCCGATTTCGTTCCCCTCCACATTTAGAATCAACATCAGCGCGATAAGCCGCTTCGTTGGCCTATCATTTGTGGCCAGGTCGCTTCTGAAAAAAAAGAGCTTCCGTAGCTGAGCGGGGCCTTATCTGGTAAAATAAAATAAAAACTATCTACAGTACTTTGATTGTAGTTCAAGATATGTTTGTTCTTTTTTTTCCAATGTCGGTGCTTAATACAAATTAACCACAACATTAAATTAGGCTTTGCAAGGAGTCTGAGCAAATGGAATCATGATGATGATGATGATGGGTCTTGGGTTTGCTAATAGCCGGGCAATTGTGACCCCTCCCCCGGAGGATATGGATCGCTGCTGCAAGGAGTCACTTTGCGAAGCCGTGCAGAGAGCCTGAGGGGGTCACAGCCTTTGAGACGGCGACGACGACGACGATGATGATGATATCTAAAAAAAAATTGAGGAATTGGAATAATTTAGATCGGATGATGTCCCTCTGCACTGGCTTCCAGATGAATGCCACAGGAATCTGGAGTGAGTGTGTGTGTGTTGTCGGGCGACCAGGTTCGATTCCCGCTCATGGCCAACACCAGTGACGATTATCTGAACTAATTATGGGCCTTCATAGGTGTTCGCTAACGGAGCTTGCCCCAACAGTCTGTAAAGGCTACACGGGGGATATTTGTCTTGCACTTACGAACATTTGACTTGCGAACTTCCAGAGATGCGAACAGACGTGTCCATATGTCATGTAGATGCCACATGAAGAACCAGTGGCATCTACATCTGCATAACATCAAGAGCCAGTGGCATCTACATCTGCAGAACATGAAGAACCAGTGGCGTATACATCTGCAGAACGTGAAGAACCAGTGGCATCTACATCTGCAGAACGTGAAGAACCAGTGGCATCTACATCTGCAGAACATGAAGAACCAGTGGCATCTACATTTACAAATTATACAACTTGTAAAGCCATTCCCCGTGTTTAGTGTACACGCCGTACAACACGTTGGGAATCTACAAGAGCAAATCTGGACTTATGAACAAATCAACTTACGAACAGACCTCTGGAGCCTAACTCGTGTGTAAGTAGGGGCGTCCCTGTACATACACATGCAGTCCTGCTATTTTGCTGCCTTTCCTAAGCTTGGGGATCGATATACTTATTCAATGTGAACTTATACTTGATCTATATCACGTATTTATTTTTAGTGATTTGATTTCGTTTCCTATACTTTACATGACCATAGTGTGTTTGTATTGTTTGTTGTTGTAACTTTCTACTGGACATCTGTGGGAAAAAAGAGCTTCATAGCTCATCGGATTTCTCCAGGATGAAAACAAAATTCTGATTCTGGTGTGAACTAGTATTAATTGTTATGATGGTGTCAATGTGTAGCTGGTAAGATGGGTAATTGATGATAATGACGATACTGCTGATGCTGATGATATTTATGATGATAAGTAGCTTAATAAATATCATCACTGCACACAACAGAATCACGACACGCAACATAACCAGTATGCTAACCCAGGGGTCGGGAACCTTTTTGGCTGAGAGAGCCATGAAAGCCACATATTTTAAAATAAATTTCCGTGAGAGCCATATAATACATTTTTAACACTGAATACAACTAAATGCGTGTATTTTTAACTAAGACCACCAATTTTAGAATATAATAAGTCTCTAAATGTATCCTTTTTAATAACGTTGTTATACCAACACCCAATAATAAATAAAATACTTCTTAACATTAATGCGACTTCTGGTGCTGCATGGTTGTGCTGATGGCTTTGTAGTCTGGTTGATACTAGCTTGCACTCTGGACAGTAGCTCTTGGCGCATGCCTTCTTTCTGCTGTCCCCCGCTGGATATTTCGATGCAAATGTAGCATGGCGTGTGCCAAAGTGCTGCTTTATATTTGACCATTTCATCGATGAAATTTTATCATTGCATATTAGACGCACCGCAGAACCTGCTCTCTCCACAAAGGCTAATTCTTCTGTCCATTCGTGCTGAAATGTGCGGTACTCCTCATCTTTTTTTACTTTTCGCCATCTTCTTCATCAAAAGGGTTTGCTCTGTATAAATTAGCTAGCTGACTATTTGATTAAAAGGACGGAAGTTTACATCTTGACCTCACAACGACCCTTAGGCTACCGCATTATCCTATAAAGATAGAGTTTTGGTGTCGGACAGCTGGGATTGGCTCCAGACACCTGCAACCCTGAGCAGGAGCGGTAGAAAATGGGTGGATGGATTAAAATGCATGAGAATGTTTTATATTTTAAACGTTTCTTTTTAACACTGTGATTTCTGTAATGTTTTACTTTAATGTCAGCGGAATTATTCATTACTTATGTTAAGAAATGTTAGCTGAGATTTATTTGCGAGCCAGATGCAGTCATCAAAAGAGCCACATCTGGCTCGCGAGCCATAGGTTGCCGACCCATGTGCTAACCCAACACATCATCGCTACACACACACAACACAAAGACAAAGATCCCCCGTATAGCCTTAACAGACTGTAGGGGGCAAGTGCTGTTAGCGAGCACCTGCGAAGGCGGCACAGCACACGAGGGGGTGGGTGGCCAGCACCACTCTTGGCCGCCTTTGTCTCCCCAGGTACTCATTTGAGGCTGAGTCGACCTAGGGGGAGGCCCAGAACCGGTTCAGAAAATCCTCGCTGGTGTTGGTGGCCGTGAGCGGGAATTGAACTCGAGTCGCCGAGTTCGTAGCGCAGCTTAGCGCTAACCGCTGCGCCACCGCTCCCAACAATGTTACCACACACACACACGGAATATCACTACACAACCATCTCTACCCACAACGGCACAAAGACGGCACAATCTCAATATATTTTTATTTTATGTATCTCCAAAACCATATACGTCACTCACCCATGTTTACTGTGCACCTGTTTCGGCCCGTACCTGTACACGAAATTACCTGTCCAGATGACACGTATATCTCAGCTTTACCTGTATATGTCTTTACCTGCCTTGCCCATACCTGTTCAAAACACACCTGTATGGACCCGTACCACTTTCAACATTTACCGGCCCAGATTAAAATATGTCTCAGCTTTACCTGTATAAGTCGTTACCTGCCTTGTCCATACCTGTTCACAACACACCTGTGTGGACCCGCATCTCCAATAGCATTCACCTATCCATGCCATTCCTCTACCAGCACTTGCCTGTCCATGTCATAACTCTGTAAACACCTACACGTCCCCTGCCTCACCCCGACCAGCATTTACCTGTGCATATTATATTTTTCTTAGCCTTACCTGTATGAATATATTTCCCTACCCGAACCGTACCCGTCCGTAACATACCTGTTTGGGCCTGTATCTACATAATCATTTACCTGTCTCGCTAACATAACTCATTGAGTATTTACCTTTCCATATTATACTTGTCTCGGCCTCAATAGAATTAAATATCTTCACCTGGATTTGTCATAACCGTTCACTGCCTTAACTAGACCATCATTTACCTGCATGGGCCCGTGTCTCCGTAACAATTATTTACTTGCCTGCGTTAAATGTTCATCTGTACACGTGGCGTATGTATGCAGCACACCTGTGACTACCAGGTAAGGTCCCACTGAGCTATGTAGCCCGAGCTGGCCCACACATGATAGCTTAACAAAGTGGCCGTTCATCATCACGTGGAAATGTGCTCCAGCCGCATAATCTAAACGCGTGACGTTGGTTCTAAATGTTGTGGAGGGGAAAATCGGAGGACCCGGAAAATAATCCACGTGACCACGGGGAGAGAGACACCACAAACTCCAAATATACAGCAGCAGGCATCAGGGTCGGGATCGAACCCACAACCTCCTGTATACCAGGCGAGGTAGTTGACATCTCATAGCCACCGTGATGATGATGAGAGACGCAAACTCCAAATATACAGCAGCAGGCGTCACAGGGTCGGGATTGAACCCACGACCTCCTGAATACCAGGCGAGGTAGTTAACATCTCATAGCCACCACGGGGAGAGAGAGAGAGAGAGACACGCAAACTCCAAATATACAGCAGCAGGCGTCAGGGTCGGGATCGAACCCACGACCTCATGCATACCAGGCGAGGTAGTTAACATCTCCTAGCCACCGGTAACGTAGCCACCACAGCCCCTGCTAGAGAGACTGAGATAGTCTTGAGGCACACACAACCACTGCCTAAGTTTCGCTAACACCACCACCACAACCACCACCACAACCACCACCACAACAACCACCACCAACGCCGCCACCTACCTGTGCAGGTGAGAGCTCCAACCTTCCACTCGGTTCCCGACGCGTCTCCTTCGTCCACCTGCGAGACCGGTGTGCCGCTGAAGACTGAACAGGATTGGCAGCGGCCGCGGCTACCCCATCACCCTCCCCATCACCCCCACCCCCGCCCCTCGTTCAACCCCCCCCCCCCCCCCCGCGGGAGGGGCTCCCGAGGCGGCTGTCCCAACCCGCCCCGCTATGGCTACGATGGTTCGCGCGCGCGTGTGATGATGATGATGATGTTTGTGTGTCTGTGTATGTTTGTGTGTGTCTGTCTGTGTGTGTCTGTCTGTGTTTGTGTATTAGGGCAGGTGTATCTGTGTGTGTGTGTCTGTGTGTGTGTCTGTGTGTGTCTCTGTGTGTGTGTTTGTGTGTGTGTCTGTGTGTGTCTATGTGTGTGTCAGTGTGTCTGTGTTTGTGTGTCAGTGTGTCTCTATGTGTGTCTGTGTGTGTCTATCTGTGTGTGTGTCTGTGTGTCTATGTGTGTGTGTGTCTGTGTGTGTGTGTGTCTGTCTGGTGGTCCCCCTCTTTAAGAAGGGGGACCGCACAGACTGTAACAACTGCAGGGGCATCTCACTCCTCAGTGTTCCGGGAAAGGTCCTGGCAAGGATTATTCAACATCGCCTTGCCAGGCACGCTGAGGAGAGGCTTGCGGAGCCCCAATGCGGTTTCAGGAAAGGGCGGTCCTGCATAGATGCCATATATTTCTGTCCGTCTGCTACAGCAGAGGTATAGGGAATTCCAGCAAAACCTATATATCTGCTTTATTGACCTGGTCAAGGCCTATGATACCATCAGTAGGCCTGGGCTCTGGGTTGTTCTTCGTGCTTTTGGAGTCCCTGACCCTCTGCTCACGATCATTCAGGACCTTCACGATGGTGAGCGTGCCCGGGTAAAACTACGTGGCCGAGCGTCAGAGCCATTCCCTATACACCTTGGGGTGCGACAGGGATGTCCTCTGGCTCCCACATTATTTAACATCTATTTTGACCACGTAGTTCGTGAAGCCTTCAATAGCTGTACCGGGGGAATCTCTATTTGGTACAGATATAATGGGAGGCTGATCGATGCCCGGGTGCGGTCAAGGGATGGCTCCCTATTGCTCAACCACGTTATGTATGCCAATGATTTGGTAATAGCTGCTCATTCAGAGGAGGAGTTGGAGACGCTGCTGCTGAGACTGGAGCATGCCACTAAGAGATGGGGCCTTACCATCAGCCCCACCAAAACTAAGCACCTGCCTGGGTATTTTGTACCATCGGAAACTCCACCCCCACAACTCCCAATCGGTGATGGGGCAGTTGTGGAGAGAGTTGAGAGTTTCCCATACCTGGGCAGTGTGCTTATGACCGGCTTCAGTTTAACAGCAGAGGTCTCACTCCGAATCAGTCGAGTGGCAATATCTTTTCATCGGTTGCGTAACGCTGTGTGGAAGCTACCTGGTCTGTCGCTCCGCACTAAGCTTCAGGTCTTCTCGGCCACGGTCATTCCCTCCTTTCTCTACGCTTGCGAAACGTGGACCCCCCTAATGGAACATCTTCGCCGGTTAGAAACATTTAGGCTAGCCTGCCTACGATCCATCCTGGGTTTAACCAGGCTGGATTGCGTGAGGAGCTCACAAATCTTTGAAAGATCTGGGCAAGGTCCCATCAGTGAGCTCCTCCGGCAGGCAAGGCTGCGTTGGCTGGGTCATGTAGCCCGCATGCCCAGCCACCGCATGCCGAAACAGCTTTTGTTCGGCCGGATCGAGGGGTCTAAACGGGCGCGGCACGGGCTAGAGAAGAGATGGAGTGATGTGGTACAGGAGGACGTGGAGCTGAGTGGACTTCCCGATGACTGGTAGCAGCGGTGTCAAGATCGGCCTCTGTGGAGGAGGCTCGTGAAGGACGCTGCTGCTGGGCAGTTGGAGGCAGTCGCCCTCCAACAACAACGGAGGGCGGAGGAGCGACGCTCACAACAACGAGCGGAGCGCCGGGTGGCTAAAGCACAGCAAGTTGGCACAGTAGGGGGGCACAGGTAGTGCATCGGCCACTCATCTCAGTCATCACAGTCAGTCGATCCGTGGCACCTGCTGGGTCTGTCCCGTGACCTTCTGCCTGCGGGCGTTCGACACTTCACGTGGCCTCAAGGTGCACCTAGCCTGGCACAGGCGCCGTGGTGACGTCGCCGCCACTAAGTGACGAATGGCGGTTGTTGTTGTTTGTCTGTGTGTACCTGGTGCGGTGTGTAAAACATTGCCACTGGGGAGACAAAGGCGTTCGGGCGTGGTGCTGGCCACCCACCCCCCTCGTGTGCCGTGCCGGCCTTCATAGGCGCTACTCGCTAACAGCACTTGCCCCTACAGTCTGTTAAGGCTACACGGGGGACCTTTGTCTTCATATATATCGCAGGTGCGACAGGTGGTAGGGTCCAATTTCAGCCGAGTTTTATTTGTGTGTTCCCGGTCTTAATGGGCCACTCACAGCTCGTCTGCAGCACCCACCACCAATTCCTGGATTAAGGCAGTGTGAGGCCTGCAACAAATGTTATAAAGGGCCCCTACATAATAAAAGACACGTAAATATTAAAACACTTACATCTTTTTTACTTGCACAGTGAAGTAATTGTAATTTATTTCATTTGCTATACAGCTCAGATAATACCACAAAAATCGCTAACCGTGAACACCCGGTCGTTTGTAAAAGTTCGAAGGCGGTATAGTACTATAGTAATAGAGCAAGTGCAGAATTACTGAAGCGGAATTGATAGCTTGAAAGCGTTTAGCGCTTTGAAAGTGCGGGGCCCATAGCTACTACATATGTAGCTATGTAGTAGCTACCAGTGACGTGCGGTGAGGTCAATAGCTGCGGAGGCACTGGCTAGTGTCAGAGCCACATTCACACACTGAGGGGGCGTGGCCTTACGGAGTGAGGCAGATGTGATAGCTGCCTCCCCCTGGTGCTTTTTCACTGCAGTTTCATGACGAGACCAGCGAGCCTAAATAACTTTATACACATACGTGAAATAAGTTGCGTGGAGTATGGAAGGCGAGGACATGAAATGAAGGGGTCTACAAACATTACATTGGTGACGTACTGAGATAGTAACAGGAACGCGCTTATTTCCCGCGCTCCATCCAGTTACTGAGGGGTTGCGCAATCACAGGGGAGGCTGAGCTCGTCGCTGCCTCACCTCTCGTTTCTTCCGGTATTTGCAGCGGGGCTCCGCAAATTTGGCGATTTTGACTATAAAAACGATTGGAATCGTACAGAAATGACATTTATGACACAGATCAGTGGAAACATCTTCATATTTATTTGAGATTTCTTTTTTTTTACTTTTCGTAACAGCTATTTTCATTGGAGTATGACAGGTGAGGCTCAAGCCTCCCCTGCCTCCTCTGACCGCACGTCTCCGGTAGCTACTTTGCCACGTGGGGAATCCGGCACTGGTCACTGCCGTTGGCCGTGAGGGGGAATCGAACCCTCACCACCACAACTACGACGCTGGGTCGGCGTTGCGTGCCCGCTGCACCAACATTCGCGTGTTCACTGGGGGCGGTGACCCGCCCCATCGTTTCTTCTCGACAGCCCCCCCCCCCCACCGAACCACCCAACATCCCCCGTAACGGCGGTGGAAATTCCACGTTCGTATGCCGGGCGCCGGGCCGGGTTTTCATCTCGCGTAAGCCGACGACATTGCACGGTTTAGTTTGAATGCGGCCGACGGTCCGATGCACGTACCGCTCTAATAGCAGTGATAATGATCCAAGATTGAATTTCTCATTTCCTGAGCAGTCCCAGACATGTTGTCAGCGGTCTCGTAATCATACGCGTCTCACCGTGCGCGCGCGTGCGCGTGTGTTTGTGTGTGCCTCAAGGCTATCTCAGTCTCTCTAGCAGGGGCTGTGGTGGCTACGTTACCGGCGACTAGGAGATGTTAACTACCTCGCCTGGTACGCAGGAGGTCGTGGGTTCGATCCCGACCCTGTGACGCCTGCTGCTGTATATTTGGAGTTTGCGTTACTCATCATCATCATCACCACGGTGGTTAGATGTTAACTACCTCGCCTGATACACAGGAGGTCGTGGGTTCGATCCCGACCCTGTGACACCTGCTGCTGTATATTTGGAGTTTGCGTGTCTCTCTCTCCCCATGGTCGCGTGCATTTTTATCTGGGCCCTCCGGTTTTTCCCCTCCACGTTTAGAATCAACATCACGCATATCCAAGGAGCGAGAGGCGGGTGATAACACAGAAGCCACAGTCGCTGTGCCTACAGCGAATAGATTGGTGATCAGGAAGGCAGGCGAGTGATGTGGTACAGGACGATGTGGAGCTGAGTGGACTTGCCGATGGCTGGTACCAGCGGTGTCAAGATCGGCCTCTGTGGAGGAGGCTCGTGAAGGACGCTACTGGGCAGTTGGAGGCAGTCGCCCTCCAGCAACAACGGAGGGCGGAGGAGCGACGCTCACAACAACGAGCGGAGCGCCGGGTGGATAAAGCACAGCAAGTTGGCACAGTAGGGGGGCATAGGTGGTGCATCGGCCACTCATCTCAGTCATCTCAGTCATCTTAGTCAGTCGACCCGTGGCACCTGCTGGGTCTGCCTCGTGACCTCCTGCCAGCGGGCGTTCGACACTTCACGTGGCCTCAACGTGCACCTAGCCTGGCACAGGCGCCGTGGTGACGTCGCCGCCACTAAGTGACGAATGGCGGTTGTTGTTGTTGTTTGTCTGTGTGTACCTGGTGCGGTGTGTAAAACATCGCCACTCGGGAGACAAAGGCGGCCGGGCGTGGTGCTGGCCACCCACCCACCCTTCATAGGGTGCTGCTACTGACTAGCAGGGTGCTGCTACTGACTTGCCCCAACACTCTGTTGAGGCTATACGGGGCGGGGGGTGGGGGATATTTGTCTGTGTTTGGGAGGTCAACTCTAGGGGAGCGGTAGTGTAGAGGTTAGCGCTATACGCTGCGCTATGAACCCGGCCACCCGAATTGGATTCCCGTTCACAGCCTACAACACCCGTGACCAAGGCCGTAGCCAACATTGGGGGCGACCAAATCTTCCCCCAGAAAAAAAATCTAAATTTAAAAACTCATTTACTGCCGAAAATATAAAAAAATTTAACTAACACATGGGATGGAATTTTTATTTATTTTTTACAATAATGTCTAATAGTGTATATTGCATTACATTGCTCTGTTTTTACTTTTTTTTACCATTTCTTGTTTCATTGTACGTAATGGCAGAGATTAGAGATTAATAAAGTACAACCGTATCCACAATCATATACACAGAAATCGATGCGTTGATTTATATGAAGACAAGTCCAGATATTGTGGCCAAGGTTTAGCAAATTGTTGGTTTTTATTTACATAGCATAGCAATTATTTTTTACAGCAATATATTGGGGGGGACATTTTGAGCATATTTGAATATTGGGGGGGGGATGTGTCCCCCCCAATATATATTATATACTAGCTGTACTACCCGGCTTCGCCCGGGACTTGGATCCACCACGCCCGGCCGCTTTTATCTCCCCAGTGGCGATGTTCACACACCACAGCAGTTACTCGTTTGAGGCTGAGTCGACCTAGTGGAGGCCCAGGACCGGTTAAAATAATCGTCACCCGTGGTGGCCGTGAGCGGGAATCGATCTCGGGTCGCCGGGTTCGTAGCGCGGCGTAGCGCTAACCACTACACTACAATGCGTTACGCTTCCACGTGCGCGGGTCACGTGACAGATTTGACATCACAGCTCACTTGCCGTGCAAAAAATATAAGCATTATTGAGCTCCCCCCCTTCTAAAAAAACACAAAAGTATATTTTTTATAGTTTTAGCATGGCGTACAGTCTGGAAAGTACCCACATGGCAAATTTGCAGTTTGTTGCATGTCGGGAAGTACGCTAAACATTTTGAACGGACACACATAATCACAACTTTGCCTTTTATATATATGGAGATTACGGCCTTGCCAGTGATGATTATCTGAACCGGTACTGGGGGCCTCCTACCCCTAGGTCGACTCGGCCTCAAACGAGTACCTGGTGCGGTGTGTAAACATCGCCACTGGGGGAGACAAAGGTGGCCGGGCGTGGTGCTTGGCCACCCACCTCTTCGCAGTTGCTACTCGCTATGACCCCCCCCCCACCAACAGTCTTATCAAGGCCATGCGAGCTCCATCGTTTGTCGTTTTTGTTAATGTCTCGGCGTGGCTGTGGATGGAGAGTGTACGTGTGTGTGTCGGGTGATGTATGTGTGTGTGTGTCTGATGATGTATGTGTGTGTGTGTCTGATGATGTATGTGTGTGTCGGATGGAGTATGTGTGTGTGGCGGATGATGTATGTGTGTGTGTGTCGGATGATGTGTGTGTGTGTGTCGGATGATGTGTGTGTGTGGCGGATGATGTGTGTGTGGCGGATGATGTGTGTGTGTGTAGCGGATGATGTGTGTGTGGCGGATGATGTGTGTGTGTGTGTCGGGTGATGTATGTGTTGGATGATGTATGTGTGTGTGTCGGAGTATGTGTGTGTGTCGGGTGATGTATGTGTGTGTGTGTCGGATGATGTGTGTGTGTGTCGGATGGAGTATGTGTGTGTGTCGGATGATGTGTGTGTGTGTGTCGGATGATGTGTGTGTGTCGGGTGATGTATGTGTGTGGCGGTCAAGCCCAGGCAGGACTAAGCGAGAGAGAGTGAGAGAGTTGAGTGGAGTGTGTGAGTGAGTGAGTGTGTGAGTGTGTGAGTGAGTGTATGAGTGAGTGTGTGAGTGAGTGAGTGTGTGAGTGTGTGAGTGAGTGAGTGTGTGAGTGTATGAGTGAGTGTGTGAGTGAGTGAGTGTGTGAGTGAGTGAGATTTCAGTTTATTTATGTTGGTATAGCCCTGTGAGCCATTCGGCTCTTGAATCGGGTGCAACCGCAACAAACAAAAACATGAACAAGAAAACATCTTAAAGTGACTATGTGACTGTACAAACAGAAAATCCATGAAAAAAAACAGCAAAATATTCCTGAAAAAAGCACCGTACACCAACGCTGTGTGCAAAAAAATCCCAGTGGGATGCAAGTCAAACAACAACAACAAGAAAAACTTAGATTAAGGCCATCAAAAATCCCAGTGGGATGCAAGTCAAACAACAACAACAAGAAAAACTTAGATTAAGGCCATCAGTCTAACTCCGTACTACAACAAAACAAACATGTCCAAACAAAAAAACGTTGTCGAAATCACTAAAAAAAATAAAGCCATAATTGCAACGTAACAGTGATCATAGGGACTGTGACCGAATTTTTTTTTTACAATAAACTACATAAATAACATGCAACACCAATTCCTAGAGCCATAGCTGGCTGAATGAGTTACTCCGCAACAATAGAAGCATCGGTCGGAGTATCAAATTTTGATGGCATGAGGATGGTCAGACAAGAGGCGATTGAGGGTTTCCTGATACCGGGCAGGCCAGCGCAAAAGCCTTTTCCGTTCCCTGCCGCCCACAATCATCATCATCATCGCCATCCTCCAGCGCCTCCACCTCCGTGTTTGAGGTGGAAGAGCGCGGGCAGGTCAGCACATAGCCCACGAGACGTGAAACTTGATGCAGTCACGAACGGAGACACATTCTCTCTTAACGCAGCCACTCACCCACCACTCTCACCCACCCCCTCTCCTCCTCCTCTCTGGCGTCTGTCTGCTGTGCCGTCTGTCTGTGCCTCCCTGTATACATCAGTGCCTCTTTGTCTCTGTGTCTCTCTGTGTGTCTCCCTGCCTCCTCCCGGTGTCTCAGTGTCTCTTTGTCTGTGTCTCTCTGTGTGTGTCTCCCTGCATACATCAGTGTCTCAATGTCTCTGTGTCTCTCTGTGTGTCTCCCTGCCTCCTCCCGGTGTCTCAGTGTCTCTTTGTCTGTGTCTCTCTGTGTGTGTCTCCCTGTACACATCAGTGTCTCAGTGTCTCTTTGTCTATGTCTCTCTGTATGTCTCCCTGTCTCCTCCTGGTGTCTCAGTGTCTCTTTGTCTGTGTCTCTCTGTGTGTGTCTCCCTGTATACATCAGTGTCTCTTTGTCTGTGTCTCTCTGTGTGTGTCTCCCTGCATACATCAGTGTCTCAGTGTCTCTTTGTCTCTTTGTCTGTGTCTCTCTGTGTGTGTCTCCCTGTATACATCAGTGTCTCAATGTCTCTGTGTCTCTCTGTGTGTCTCCCTGCCTCCTCCCGGTGTCTCAGTGTCTCAGTGTCTGTGTCTCCCTGTATACATCAGTGTCTCAGTGTCTCAATGTCTCTGTGTCTCTCTGTGTGTGTCTCCCTGTCTCCTCCCGGTGTCTCAGTGTCTCTTTGTCTGTATCTCTCTGTGTGTCTCCCTGTATACATCAGTGTCTCAGTGTCTCAATGTCTCTGTGTCTCTCTGTGTGTCTCCCTGTCTCCTCCCGGTGTCTCAGTGTCTCTTTGTCTGTGTCTGTGTCTCTCTGTGTGTCTCCCTGTATACATCAGTGTCTCAGTGTCTTTTTGTCTGTGTCTCTCTGTATGTCTCCCTGTCTCCTCCTGGTGTCTCAGTGTCTCTTTGTCTGTGCCTCTCTGTGTGTGTCTCCCTGTATACATCAGTGTCTCAGTGTCTCTTTGTCTCTTTGTCTGTGTCTCTCTGTGTGTGTCTCCCTGTATACATCAGTGTCTCAATGTCTCTGTGTCTCTCTGTGTGTCTCCCTGCCTCCTCCCGGTGTCTCAGTGTCTGTGTCTCCCTGTATACATCAGTGTCTCAATGTCTCTTTGTCTGTGTCTCTCTGTGTGTGTCTCCCTGTCTCCTCCCGGTGTATCAGTGTCTCTTTGTCTGTGTCTTTCTGTGTGTCTCCCTGTATACATCAGTGTCTCAATGTCTCTGTGTCTCTCTGTGTGTCTCTCTGTCTCCTCCCGGTGTCTCAGTGTCTCTTTGTCTGTGTCTCTCTGTATGTGTCTCCCTGTCTCCTCCCGGTGTCTCAGTGTCTCTTTGTCTGTGTCTCTCTGTGTGTCTCCCTGTATACATCAGTGTCTCAGTGTCTCAATGTCTCTGTGTCTCTCTGTGTGTCTCCCTGTCTCCTCCCGGTGTCTCAGTGTCTCTTTGTCTGTGTCTATCTCTGTATGTTTCCCTGTCTCCTCCCGGTGTCTCAGTGTCTCTTTGTCTGTGTCTCTCTGTGTGTCTCCCTGTCTCCTCCCGGTGTCTCAGTGTCTTTCTGTGTGTCTCCCTGTCTCCTCCCGGTGTCTCAGTGTCTCTTTGTCTGTGTCTCCCTGTATACATCAGTGTCTCAGTGTCCCAATGTCTGTGTCTCTGTGTGTCTCCCTGTATACATCAGTGTCTCTGTCTCTCTGTGTGTCTCCTTGTCTCCTCCCGGTGTCTCAGTGTCTGTGTCTCCCTGTATACATCAGTGTCTCAGTGTATCTTTGTCTATGTGTCTCTGTGTGTCTCCCTGTCTCCTCCCGGTGTCTCATCTCAAACACCCCCCCCCCCCACTCGTCACACATCGTCACAAATATCTGACCCCCCCCCCCCTCCAGGTGCGTGACGTCATTTATGGACGGTCCCCCAGGCTCAGCGTGGAAAAAGTGAATACAAATTCACTCTCTCGAGATTGGGGGGCTCCCTTACATATCACGGCCTTCTGGGAGTTCATATTTAGGGCCGGCCAGAACGCTTGAACCAGGGGTGGGAGTCACCCCTCTCCACTGCAACCCTTCCCACCCTTTCGTTACTACGGGGGCTGATGCATGAACGTACGTATGTTGAACTTCTTTCGCACCGTGCGTAGCCAACCGTGGGTAATTGGAGGCGCAGGGGAAGGACAGCAAACTCTGGGTCTCTGTGTGAGTCTATGGGTCTCTGTGTGAGTCTATGGGTCTCTGTGTGAGTCTATTGGTCTCTGTGTGAGTCTATTGGTCTCCGTGTAAGTCTATGGGTCTCTGTGTGAGTCTGTTGGTCTCCGTGTAAGTCTATGGGTCTCTGTGTGAGTCTATGGGTCTATGTGTGAGTCTATGGGTCTCTGTGTGAGTCTATGGGTCTCTGTGTGAGTCTATGGGTCTCTGTGTGAGTCTATTGGTCTCCGTGTAAGTCTATGGGTCTCTGTGTGAGTCTGTTGGTCTCCGTGTAAGTCTATGGGTCTCTGTGTGAGTCTATGGGTCTATGTGTGAGTCTATGGGTCTCTGTGTGAGTCTATGGGTCTCTGTGTGAGTCTATGGGTCTCTGTGTGAGTCTATTGGTCTCCGTGTAAGTCTATGGGTCTCTGTGTGAGTCTATGGGTCTCTGCGTGAGTCTATGGGTCTCTGTGTGAGTCTATTGGTCTCCGTGTAAGTCTATGGGTCTCTGTGTGAGTCTATGGGTCTCTGCGTGAGTCTATGGGTTTCTGTGTGTGAGTCTGTGGGTCCCTGTGTGAGTCTATTGGTCTCTGTGTGAGTCTATTGGTCTCCGTGTAAGTCTATGGGTCTCTGTGTGAGTCTGTTGGTCTCCGTGTAAGTCTATGGGTCTCTGTATGAGTCTATGGGTCTATGTGTGAGTCTATGGGTCTCCGTGTAAGTCTATGGGTCTCTGTGTAAGTCTATGGGTCTCTGTGTGAGTTTATTGGTCTCCGTGTAAGTCTATGGGTGTCTGTGTGAGTCTATGGGTCTCTGCGTGAGTCTATGGGTCTCTGTGTGAGTCTATGGGTCTCTGTGTGAGTCTATGGGTCTCTGTGTGAGTCTATTGGTCTCCGTGTAAGTCTATGGGTCTCTGTGTGAGTCTATGGGTCTCTGCGTGAGTCTATGGGTCTCTGTGTGAGTCTATTGGTCTCCGTGTAAGTCTATGGGTCTCTGTGTGAGTCTATGGGTCTCTGCGTGAGTCTATGGGTTTCTGTGTGTGAGTCTGTGGGTCCCTGTGTGAGTCTATGGGTCTCTGTGTGAGTCTATGGGTCTCTGTGTGAGTCCATGGGTCTCTGTGTGAGTCTATGGGTCTCTGCGTGAGTCTATGGGTCTTTGTGTGTGTCTATGGGTCTCTGTGTGAGTCTATGGGATCGAACCCACGACCTCCTGTATACCAGGCGAGGTAGTTAACATCTCCTAGCCACCGTGATGATGATGAGAGACGCAAACTCCAAATATACAGCAGCAGGCGTCACAGGGTCGGATGGAACACACGACCTCCTGTATACCAGGCGAGGTAGTTAACATCTCATAGCCACCGTGATGATGATGAGAGACGCAAACTCCAAATATACAGCAGCAGGCGTCTCAGGGTCGGGATGGAACCCACGACCTCCTGTATACCAGGCGAGGTAGTTAACATCTCATAGCCACCGTGATGATGATGAGAGACGCAAACTCCAAATATACAGCAGCAGGCGTCACAGGGTCGGGATGGAACTCACGACCTCTTGTATACCAGGCGAGGTAGTTAACATCTCCTAGCCACCGTGATGATGATGAGAGACGCAAACTCCAAATATACAGCAGCAGGCGTCACAGGGTCAGGATGGAACCCACGACCTCCTGTAGACCGGGCGAGGTAGTTAACATCTCATAGCCACCGCGGATCTTTTGGCAAACACCGCTAACATTGCCGTGGGGTTATTTTTTCTCTTCCCTCCAGCTATGGGAGGAAACCCGAGAACGCAAACGAATAGAGTGAGAATGAAAATATAATGGTCATATAATGATAATATAATATAACTAGCTGTACTACCCGGCTTCGCCCGGGAATTGGATTCGCCACGCCCGGCCGCCTTTGTCTCCCCAGTGGCGATGTTCGCACACCACAGCAGTTACTCGTTTTGAGGCTGAGTCGACCTAGGGGAGGCCCAGGACCGGTTCAAAATAATCGTCACCGGTGGTGGCCGTGAGCGGGAATCGAACTCGGGTCGCCGGGTTCGTAGCGCGGCGTAGCGCTAACCACTACACTACAATGCGTTACGCTTCCACGTGCACGGGTCACGTGACAGATTTGACGTCACAGCTCACTTGCCGTGCAAAAAATAAATGCATTATTGAGCCCCCCCCCCAGAAAAAAACCTAAAGTGTATTTTTATAATTTTCGCATGGTGTACAGTCTGGAAAGTACCCACATGGCAAATTTCCAGTTTGTTGCATGTCGGGAAGTACGCTAAACATTTTGAACAGACATACATAATCACGTCTTTGCCTTTTATATATATGGAGATGATAACATAATTATAATATAATGTATATTGATAATATAATGATACTACTATAATATGATGATAACATGATAATATAGTGGGAATGATAATATAATGATGATGCAATGATAATAATATAATGATAATATAATTATAATATAGGGATAATGATAATCCCCGAGTGACTTTCATCACTTTCTCATCTCAACACATTTGAAAGGGGCACCCCCGGTGGCAGCTGTCCCCGTACGACACAAGACGACTCGGCACCCACATGGCCCTGCAAGCGGTGCATTGGCCTACCAGCAGTCGGCGATGATTGCTGCTGTGTGATCTAGCCTAGGGGACCCCCTCCCCGCTAGTGGCAGCTGCCCCTGTGCGGCGCACAATGTTACTCGGCGCCTGACCCTTCAGGCGGGGGCATTAGTCCGCCAGTAGCGGACGGGCGATGATCGCTACTACCGCATGTGCAAACACAATTGAGTACTGTACAGTACTGCGATTTGAAACCCATGACAAACAAGTTGGGTGTGGGGGGTCGAAAAACTACAGTACAACAAACTCCACGGGGAAAAATGGGCGCCCGAATCAGGGGATCGACGAACTAGGGATTTTCCTTCGTCGATGTGCGGCCGCGAGCGTTTAGAGTTTCCACTGTGCTGCCAAGGTCACATCTGCCTGTCACCCACAGATTGGGACATCTGTGAAAACTACTGGACACCTGTGAACACTACTGGGACATCTGTGGAAACTACTAGGACACTTGTGAAACTACTGGGACATCTGTGAAAACTACTGGGACATCTGTGAAACTAAACTACTGGGACACCTATGAACACTACCGGACACCTGTGAACACTACTGGGACATCTGTGAAAACTACTGGACACCTGTGAACACTACTGGGACATCTGCGAAACTACTAGGACACTTGTGAAACTACTGGGACATCTGTGAAAACTACTGGGACATCTGTGAAACTACTGGGACATCTGTGAACACTACTGGGACATCTGTGAAACTACTGGGACACTTGTGAAACTACTGGGACACCTATGAAAACTACTGGGACATCTGTGAAACTACTGGGACATCTGTGAACACTACTGGGACATCTGTGAATACTACTGGGACATCTGCGAAACTACTAGGACACTTGTTAAACTACTGGGACATCTGTGAAAACTACTGGGACATCTGTGAAACTACTGGGACATCTGTGAACACTACTGGGACATCTGTGAAACTACTGGGACACTTGTGAAACTACTGGGACACCTATGAAAACTACTGGGACATCTGTGAAACTACTGGGACATCTGTGAACACTACTGGGACATCTGTGAACACTACTGGGACATCTGTGAAACTACTGGGACACTTGTGAAACTACTGGGACACCTGTGAACACTACTGGACACCTGTGAACACTACTGGGACACCTGTGGACACTACTGGACACCTGTGTACACTACTGGACACCTGTGAACACTACTGGACACCTGTGAACACAGCTGGACACCTGTATACACTACTGGACATCTGTGAACACTACCGGACATCTGTGAACACTGCTGGACACCTGTGAACACTACTGGGACATCTGTGAAACTACTGGGACACCTGTGAACACTGCTGGACACCTGTAAACACTACTGGACACCTGTGAAACTACTGGACATCTGTTAAACTACTGAAACATCTGTGGACACTACTGGGACATCTATGAAACTACTGGGAAATCTGTGAACACTACTGGGACATCTGTGAACACTACTGGGACATCTATGAAACTACTGGGAAATCTGTGATACTGGGACATCTGTGAAACTACTGAGACACCTGTGAACACTACTGGACACGTGTGAACACTACTGGGACACCTGTGAACACTACTGGACACCTGTGAACACTACTGGGACACCTGTGGACACTACTGGACACCTGTGTACACTACTGGACACCTGTGAACACTACTGGACACCTGTGAACACAGCTGGACACCTGTATACTCTACTGGACATCTGTGAACACTACCGGACATCTGTGAACACTGCTGGACACCTGTGAACACTACTGGGACATCTGTGAAACTACTGGGACACCTGTGAACACTGCTGGACACCTGTAAACACTACTGGACACCTGTGAAACTACTGGACATCTGTTAAACTACTGAAACATCTGTGGACACTACTGGGACATCTATGAAACTACTGGGAAATCTGTGAACACTACTGGGACATCTGTGAACACTACTGGGACATCTATGAAACTACTGGGAAATCTGTGATACTGGGACATCTGTGAAACTACTGGGACACCTGTGAACACTGCTGGACACCTGTAAACACTACTGGGACACCTGTGAACACCACTGGGACACCTGTGAAACTACTGGGACATCTGTGAACACTACTGGGACATCTGTGAACACTACTGGACATCTGTGAAACTACTGGGACACCTGTCAAACTACTGGGACATCTGTGAACACTACTGGGACATCTATGAAACTTCTGGGAAATCTGTGAACACTACTGGGACATCTGTGAACACTACTGGGACATCTATGAAACTACTGGGAAATCTGTGATACTGGGACATCTGTGAAACTACTGGGACACCTGTGAACACTACTGGACACGTGTGAACACCATGGACATCTGTGAACACAGCTGGACACCTGTATACACTACTGGACATCTGTGAACACTACCGGACATCTGTGAACACTACTGGACACCTGTAAACACTACTGGGTCATCTGTGAACACTACTGGGACATCTGTGAACACTACTGGGACACCTGTGAACACTACTGGAACATCTGTGAACACTACTGGGACACCTGTGAACACTACTGGACACCTGTGAAACTACTGGAACATCTGTGAACACTACTGGGACATCTGTGAACACTACTGGGACATCTGTGAACACTACTGGGACACTTGTGAAACTACTGGGACATCTGTGAAAACTACTGGACATCTGTGAAAACTACTGGACACCTGTGAACACTACTGGGACATCTGCGAAACTACTAGGACACTTGTGAAACTACTGGGACATCTGTGAAAACTACTGGGACATCTGTGAAACTACTGGGACATCTGTGAACACTACTGGGACATCTGTGAAACTACTGGGACACTTGTGAAACTACTGGGACACCTATGAAAACTACTGGGACATCTGTGAAACTACTGGGACATCTGTGAACACTACTGGGACATCTGTGAATACTACTGGGACATCTGCGAAACTACTAGGACACTTGTTAAACTACTGGGACATCTGTGAAAACTACTGGGACATCTGTGAAACTACTGGGACATCTGTGAACACTACTGGGACATCTGTGAAACTACTGGGACACTTGTGAAACTACTGGGACACCTATGAAAACTACTGGGACATCTGTGAAACTACTGGGACATCTGTGAACACTACTGGGACATCTGTGAACACTACTGGGACATCTGTGAAACTACTGGGACACTTGTGAAACTACTGGGACACCTGTGAACACTACTGGACACCTGTGAACACTACTGGGACACCTGTGGACACTACTGGACACCTGTGTACACTACTGGACACCTGTGAACACTACTGGACACCTGTGAACACAGCTGGACACCTGTATATACTACTGGACATCTGTGAACACTACCGGACATCTGTGAACACTGCTGGACACCTGTGAACACTACTGGGACATCTGTGAAACTACTGGGACACCTGTGAACACTGCTGGACACCTGTAAACACTACTGGACACCTGTGAAACTACTGGACATCTGTTAAACTACTGAAACATCTGTGGACACTACTGGAACATCTATGAAACTACTGGGAAATCTGTGAACACTACTGGGACATCTGTGAACACTACTGGGACATCTATGAAACTACTGGGAAATCTGTGATACTGGGACATCTGTGAAACTACTGGGACACCTGTGAACACTACTGGACACGTGTGAACGCTACTGGGACACCTGTGAACACTACTGGACACCTGTGAACACTACTGGGACACCTGTGGACACTACTGGATACCTGTGTACACTACTGGACACCTGTGAACACTACTGGACACCTGTGAACACAGCTGGACACCTGTATACTCTACTGGACATCTGTGAACACTACCGGACATCTGTGAACACTGCTGGACACCTGTGAACACTACTGGGACATCTGTGAAACTACTGGGACACCTGTGAACACTGCTGGACACCTGTAAACACTACTGGACACCTGTGAAACTACTGGACATCTGTTAAACTACTGAAACATCTGTGGACACTACTGGGACATCTATGAAACTACTGGGAAATCTGTGAACACTACTGGGACATCTGTGAACACTACTGGGACATCTATGAAACTACTGGGAAATCTGTGATACTGGGACATCTGTGAAACTACTGGGACACCTGTGAACACTGCTGGACACCTGTAAACACTACTGGGACACCTGTGAACACCACTGGGACACCTGTGAAACTACTGGGACATCTGTGAACACTACTGGGACATCTGTGAACACTACTGGACATCTGTGAAACTACTGGGACACCTGTCAAACTACTGGGACATCTGTGAACACTACTGGGACATCTATGAAACTTCTGGGAAATCTGTGAACACTACTGGGACATCTGTGAACACTACTGGGACATCTATGAAACTACTGGGAAATCTGTGATACTGGGACATCTGTGAAACTACTGGGACACCTGTGAACACTACTGGACACGTGTGAACACCATGGACATCTGTGAACACAGCTGGACACCTGTATACACTACTGGACATCTGTGAACACTACCGGACATCTGTGAACACTACTGGACACCTGTAAACACTACTGGGTCATCTGTGAACACTACTGGGACATCTGTGAACACTACTGGGACACCTGTGAACACTACTGGAACATCTGTGAACACTACTGGGACACCTGTGAACACTACTGGACACCTGTGAAACTACTGGAACATCTGTGAACACTACTGGGACATCTGTGAACACTACTGGGACATCTGTGAACACTACTGGGACACTTGTGAAACTACTGGGACATCTGTGAAAACTACTGGACATCTGTGAAAACTACTGGACACCTGTGAACACTACTGGGACATCTGCGAAACTACTAGGACACTTGTGAAACTACTGGGACATCTGTGAAAACTACTGGGACATCTGTGAAACTACTGGGACATCTGTGAACACTACTGGGACATCTGTGAAACTACTGGGACACTTGTGAAACTACTGGGACACCTATGAAAACTACTGGGACATCTGTGAAACTACTGGGACATCTGTGAACACTACTGGGACATCTGTGAATACTACTGGGACATCTGCGAAGCTACTAGGACACTTGTTAAACTACTGGGACATCTGTGAAAACTACTGGGACATCTGTGAAACTACTGGGACATCTGTGAACACTACTGGGACATCTGTGAAACTACTGGGACACTTGTGAAACTACTGGGACACCTATGAAAACTACTGGGACATCTGTGAAACTACTGGGACATCTGTGAACACTACTGGGACATCTGTGAACACTACTGGGACATCTGTGAAACTACTGGGACACTTGTGAAACTACTGGGACACCTGTGAACACTACTGGACACCTGTGAACACTACTGGGACACCTGTGGACACTACTGGACACCTGTGTACACTACTGGACACCTGTGAACACTACTGGACACCTGTGAACACAGCTGGACACCTGTATATACTACTGGACATCTGTGAACACTACCGGACATCTGTGAACACTGCTGGACACCTGTGAACACTACTGGGACATCTGTGAAACTACTGGGACACCTGTGAACACTGCTGGACACCTGTAAACACTACTGGACACCTGTGAAACTACTGGACATCTGTTAAACTACTGAAACATCTGTGGACACTACTGGAACATCTATGAAACTACTGGGAAATCTGTGAACACTACTGGGACATCTGTGAACACTACTGGGACATCTATGAAACTACTGGGAAATCTGTGATACTGGGACATCTGTGAAACTACTGGGACACCTGTGAACACTACTGGACACGTGTGAACGCTACTGGGACACCTGTGAACACTACTGGACACCTGTGAACACTACTGGGACACCTGTGGACACTACTGGATACCTGTGTACACTACTGGACACCTGTGAACACTACTGGACACCTGTGAACACAGCTGGACACCTGTATACTCTACTGGACATCTGTGAACACTACCGGACATCTGTGAACACTGCTGGACACCTGTGAACACTACTGGGACATCTGTGAAACTACTGGGACACCTGTGAACACTGCTGGACACCTGTAAACACTACTGGACACCTGTGAAACTACTGGACATCTGTTAAACTACTGAAACATCTGTGGACACTACTGGGACATCTATGAAACTACTGGGAAATCTGTGAACACTACTGGGACATCTGTGAACACTACTGGGACATCTATGAAACTACTGGGAAATCTGTGATACTGGGACATCTGTGAAACTACTGGGACACCTGTGAACACTGCTGGACACCTGTAAACACTACTGGGACACCTGTGAACACCACTGGGACACCTGTGAAACTACTGGGACATCTGTGAACACTACTGGGACATCTGTGAACACTACTGGACATCTGTGAAACTACTGGGACACCTGTCAAACTACTGGGACATCTGTGAACACTACTGGGACATCTATGAAACTTCTGGGAAATCTGTGAACACTACTGGGACATCTGTGAACACTACTGGGACATCTATGAAACTACTGGGAAATCTGTGATACTGGGACATCTGTGAAACTACTGGGACACCTGTGAACACTACTGGACACGTGTGAACACCATGGACATCTGTGAACACAGCTGGACACCTGTATACACTACTGGACATCTGTGAACACTACCGGACATCTGTGAACACTACTGGACATCTGTGAACACTACTGGACACCTGTAAACACTACTGGGTCATCTGTGAACACTACTGGGACATCTGTGAACACTACTGGGACACCTGTGAACACTACTGGAACATCTGTGAACACTACTGGGACACCTGTGAACACTACTGGACACCTGTGAAACTACTGGAACATCTGTGAACACTACTGGGACATCTGTGAACACTACTGGGACATCTGTGAACACTAATGGACACCTATGAACACTGCTGGACACCTGTAAACACTGCTGGGACACCTGTGAACACTACTGGACACCTGTGAACACAGCTGGACACCTGTGAACACTACTGGGACACCTGTGAACACTACTGGGTCATCTGTGAACACTACTGGACATCTGTGAACACTGCTGGACACCTGTGAACACTACTGGGACACCTGTGAACACTACTGGACATCTGTGAACACTACTGGGACACCTGTGAACACTACTGGGACACCTGTGAACACTACTGGGACACCTGTGAACACTACTGGACATCTGTGAACACAGCTGGACACCTGTGAACCCTACTGGACACCTGTGAACACTACTGGGACACCTGTGAAACTACTGGGACATCTGTGAACACTACTGGGACATCTGTGAAACTTCTGGGAAATCTGTGAACACTACCGGACATCTGTGAACACTGCTGGACACCTGTAAACACTACTGGGACATCTGTGAACACTACTGGGACATCTGTGAACACTACTGGACACCTGTAAACACTACTGGGTCATCTGTGAACACTACTGGGACACCTGTGAACACTACTGGGACACCTGTAAACACTACTGGGACACCTGTGAACACTACTGGACACCTGTGAACACTACTGGGACACCTGTGAACACTACTGGGTCATCTGTGAACACTACTGGACATCTGTGGACACTACTGGGACACCTGTGAACACTGCTGGACACCTGTGAACACTACTGGGACACCTGTGAACACTACTGGACACCTGTAAACACTACTGGGTCATCTGTGAACACTACTGGGACATCTGTGAACACTACTGGGACACCTGTGAACACTACTGGAACATCTGTGAACACTACTGGGACACCTGTGAACACTACTGGACACCTGTGAAACTACTGGAACATCTGTCAACACTACTGGGACATCTGTGAACACTACTGGGACATCTGTGAACACTAATGGACACCTATGAACACTGCTGGACACCTGTAAACACTGCTGGGACACCTGTGAACACTACTGGACACCTGTGAACACAGCTGGACACCTGTGAACACTACTGGGACACCTGTGAACACTACTGGGTCATCTGTGAACACTACTGGACATCTGTGAACACTTCTGGACACCTGTGAACACTACTGGGACACCTGTGAACACTACTGGACATCTGTGAACACTACTGGGACACCTGTGAACACTACTGGGACACATGTGAACACTACTGGGACACCTGTGAACACTACTGGACATCTGTGAACACAGCTGGACACCTGTGAACCCTACTGGACACCTGTGAACACTACTGGGACACCTGTGAAACTACTGGGACATCTGTGAACACTACTGGGACATCTATGAAACTTCTGGGAAATCTGTGAACACTACCGGACATCTGTGAACACTGCTGGACACCTGTAAACACTACTGGGACATCTGTGAACACTACTGGGACATCTGTGAACACTACTGGACACCTGTAAACACTACTGGGTCATCTGTGAACACTACTGGGACACCTGTGAACACTACTGGGACACCTGTAAACACTACTGGGACACCTGTGAACACTACTGGACACCTGTGAACACTACTGGGACACCTGTGAACACTACTGGGTCATCTGTGAACACTACTGGACATCTGTGGACACTACTGGGACACCTGTGAACACTGCTGGACACCTGTGAACACTACTGGGACACCTGTGAACACTACTGGGACACCTGTAAACACTACTGGGACATCTGTGAACAATCCTGGGACACCTGTGAACACTACTGGGACACCTGTGAACAATCCTGGGACACCTGTGAACACTACTGGGACATGTGAAACTACTGGGACATCTGTAGAACTACTGGGGCGTCTGTGAAACTAAACTACTGGGACATCTGTGAAGCTAAACTACTGGGACATCTGTGAAACTACTGGGACATCTGTGGACACTACTGGGACACCTGTGAACACTACTGGAACATCTGTGAACACTACTGGGACACCTGTGAACACTACTGGACACCTGTGAAACTACTGGAACATCTGTGAACACTACTGGGACATCTGTGAACACTACTGGGACATCTGTGAACACTAATGGACACCTATGAACACTGCTGGACACCTGTAAACACTGCTGGGACACCTGTGAACACTACTGGACACCTGTGAACACAGCTGGACACCTGTGAACACTACTGGGACACCTGTGAACACTACTGGGTCATCTGTGAACACTACTGGACATCTGTGAACACTTCTGGACACCTGTGAACACTACTGGGACACCTGTGAACACTACTGGACATCTGTGAACACTACTGGGACACCTGTGAACACTACTGGGACACCTGTGAACACTACTGGGACACCTGTGAACACTACTGGACATCTGTGAACACAGCTGGACACCTGTGAACCCTACTGGACACCTGTGAACACTACTGGGACACCTGTGAAACTACTGGGACATCTGTGAACACTACTGGGACATCTATGAAACTTCTGGGAAATCTGTGAACACTACCGGACATCTGTGAACACTGCTGGACACCTGTAAACACTACTGGGACATCTGTGAACACTACTGGGACATCTGTGAACACTACTGGACACCTGTAAACACTACTGGGTCATCTGTGAACACTACTGGGACACCTGTGAACACTACTGGGACACCTGTAAACACTACTGGGACACCTGTGAACACTACTGGACACCTGTGAACACTACTGGGACACCTGTGAACACTACTGGGTCATCTGTGAACACTACTGGACATCTGTGGACACTACTGGGACACCTGTGAACACTGCTGGACACCTGTGAACACTACTGGGACACCTGTGAACACTACTGGGACACCTGTAAACACTACTGGGACATCTGTGAACAATCCTGGGACACCTGTGAACACTACTGGGACACCTGTGAACAATCCTGGGACACCTGTGAACACTACTGGGACATGTGAAACTACTGGGACATCTGTAGAACTACTGGGGCGTCTGTGAAACTAAACTACTGGGACATCTGTGAAGCTAAACTACTGGGACATCTTTGAAACTACTGGGACATCTGTGGACACTACTGGGACACCTGTGAACACTACTGGGACACCTGTGAACACTACTGGACACCTATGATACTACTGGGACATCTGTGAACACTACTGGGACACCTGTGAACACTACTGGGACATCTCTAAAACTACTGGACACCTGTGAACACTACTGGGACACCTGTGAACACTACTGGACACCTATGATACTACTGGGTCATCTGTGAACACTGCTGGACACCTGTGAACACTACTGGGATATCTCTGAAACTACTGGACGACTGCGAAAAAGAGCTGTGTGGCTCATCGGAGTCATCCAGTATAAATAAACATTCTGATTACATTCAGTTCCACCAAGGCCACGCACCCACCCACCCACTTCACTCACTGACTCACCAGCCGCTCTCTCGCTCTTTCTCTTGCTTCATTTAAGCCGGGGGCTGAGCCCTGGAAAACGTTCCACGAGAACCGAACCCCCCGGGGTTAAACGGATGACCGTGCCACTCACCCTACCAAGGTGTGGTCTGAACCCCTACCCCGAGGTGTCGTGTTTTGTCTAGGGGGGTGGAGGGGGGTGGTGAATCGTTGGCACCACTGCCCGATTATCGTAGTAGCAAAAGTAGCTACATATGCTACGAGATGCAATCTATAAAAGGGGGAAAGTTCTGCATTTTTCTGTATAGCTTATATACAAAATCTTCAACTGCCATACACTATGTGCAGTGTCGGATTAAGCTAGTGCGGGGCCTGTAGCGTATGTGATAAAGGAGCACTAAATGAAAAGGAACACGTAAATATTACAACACATACAATGTTTAACTTGCATAGTGAAGTACATATGTAGTAGTTACTACATTTGTAGTAGCTACTTTTGCTCCTACGGTAATCGGGCACTGCATTATCTCCATATATATAAAAGGCAAAGTTGTGAATGTGTCTGTTCAAAATGTTCAGCGTACTTCCCGACATGCAACAAACTTGAAATTTGCCATGTGGGTACTTTCCAGACTGTACACCATGCTAAAATTATAAAAATACACTTTTGTGTTTTGGGGGGGGGGAGCTCAATAATACATTTATTTTTTGCACGGCAAGTGAGCTGTGACGTCAAATCTGTCACGTGACTCGCGCACGTGGAAACGTAACGCATTGTAGTGTAGTGGTTAGCGTGCCTCGCTACGAACGTGGCGACCCGAGTTCGATTCCCGCTCACGGCCACCGCCTGTGACGATTATTTTTACCGGTCCTGGGCCTCCCCTAGGTCGACTCAGCATCAAACGAGTAACTGCTCTGCTGTGTGAACATCGCCACTGGGGAGACAAAGGCGGCCGCGCGTGGTGGATCCAGGTCCCGGACGAAGCCGGGTAGTACAGGTAGTATACAATATCTTCAACTGACGTACACTGTGAGCGTCTAACCTCAATTCTCCGGTGGCTCTTTAAGATGCATTCCACTGAAATGGAGCCGATAGCTGACCATTGCTTACGAATGGCTGTAATCAGTGTCCGATTATCGTAGTAGCAAAAGTAGCTGCTACATATGGAGCTGCTACATATGTATAACGCTGTGTGGGAGCTACCTGGTCTGTCGCTCCGCACGAAGCTTCGGGTCTTCTCGGCCACAGTCATTCCCTCCCTTCTCTACGCTTGCGAAACGTGGACCCCCCCCCCCCAATGGAACATCTTCGCCGGTTAGAAACATTTAGGCTGGCCTGCCTACGATCAATCCTGGGTTTAACCAGGCTGGTTTGTGCGAGCTCACAAATCCTCGAAAGATCTGGACAAAGTCCCATCGGTGAGCTCCTCCGGCAGGCAAGGCTGCGTTGGCTGGGTCATGTAGCCCGCATGCCCAGCCACCGCATGCCGAAACAGCTTTTGTTCGGCCGGATCGAGGGGGCTAAACGGGCGCGGCACGGGCTAGAGAAGAGATGGAGTGATGTGCTACAGAAGGACGTGGAGCTGAGTGGACTTGCCGATGGCTGGTACCAGCGGTGTCAAGATCGGCCTCTGTGGAGGAGGCTCGTGAAGGACGCTATTGGGCAGTTGGAGGCAGTCGCCCTCCAACAAGAACGGAGGGCGGAGGAGCGACGCTCACAACAACGAGCGGAGCGCCGGGCGACTAAAGCACGGCAGGTTGGCACAGTAGGGGGCACAGGTGGTGCATCAGCCACTCATCTCAGTCATCCGTGGCACCTGCTGGTTCTGCCCCGTGACCTCCTGCCAGCGGGCGTTCGACACTTCACGTGGCCTCAAGGTGCACATAGCCTGGCACAAGCGTCGTGGTGACGTCACCGTCACTTAGTGGCGAATGGCGGTTGTTGTTGTTGTGTGTGGAGTGGTGGTGTGTGTGTAGGTGTGTGTGTGGACAAGTTATCGCTTGCTCCGTGGGCAGAGGCGAGGGCATGCCCCGACGAGCTGGGGCATGCCCCCTGTGGTCCGGCAAGTACACACACACCACACACACACCACGACACCACACACACCATACACACCCACCACACACACACCACACACAGCACACACCACACACACCACGACACCACACACACCATACACACCCACCACGCACACACCACACACACAGCACACACCACACACACCATACACACCGTACACCACACACACACCACACACACCACGACACCACACACACCATACACACACACCACACCACACACACCACGACACCACACACACCACGACACACAGCACACACCACGACACACAGCACACACCACGACACACACACCACGACACCACACACACCACGACACCACACACCATACATACACCACACACACACCACACACACCACAACACCACACACACCACACACACACCATACACCACATCACACAGCACACACCACGACACCACACATCATGCATACACCACACACCACACACACCACACACACCATACACACACACACCACGACACCACACACACCACGACACCACACACACCACGACACACACACCACGACACACACACACACCACGACACACACACACACACCACGACACCACACACACCACACACACCATACACACACACACACCACGACACCACACACACCACGACACCACACACACCACGACACACACACCACGACACACACACACACCACGACACACACACACACACCACGACACCACACACCATACACACACCATACACAGCACACACCACGACACCATACACCACACACACCACGACACACCATACACCACACACACCACACAAACACACACCACGACACCACACACACCACGACACACACACCATACACCACACACAGACTACCCCCACACACACACCACACACAAATACCATACACCACACACCACACAAAAACACACCACACAAACACACCACACACAGCACACACCACGACACCACTCACACACCACACAAACACACCACACACACCATACACACCATACACCACACACGCACCACGACACACCATACACCACACACACACACACCACACAAACACACACCACACACACACACCACACACACCACACACCACACACCACGACACACCATACACCACACACACACACCACGACACACCATACACCACACACCACACACACACCATACACACACACCACACACACACACCACACACACCATACACCACACACACACCACACACCATACATACCACACACACACCACACACACCACACTACCCCCACACACCACACTACCCCCACACACACCCACACACACCACGACACACCACACACACACCACGACACACCATACACCACACACACACCACGACACACCACACACACTACCCCCACACACACACCACACACACTACCCCCCACACACGCACCACGCCACACCACACACACACTACCCCCACACACACACCACACACACACTACCCCCACACACGCACCACGACACACCACACACACACTACCCCCACACACACACCACACACACTACCCCCACACACCACACTACCCCCACACACACATCACACCACGACACACCACACACACTACCCCCACACACACACCACACACACACACACCACGACACACCACACACACACTACCCCACACACACCACATACACACACCACGACACACCACACACACACTACCACCCACACACACACACCACACACACTACCCCCACACACACACCACATACATCACACCACACACACTACCCCCACACACACACTACACACACACACCACGACACACTACCCACACACACACCACGACACACCACACACACACTACCCCCACACACACACACCACACACACTACCCCCACACACACACCACATACATCACACCACACACACTACCCCCACACACACACTACACACACACACCACGACACACTACCCCCACACACACACCACGACACACCACACACACACACTACCCCCACACACACACACCACACACACTACCCCCACACACACACCACATACATCACACCACACACACTACCCCCACACACACACTACACACACACACACCACGACACACTACCCCCACACACACACCACGACACACCACACACACACTACCCCCACACACACACCACGACACACCACACACACTACCCCCACACACACACTACACACACACACACCACGACACACTACCCCCACACACACACCACGACACACCACACACACACTACCCCCACACACACACCACGACACACCACACACACTACCCCCACACACACACTACCCCCACACACACACTACCCCCACACACACACACACACTACCCCCACACACACACTACCCCCACACACACACTACCCCCACACACACACCACGACACACCACACACACACTACCCCCACACACACACCACGACACACCACACACACACTACCCCCACACACACACCACGACACACCACACACACTACCCCCACACACACACTACCCCCACACACACACACTACCCCCACACACACGCACGCGGACTCACAAGGTATAGACCCCCTCCCCACCCCGTGTAGCTTTGCAACAAATTGTTTTTGCGCAAGCGCTGTGATCGAGCAGCCACCACGTTGACACCACGAGGGGGGTGGGTGGCCACCACCACGCCCGGCCGCCTTTGTCTCCCCCAGTAGCCGATCTTGTGGTGCACACCGCGTCGTCAGGTACTTATTTGAGGCCGAGTCGACCTAGGGGACGCCCTGGACCGGTTCTGAAAATCGTCACTGCCGCTGTTGGTTTGGGCCGTGAGCGGGAATCGAACTCGGATTATTTGAGGCCGAGTCGACCTAGGGGACGCCCAGGACCGGTTCTGACAATCGTCACTGCCGCTGTTGGTTTGGGCCGTGAGCGGGAATCGAACTCAGGATCCCTCCGGGTTCGTAGCGCTCAACCGCTACGCGACCGCTCCCCACGCACGCACAGGCACATGCACACAAAAGACAAAGATTCCCCCGTGGATAGCCTTCACTGACTGCTGGGGCAAGTGCTGCTGGCAGCGCCTGTGAAGGCTGCCACGTTGGCGCACGAGCAGGTTGGGGTGGGTGGCCAGCACCACGCCCGGCCGCCTTTGTCTCCCCCAGTCGGAGATGTTTTCCCATCACCGCACCAGGCGCTCATTTAGCACAAAGCACACCTGGCTACCCGTGTTCGATTACAGCTCAGGGCCAACGCCGGCAGTGACGGATTATCTGAACCGGCCGTGAGCCTCCCCTAGGTCGACTCGGCCTTCAATGAGCACCTGGTACGGCGTGGTAAAAAACATCGTCACAGGGGAGACAAAGGCGGTCGGGGCGTGGTGCTTGCATCACCATCCACTGCCTCGTGGGTCGTGCCGGCCTTTATAAGTGCTGCTACTCGTTAACAGCACTTGCCACAGCACACACCACCACTACACACACCACCAGAGCACACACCACTACCACCACACACACCACTACCACCACACACACCACTACCACCACACACACCACTACCACCACACACACCACTACCACCACCACTATACACACCACTACCACCACCACTACACACACCACCAGAGCACACACCACTACCACCACACACACCACTACCACCACACACACCACTACCACCACCACTATACACACCACTACCACCACCACTATACACAAACACCACCACTATCATACACAAACACCACCACTACCACTACACACACCACTACCACCACCACTATACACACCACCACACACACCACTACCACCACACACACCACGACCACTATACACAAACACCACCACTACCATACATACACAAACACTACCACCACCACTATACACACCACCACTACACACACCACCAGAGCACACACCACCACTACACACACCACTACCACCACACACACCACTACCACCACCACCACCACTATACACACCACTACCACCACACACACCACTACCACCACCACTATACACACCACTACCACCACACACACCACTACCACCACCACTATACACACCACTACCACCACCACTATACACACCACTAAACACACCACCACTATACACACCACCACTACACACATCACCACCACTACCACCACCACTACACACACCACTACCACCACCACTACACACACCACCACTACACACCCCACTACCACCACCACTACACACACCACCACCACACACACCACCACTACACACACACCACCACTACACACACCACCACCACACACACCACCACCACTACACACACCACTACCACCACCACTATAAACAAACACCACCACACACACCACCACTATACACACCACTACCACCACTACACTCACCGCTACCACCAACCACCACCACAAAGACAAAGATCCCCGGGGTAGCCCACGCCAGAGGCTGTCGTTGGGGCAGCAAAGTGTTGGCAGGGCAGGGGCAGGGGCAGCTCTCTGCCTGTCTCAGCTCGCGGTTTTACTGCAGAGGGCAGCGACAGTCGACACGGCCCGGGTGCGGATTCACAGCCACTCACTCAGATGCTTCCAAGTCATCGTGTGGTGTGTGTGTGTGTGTTACGGTGTGTATGTGTGTTACGGTGTGTGTGTTACGGTGTGTGTGTTACGGTGTGTGTGTGTTACGGTGTGTATGTGTGTTACGGTGTGTGTGTGTGTTACGGTGTGTGTGTGTAATGGTGTGTGTTATGGTGTGTGTGTGTTACGGTGTGTGTGTCACGGTGTGTGTGTGTTACGGTGTGTGTGTAATGGTGTGTGTTATGGTGTGTGTGTGTTACGGTGTGTGTGTGTCACGGTGTGTGTGTTACGGTGTGTGTGTTACGGTGTGTGTGTGTTACGGTGTGTGTGTGTTACGGTGTGTGTTATGGTGTGTGTGTGTTACGGTGTGTGTGTGTTACGATGTGTGTGTGTATTACGGTGTGTGTGTTACGGTGTGTGTATTACGGTGTGTGTGTTACGGTGTGTGTTACGGTGTGTGTGTTATGGTGTGTGTTACGGTGTGTGTTACGGTGTGTGTGTTATGGTGTGTGTTACGGTGTGTGTGTTACGGTGTGTGTTGCGAAACGTGGACCCCCTTGATGGAGCATCTTCGCCGGTTGGAAACATTTAGGCTAGCTTGCCTACGATCCATCCTGGGTTTAACCAGGCTGGATTGTGTGAGGAGCTCACCAATCCTTGAAAGATCTGGCCAAGGTCCCATCGGTGAGCTCCTCCGGCAGGCAAGGCTGCATTGGCTGGGTCATGTAGCCCGCATGCCCAGCCACCGCATGCCGAAACGGCTTTTGTTCGGCCGGATCGAGGGGGCTAAACGGGCGCGGGCTAGAAAAGAGATGGAGTGATGTGGTACAGGAGGACGTGGAGCTGAGTGGACTTGCCGATGACTGGTACCAGCGGTGTCAAGATCGGCCTCTGTGGAGGAGGCTCGTGAAGGACGCTACTGGGCAGTTGGAGGCAGTCGCCCTCCAACAACAACGGAGGGCGGAGGAGCGACGCTCACAACAACGAGCGGAGCGCCGAGTGGCTAAAGCACAGCAGGTTGGCACAGTAGGGGGCACAGGTGGTGCATCAGTCAGACGACCCGTGGTACCTGGGTCTGCCCCGTGACCTCCTGCCAGCGGGCGTTCGAAACTTCACGTGGCCTCAAGGTGCACATAGCCTGGCACAAGTGTCGTCGTGACGTCACCGCCACTTAGTGGCGAATGGCGGTTGTTGTTGTTACGGGGAGCGGTAGTGTGGCATTAGCGTGTTGCGCTACGAACCCGCTCACGGTCAACACCGGTTACGATTATCTGAACCGGTCCTGGCCCTCCCCTAGGTCGACTCAGCCTCAAATGAGTACCTGGTGCGATGAGTAAACATCGCCATTAGGGAGACAAAGGCGGCCGGGCGTGGTGCTGGCCACCCACCCCCTCGTGTGCCGTGCCGGCCTTCATAGGTGCTCGCTAACAGCACTTGTCCCTACAGTCTGTTAAGGCTACACGGGGGATCTTTTTCTTGTGTTACGGTAGCGTGTGAATGTTGGGCTTCTTTAGCACCACCGTACGTAGCCAGCTGTGGATACATTTCGACGTTCACCCTACAAAATCGCATCGCAAGGGAGAGCCACAAACAAATAGACAACCACCACTAGTACACTCACCACTACCACACTCACCACTAGTACACTCACCACTACCACACTCACCACTACCACACTCACCACTAATACATTCATCACTAGTACACTCACCACTACCACACTCACCACTAGTACACTCACCACTAGTACACTCACCACTACCACACTCACCACTACCACACTCACCACTAGTACACTCACCACTACCACACTCACCACTAGTACACTCACCACTAGTACACTCACCACTACCACACTCACTACTAGTACACTCACCACTAGTACATTCATCACTAGTACACTCACCACTACCACACTCACCACTAGTACACTCACCACTAGTACACTCACCACTACCACACTCACCACTAGTACACTCACCACTACCACACTCACCACTAGTACACTCACCACTACCACACTCACCACTAATACACTCACCATTACATACCTGTCAACCCCTTATCCGTGCCTATCTTATTACAGACAACTTCAGACCTTATTGGTCACCCCGTGCCCCTTATAAATCTTAACGTTCATCCTACAAAGTCACCATCACAAGGGAGAAACACAAACAAATAGACACAAACAAATTTCGCCCGTATTGAGACGGCTGCACGCCGCACGGACCTAAAAACTAAATTTCCCTGCACGAGAATACGGGGGGGGGCGGGGGCTAATAAACCACGTGGGTTGACACGATTATGACAACGTCCACAAGGCACGCGGTTGCCCGTCATCCGGGAATCTGATTGGACACGACACTCGATCAATGCTGCCACGTGCTGCGGTTTGCTGCCATCTGCTGTCACGCGGCCGAAAACTACAGTTGCATCACGTGACCTCCCTTGCCACAGTATGAAAGTATAAGAATAGGTTTTTTACCCTTTCTGGCAATAAAAGTTGTGTTAAGACGTTAAAACAGTTGTGTTAAGTGCATTGTCTTTGCGCTGTTCGCCTTTTGGCGTCCTCTGGTCTAACACTGTTTGAGACTAGGCTCTAAATAAACGAAGCTGTCTATGGTGTGGACCAATCAGTGTCAAAGACAAGACATCATACACTACCAGCAGTGCCGGATTATCCTAGCGGCAAAAGTAGCATGTGCTACGGGCCCGGCGCTTTCAAGGGCCCCGCGCTAAACGCTTTCAAGCTATCAATTCCGGTTCAGTGATTCTGCACTTGCTCTATTACTATAGTACTATACCGCCTTCAACTTTTATGAACGACCGGGTGTTTAAGGTCAGCGATTTGTCGTCTTATCTGGGCTGTATAGCAAAGAAAAAATATATACAATTACTTTACTATGCATATAATAATCGATTATAATCGATTATCTGCATTTTTTTATGTTACCAGGTTAAGGCCCACTCAGCTGGCCATCACCAAGGTGGTGGCTGCTCAACGAAGTGGCTTATGATCATCATCACCGCGTCGAAATTCATAGTAGCATCCAAATACTCTTAAGTGCGTGACGTTGTTGAATCGAAATGTTGAGGGGGGGGGGGCGGAGGAAACCGGAGGGACCCGGAGAAAAATCCACACGACCACGGGGAGAGAGACACGCAAACTCCAAATATACAGCAGCAGGCGTCACAGGGTCGGGATCGAACCCACGACCTCCTGCATACCAGGCGAGGTAGTTAACATCTCATAGCCACCGTGATGATGATGAGAGACGCAAACTCCAAATATACAGCAGGCGTCACAGGGTCGGGATCGAACCCACGACCTCCTGTACACCAGGCGAGGTAGTTAACATCTCCTAGCCACCGTGGCGTCTAGTTAAAGGCAGCCCTGCAATGCCCCACTCACGTCACTGCTGGCAGAAAGGGGGCCTCCACAAGAGGGAGCCCAGTGTCCTGACGACGCCTTGGAGGAGATGGTAGTGCCCACAGACTTTTAGCCAAGGGTCAACATTCGCCAAGTGCCAAACTTCAGTTCCTCAATTTGGGACAATTACACGCGGCATCGATCACCATCGTCCCCGGCGGGCGATGGAGGCCACTGGGACCCACGATGCACTTTTAAATCATCGAGATCAGGGTTCCCCAACCCCCGGGTCACGGACCGATACCGGTCCGTGGCCTGTTAGGAACCGGGCCGCACAGCAGCAGGAGGTGAGAGCGGTGAAGTCCGATCACGTGACCCGCCCCCATTATTTTATTATTTACCACTTCCATCCGCGTCTCTTTCCCGCACTGCGCAGTTGTCTCAGTCACGTGGTGTTGGTAATCCCACAAGCTACTAACCCCCTCGTAGCCACAATGAGTAACAAACACAAACGTAACCAGAGAGCTTCTTTTAAAAGGGGGAAAGACCCAATGATGAACCCACCCCCCCCCACCCCCGGTCCGTGAAAAAAAAATTGTCTTTCACGAAACCGGTCCCTGGTGCCAAAAAAGGTTGGGGACCGCTGATCTAGATTGAAAACTCATTTCTTTAGAGCCGATTTTTTCGTGTTCAGTTTGATGTCCTTCCACCACATACCTCCGATTAGCGCCGCGCGTAGCCAACCGTGCTAATCGGAGGTGCGGGGGAAGGATGACAACAAACCTGAACCATGCGTGGATGTACACTGAACTTCTTTCGCGCCGTACGTAACCAACCACAGCAAGGATTGCTCTCATAAATACTGAGCAGAGAGACATTGAAATTCATTTCAGAAAGTGTTTATTTGCTTTCTTCTCAAAATGCACAACACTCAAAATTGTAAAACAGACCTGTAGTGCTCAGCGGGTCCCGTTACACTGCCCTCAAAAATAAATAAAATATATTCCCGGCAAATAAAACATCGCCGTGCCGTACCTGGGGTCCCCGGGGGTTCTCAGCCGGTTCAGCGAATCAACTCGGCTCCGGCTACGGGAACACCTCGACGAGAGGAGTTTGGATTTGCGTTCCTTTCGCGACCTGAACGGCTCCTCCCGGTGTTTTCTCCCCCTGCCCGCGCCGCATTCACGGACCACTTCGCCGCCGCCGCCGCCAGAACATTTCCCACGCGGCGATGACGACGAGCCGCTTTCTCTTGTGGTGTGGCCAGGTCGCTTCTTAGAAAGGGGAAAAAAAAAGCAAGCTACATTGTGCGGCTCAGTTAGGGCCTTACCTGGTAAGGTCAAATTAAAAAAACCACAACAACTGTGAATAGGAATGCTGCGGCGAGGCGCCTAGGGGTTGGACGGGGGCAACTGGGCTACCGGCGGAGGACGCAGTAACGGCGTCTCTCCCCTCCCGCTGCGAGCTATCGAACGTGAGAACAGAATCAGACAAAACAGGCTACTGGGGGCGGCGTCGTGGCAACAGCATCTGTCCCCCCCCCTCCCGCTGTGAGCCATCGAACATTATGACCAATCAAAGGAGACGTAGAATTTTGTTTTTTCGCCGAACGTGATGACGCATCGCCGTGAATCGAATGGGGGTGTATCGGCGCACACCCGTAGTGAACGACGAAGTTCGCTCTTCTCCAGCGGTTCAACCCGGGCCCGTCGACGGCAACTCCACATTCCCATGGCGGAGCTCAGTCTCTCCACGAGACGCCCAGTGTTAAACTTCCCAGAGCGGTGGCGATATTTTTTTTTTTATCGAACGATGGAGCAGTGACGATGATGATGACGATGACGACGATGACGACGACGATTTGTGTTGTTACGGATGGGTTCGCAACCCACGTGGCTGTACTGCCACCCCAGTGCACAGCAAGGAGTGCGTGTAGGCGAGAGGTTCAGGCACTTGAGGGGCGAGGACAGGTAAGGTAGGCGAGGGCAGGTGAGTGGTGAGGATAGGTTATGGGTGTGGGCAAGCCAGGGGTTCGGGCGGGTGAGTGGTGCCAGTGAGGGGGGTGCAGGCAGGTGAGTGGTGTCAGTGAGGGGGTGCAGGCAGGTGAGTGGTGTCAGTGAGGGGGGTGCAGGCAGGTGAGTGGTGTCAGTGAGGGTCAGGGGGGGGTGCAGGCAGGTGAGTGGTGTCAGTGAGGGGGGTGCAGGCAGGTGAGTGGTGTCAGTGAGGGGGGTGCAGGCAGGTGAGTGGTGTCAGTGAGGGGGGTGCAGGCAGGTGAGTGGTGTCAGTGAGGGTCAGAGGGGGGTGCAGGCATGTGAGTGGTGTCATTGAGGGGGTGCAGGCAGGTGAGTGGTGTCAGTGAGGGTCAGAGGGGGGTGCAGGCAGGTGAGTGGTGTCAGTGAGGACAGGTGAGCACAGCGCTAGACTGGCTGCCCCCATCGGGCCGCCGTGGCATGGATTCGGACACACGGAGAGGGCGGGGGTCGAGGGTCACGGCGGAGAGGGCGGGGGTCGGGCGGGGGTCGGGGGGGTCACAGCTCGCTGCGGGGCTGCGTGGGGGCGGCACGGGGCGTCCCGTCGAGCTGCTCCGCCTCCCTCTCGACGAACGCGTCCCAGCTCGCGTGGAATCGCCGCGTCGCCTCGGCCTTGGCGCCCGTCGCCATGGCGCTGTACCTGATGAGCGTTGCCGCGGGAGACAGGGAGGGTCGGGGGGGTTCGAGGTTTCGCGTCACCGCCTCCCTGCCACTCGCTTCCAACCGGGGGGGGGGGGGGGGGGGGGGGGGTTCCCCAGTGTGGAAACCTCGGAGCTTACAAATCCTACAGCGGTATTGAGACGCCAATCGGTGAGATTCCCCCCCCCCCCCGCCCATTTACATTTCAGTCCCACGGGAATTTTCCGTCTGCAAACATACGGTTAAAGACATAACGCAGACGGGCTCCGGTTTTACGACAGTCCAATTTAACACGGTCCACACATTACGACGCAGAAACTCGATTTAACGACGCAGAAACTCGATTTGCCGACGCAGAAACTCGATTTAACGACGCATAAACTCGATTTACGACGCGTCTTCCGACGACGCGAACAGGGCCGGTCCGGGAGCAGAGCTTTTAGTTTTAACTTGAGCGTTTGTGTGGCTTCATCACCGATAAAACCACCTTCCCGCCACCCCCCCCCCCCCACCCCCCCGTTAAATACGGCCGATTAGGATGGAGCGGGGGGGGGGGATAAACGCCGTCCCGACTGTTTCCACCGTCTACGGGGAAAATCAAGGAGTCCACGAGCGAACCGGGCGCACGTGCGGCAACGGAGGATCCCCCACTCCCGCGGTTACCGTTGCCCGCCGGTAACCGCCCCGGGGGCCCCCCGCGGCCTCTCACCGCACGGAGTTGAGCGCCAGCTGCTTGAGCGTGGCGAGGTCGGCGCCCAGGCCGCCTGCCACCCCCATGACGGCGCCGTAGAGGTCGTAGGAGAGGCCGCGCGAGCCGAACGCCGCGGGGTCGTCGGACGACACGACGACCGGGTGGCCGCGCGAGAAGAGCACGCTCGCCGGGTGCGAGCGCAGGTCGGCCACCAGGCCCAGCACCTGAACGTCGTCGGCACCCGGGGGGGGGGGGCCGGGGTAGCGGGTGGAGGGCCGCGCGCGGGTCGCCATGCCGGAGGGCAGGGCAGGGAAGAGGACGCGGGGAGGCGACGTCAATCACCGCGGCGGAACGCGTCGTTGACATTCGTGAAGGCGAATGATCCCTCGCCGAGGACTGCCACCGCCAACCGCGTGCCCCCAAAGCTCCCCGCAAGCCCAACCGGCGACCACGAAAGACAGTTCAACAATCATTGCCCGAGCTCCACGGCCCGCTCCAAGCAGTAAGTCGAGCTGCTTCTCGGCCAAATCGGCGGGCCGTTTGTCCCAACGACGAACGCCGGGGGCGAGAGCTGCGCCCGAACCCGGGAGCCGCCACCCAAAACCCGCGGCGCGTGCCGACCGCCAGCTGGCGTGTTGCCCGCCGCCGGCGCGTGCCCGCACCTGGTTGGAGATGGGGCACAGCTCAACGGGGACATCCCGCGAGCGGGCAAGGCGCAGGGCGAGCGGGTGTCGCGCCAGCGCCAGGCCGTGCCCGATGCGCGTCGTGTTGAACAGCAGGGCGTCCAGCACGTTCACGTCCACGCCGGCTCCCTCCCAGCCTCCCCCACGGCAACGTGGCGAGGTGGGTGGGGTGGGGAGCGTGGGGTGGGGAGCGTGGGTGGTGGTGGTGGGTCATGGAGTGAGGGTAGTAGAGGGGAGGGTAATAGACAGGAAACATAAATCACCTGGACCTGCATCACCACCACTACTAGCACCTAAACCACGACCACCACCACACTACCACCTAAACCGCCACCACTCCAACCACCTAAACCACCACCACTAATACCACCTAAACCACCACCACTACTACCACCTAAACCACCACCAATACTACCACCTAAACCACCACCACTACTACTACCTAAACCACCACTACCACCTCAACCACCACCACTACTACCACCTAAACCACCACTACTCCCACCTAAACCACCACCACTACTCCCACCTAAACCACAACCACCACTACTACCACCTAAACCACAACCACCACTACTAACTACCACCTAAACCACCACAACTACTACCACCTAAACCACAACCACCACTACTAACTACCACCTAAACCACCACCACTACTACCACCTAAACCACAACCACCACTACTACCACCTAAATCACCACCACTACCACCACTACTACCATCTAAACCACAACCACTACTACTACCTCGTCCACCACCACCACTATTACCACCTAATCCACCACCACTACTACCACCTAAACCACCACCACCACCACCCCCACCACCTCCACCTCCACCACCGCCGCAATCCCCTCACTTGTCTCGCCGGCGTGCAGGAAGTAGGGGAGGTGGATCCCGGACTCCGCCGGCCTCTCCAGCTCGTCGCGAAGGCTCCACAGGTCGCTCCCAGAATCCTCCTGTCCCACCTGAGGCCCAGGTAACCTTCGTCATTCACCACGCCCAGCGACCCCACTTTGGCTGCTCTGCTTCACAAAGTGACTTTGACATCTTACCGCGGGAAAAAATAAAATTTGTATCGCCACATAGTGGACGCATCCCCGCGTGGCAGGTGTTGCACCGGATCGAGCGGGGGACACACGGCAAAGACGCATGGAGACACACGGCGGGGGGGGACACACGGGGGACACACACGGGGGACACACACGGGGGACAACAACAACCGCCATTCACCACTAAGTGGTGGTGACATCACCACGACGCTTGCGCCAGGCGATGTGCACATTAAGGTGACGTGAAGTGTCGAACGCCCGCTGGCAGGAGGAAACAGGACAGACCCAGGTGCCATGGGTTGACCGAGACGACTGGCCAATGCACCACCTGTGCCCCCTACTGTGCCAACTTGCTGTGCTTTAAACTGCCCAGCGCTCCGCTCGTTGTTGTGAGCGTCGCTCCTCCGCCCTCCGTTGTTGCTGGAGGGCGACTGCCTCCGACTGCCCAGTAGCGTCCTTCACGAGCCTCCTCCACAGAGGCCGATCTTGACACCGCTGGTACCAGTCATCGGCAAGTTCACTCAACTCCACATCCTCCTGTACCACATCACTCCATATCGTCTCTCTTCTCTAACCCATGCCGCGCCCGGCTTAGCCCCCTCTATCCACCCGAAAAAAATCTGTTTAGGCATGCGGTGGCTGGGCTTACGGGCTACATGACCACGGGGGGACACACACAGGGGGGAGACACACGGGAGACACACGGGACACACACGGGAGACACACGGGAGACACACGGGACACACACGGGACACACACGGGAGACACACGGGAGACACACGGGAGACACACGGGCACGGCGTTCCGGTTACCAGATCGAAGCCCACGAGGAAGTCGGGGTAAGCCTTGCGCAGTAGCACGGTCTGCTCGATGGCCATCCTGATAGCGGAGCTGTTCTGTTTCCTGAGAGACAGAGAGAAGAGAGACAGAGAGATAGAGACAGGGAGAGGGAGAGAGAGTGAGACAGAGAGAGGAGAGACAGAAAGAGGGAGAATAACAGAGATAGAAAAACACAGAGAACGAGACATAGAGAGACAGAGAAAGAGAGAGTAACAGAGAGAGTGAGACAGAGAGCACGAGACAGCGAGTGAGACAGAGAGAGAGTGAGACAGAGAGAGAGTGAGACAGAGAGAGAGTGAGACAGAGAGAGTGAGACAGAGAGAGTGAGACACAGAGAGAGTGAGACAAAGAGAGAGTGAGACAGAGAGAGAGTGAGACAGAGAGAGAGTGAGACAGAGAGAGAGTGAGACAGACAGAGAGAGAGTGAGTCAGACAAAGAGAGAGTGAGACAGAGAGAGTGAGACAGAGAGAGAGTGAGACAGACAGAGAGAGTGAGACAGAGAGAGTGAGACAGAGAGAGAGTTAGACAGAGAGAGAGTGAGAGAGTGAGACAGAGAGAGAGTGAGACAGACAGAGAGAGAGAGACAGACAGAGAGAGATTACAGCGAGCTGACCGGATGTGCCCGGGGTGGCTCGGTGGTCAGGGATGCTGAGCCTGGGTTCCAATCCGGGTTTCAGCCGCACAGCCCACAGAGATTCCACCGGGTCTCATAGACACACACACAGACAGTCTTACATAGAGATCCATAGACTAACAGAGACCTACAGGCTCGCATAGAGACCCAAATACTTCCACAGAGATCCATACTCGCACAGCTAGCCATAAACTCACAGAGAGTCATAGACTCATCACACAGAGACCTGTACATTCCCACGGAGACCCATAGCCTCACACAGAGATCCATATACTGACATAGAGACCACAGACTCACATAGAGACCCATAGAATCATAGAGACCCGTAGACTCACAACAGACCCGTAGACTCACAGAGACCCGTAGACTCGCACAGAGACCCATGGTCTCACACAGAGACACATGGTCTCACATAGATCCGCAGACTTGCACAGAGACCCATAGACTCAGATAGAGAGCCATAGACTCAGATAGCCATAGGCTCACTTAGAGACCCGAAGACTCACACATAGACCCGTAGACTCACACATAGACCCATAGACTAACATAGAGACCCATAGACTCAGACAGAGATCCATAGATTCAGAGACTCATAGACTCGCACAGAGACCCATCATAGATCCACACAGACTAAGCTGTGATTAAAACGAGTGGAGCGAGTCAATGGTCGCAGCCCAATCGCTGCTGACTGCACACACAACACCTCACCGCGTCAATGCGCTCAACTTGGCTACATTCCAGCTCTGAAAATTAAGATGTGACGTGCCACCTTTGATGATGGGTCAGGTGCGATGGTCTCTTACTGTGATATCGCACCTGTGATGGGTCAGGTGAAATGGTCTCAACTGCGATAAGATTTTACCTGTGCCCACGTCTCACCTGTGATGGTATCTCACCTGTGATGGGTCAGGTGTGATGGTGTATCATCTGAAAATGGGTCAGGTGAGATGGTCTCAACCGTGATGTCCCACCTGTGACGATGTCTCACCTGTGCCGGCGTCTCACCTGTGACGATGTCTCACCTGCAGTAATTCATATTCTTAGCTCTTTCGGTAAAGTCACGTTGAAGGGAAACAATAAAATAATAAAATATATATAAAACAATAAAAATTCTGATGACGACCGTTTGTGTTATGGTCGAAACGTCGTGAGAAGTTTTATTGTTATATATATTTTATTATTTTATTGTTTCCCTTCAACGTGACTTTACCGAAAGAGCTAAGAATATGAAGATGTCTCACCTGTGACGGCATCTCACCTGTGACGATGTCTCACCTGTGACGGCGTCTCACCTGTGACGGCGTCTCACCTGTGACGGCGTCTCACCTGTGACGATGTCTCACCTGTGACGATGTCTCACCTGTGACGGCGTCTCACCTGTGACGGCGTCTCACCTGTGACGATCGTCTCACCTGTTGACGGAGCCGATGATCTTCACCCCGAGGAAGCCCGGATTCTGGTGAGAGAACTCGCGAGCCACATCTTGGTACGCGCGCACCACCCACTCCGGTCCGTGTAGGCGCCCATCCAGCTCGTAAACCTGCACGGGAACAAGCGGGGAGACGCGATGACACGCGGTGGACGCACGGCGACTCGTCAGGAGACACGCAGAGACAACACGGAGACGCGTGTGAAACATGCAGTTGTGGCAAAATCGCCTGATGAAGCTGGTTGTTGTAATCACCAGGGAAACATGACGGTACTCAAATTGTAAATGCTGTGCGTTTACTCTCCACGTGACAAACCTTAATAATTGGCTGTGTCGGTTGGTGGTGGTCATATTACGCGATCTAACCCAAAAAAAACCTTTATTATGGGGGATAGCTAGGAGGTGAGGCCTGGACAAGGCCTGGCCGAGGCCTTTCAAGGGCTAGCGAAGCCTGGGCAAGGCATAGCGAGGCAGAACAAGGGTCCTTGCGGGACCTGGGCAAGGCCTGAGGGGCCTGATGAGGCTTGGGCCAGGTCTAGTTAGGCCTAGTGAGGCCTAGCAAGAAGCCTAGAGAAGCCTGGACGAGGCCTAGTGAGACACAGCGAGGCCTAGATGAGGTCTAGCGAGGCTTAGAGAAGCCTAGGAGGGTCCTAGCGAGGCCGGGACCGAGGCCTAGTGGCAAAGAGAGACCTAGTAAAGCCCGGCGAGGCGCGGACAAAGCTTTAGCGAGTCCCGCGCGCTCACGTTGGGCAGCAGCGTCCTCAGCTCGATGTAGGAGACTCCGTCTTCGTAGAATTCCTGCAGAGCGCGAGCGAAGTAGTCTCGGAAGACGGGGGCGTGCAGCACGAGGCCGCAGGCGCCGCTCAGGACGTCCTCGAAGCGGCGCCAGGCCGCGTTCTGGTTCGGGTACGCGGCAGCGGGGTCCTCCGTCACCATCGTCAGGCCCCGCACCAGCCTGAGAAACGCACGCCGGAAGAAACGCTTGGCCCGGCGTTAACGGCGTCAACAAGCGTCGGCGCCCCCCATCCCCCCCCCTACTTTACTCCGCGTCCACCCCCGGGGGAGAGCGGCTCACCTGGAGTCCAAGTCCTCCACGAGGGGCGCCCGGCGTCGCAGGTCCGCGAGCAGCTCCCACCCGCCGGGGGCCGAGCGGCACGAGTCCGGACCAGGGGCCCCCCGCACCGAGAATTGGAACCGCGGCGAGGCCGGCTCCGGCCGGAGGCACACGTAGCAGTGGGGCCGGTAGGTCACGTTCTTCACCAGCCACTCGACGCTCGCCAGCGCCACGTCGTGCAGGTGCAGCGCCGCTCCTGGTGGGTCGTGGGGTCATGGGGTCGCGGGGTCATGTTCGGGTTCGAGGGCAGGGGCGTTCCGGTTTCGCAGGCCTGCGAGCATTAAAAAAACAAAAAAAACTACGAACCGTTTTTTTTTTTGTTATTTTTTTTTACCAGGTAAGGCCCCGGCTGAGCTACGTAGCTCCTTCTTCCCGAAGCGACCTGGCCACAAATGATAGCTCCAGGATGGGGCTTATCATCGTGTGGAAATTTATAGCAGGCAAATGCTCTAAACGCTTGTCAGTTCTAAGTGTGGAGGGAGAAACTGGTACTCATTTTGAGGCTCAGTCGACCTCGGGGAGGCCCAAAACCAGTCCGGATAATCGTCACTGGTTTTGGCCGCGAGCGGGAAATCGGACCCGGGTAGCCGGGTTCGTAGTGCAGTGCGCTAACACCACTGCCACGACAGCTCCACACTACTAACAGCCACTACCACGATCCCCACCACCATAGCCACCACGACCATCACAACCGCCAAAACAACACCACCAGCATCATCACGGCCACCACGGCCACCACGACTGCCGCTACCGCCACCACCCCCATCGTCGCCACTACGACCACCACTACCCACCACCACCACATCTGCCACCACTACCACCATCGCCGCCACTACGACCACCACTACCCACCACCACCACCAAACCACCACCACTACGACCACGACTACCCACCACCACAACATCTGTCACCACTACCCACCACCACCACATCTGCCACCACTACCCACCACCACCAACATCTGTCACCACTACCGCCACCACCACTACGACCACAACTACCCACCACCACAACATCTGCCACCACCATCACATCTGCCACCACCACCAAACCACCAGCACATCTGCCACCACCACCAAACCACCAGCGTTCGCCATCGCGCACCTTTGGGCATCCTCCTGATGAACTGGAACACGGCGCTGCGCTCAATCAGGGGCTTGGCCTTGAAGAAGTGAAGGGCCGGTGGGTAGACGCCCGTCCTGACCGCCGTCTCCACCTCGTCCAGGATGGCCCTCGCCAGACTCGCGTTCACCTGCTCGCACGGGAGGGCGGCCGGGGGCCACGGCGCCACTGATCGTCGTTACCACCGCCACCGCCGCCGCCGCCGCCGCCGCGGCTACGTCTAAACTATTTTGCATTTGTTACCAGGTAAGGCCCACGAACAGCAATAACTGCGACCAGTAGTTATAGCTAGTGGCGGCAGTGATAACTACGATTAATCAAAAACAACCTCGTAGCGATGGTAAAATCTGATCAATAGTAATAACTAGAAACACAAGCAATAACTAGACTCTTCGATTTAAAGCTTTCGTGACTGCAGGGACTCATCTTATCGATTCTTTCAGTAAAGTCACGTAGAAGGGAAATAACAAAATAATAAAAATAAAACGTAATAAGCTGGGTGGGAGGAGCAGATCGCCTTGACAAAGGAGTTTACATATCAACAGAAGAATTTAGCATTGAAGTAGCTGTGTTAATGTGAGAGATTAGCATGATGTTAAAGTCAGAAATTAGCATGTAACTGGAGGATTAGCATGATGTTAGTGTGAGGGATTAACATGTAACTGGTCACGGAAGTTCTATGTTAAAGTCAGAGTTTACATATCAACAGAAGAATTTACCATTGAAGTAGCTGTATTAATGTGAGAGATTAGCATGATGTTAGTGTGAGGGATTAGCATGTAACTGGTCACGGAAGTAGCTATGTTAAAGTCAGAGTTTACATATCAATAGAATAATTTAGCATTGAAGTAGCTGTGTTAATGTGAGAGATTAGCACGATGTTAAAGTCAGAAATTAGCATGTAACTGGGAGATTAGCATGATGTTAGTGCGAGGGATTAACATGTAACTGGTCACGGAAGTAGCTATGTTAAAGTCAGAGTTTACATATCAACAGAAGAATTTAGCATTGAAATAGCTGTGTTAATGTGAGAGATTAGCATGATGTTAAAGTCAGAAATTAGCATGTAACTGGGGGATTAGCATGATGTTAGTGTGAGGGATTAGCATGTAACTGGTCACGGAAGTAGCTATGTTAAAGTCAGTTAACATATCAACAGAAGAATTTAGCCTTGAAGTAGCTGTGTTAATGTGAGAGATTAGCATGATGTTAAAGTCAGAAATTAGCATGTAACTGGGGGATTAGCATGATGTTAGTGAGAGGGATTAACATGTAACTGGTCACGGAAGTAGCTATGTTAAAGTCAGAGTTTACATATCAACAGAAGGATTTAGCATTGAAGTAGCTATGTTAATGTGAGAGATTAGCACGATGTTAAAGTCAGAAATTAGCATGTAACTGGGGGATTAGCATGATGTTAGTGTGAGGGATTAGCATGTAACTGGTCACTGAAGTAGCTATGTTAAAGTCAGAGTTTACATATCAACAGAAGAATTTGGCATTGAAATAGCTGTGTTAATGTGAGAGATTAGCATGATGTTAAAGTCAGAAATTAACATGTAACTGGGGGATTAGCATGATGTTAGTGTGAGGGATTAGCATGTAACTGGTCACGGAAGTAGCTATGTTAAAGTCAGAGTTTACATATCGACAGAAGAATTTAGCATTGAAGTAGCTGTGTTAATGTGAGAGATTAGTACGATGTTAAAGTCAGAAATTAACATGTAACTGGGGGATTAGCATCATGTTAGTGTGAGGGATTAGCATGTAACTGGTCACGGAAGTAGCTATGTTAAAGTCAGAGTTTACATATCAACAGAAGAATTTAGCATTGAAGTAGCTGTGTTAATGTGAGAGATTAGCACGATGTTAAAGCCACTGGAGCCGCCGTCTTTCCGGCAGCTGTTTCTTCACCTGAGGAAGGCTGCTTGTGTTGGGGCCGAAACGTCGTGAGAATTTTGTCTTATTACGTTTAATTTTATTATTTTATTATTTCCCTTCCACGTGACTTTACCGAAAGAATCGAGAAGATCAAGAACTGGACCCCTTCGTTCTTTCAGTAAAGCTAATAGATCACGACGTTTCGGTCGCAACACAGGCGACCGTCATCAGGTGAAACAGACACAGCAGGAGGACTGCTGACGTAGGAGAAAGAGCTGCTGCAGCAACAAGGCTTCACATCGGAGTTTGGTAGGCCCGACCCAAGGGTAAGAGGGCGGAGCTAGAGAAGGAATCTGTACGTAAGTGTAAATTGCGAGAGATTAGCATGTCCAAGTGAGACGGGCACCGGAAGTGTGCCAATGAGAGATATTTAATCTGGCGATGTGCTAATAACTACAATAAGTAAAAAGCTAGTAAGCAATGGTAATAACTGGTAGCATGAGTAATACCTAGAAACTTTGTATCCGTGGCTACACATCGCGGGGAATGTGGTTGAGGTCAAGGATTTTGATGAATTGAGAATGAGAAAGGAACGGGGAAGGGAAGAGTGTAGAGACAGAGAGAGAATGGGAAATAAGAGGAACTACGCTATTAATTTTGTTTTGATAATTCTTTTTTTTACCCTTTTATCTGGCAACAAAACTGACACCTTTTCTTACAAGGAGTCATGTTTGCATTGACCACAATACCTGCGGTCAGAATGCAAACAAAAAACATAACTCTGATAATGTACTGGCACTGTCCTTGAAATTGAAATAAAAAAAAGACGTAAGTTTTGTTGCCAGATAAAACGTTTAAAAAAAAAACCAATTATCATATTTTGCTACTGGCAAAGGAGGTTCCAATGGTGTCAATTTTGTTTTTGATCATTATCAGGTTGAAAGCCCCCAATGAGCTGTGTAGCTCTTTGTCAGAAGCGACCTGGCCATCACAAACGGGTGGCTCATCATCACCATCGTGTGGACATTTTCAGCAGCAGCAGCAGCCAAATGCTCTGAACGCGCGGCGACATCGATCCTAAATGCGGAGGGGAAAAACTAGGGGGCCCCGGAGATAAATCAACGCGACTACGGGGAGAGATTTCGATTTAAAGCTTTCGTGACTGCAAGGATTCATCTTCTTTGGTTCTTTCGGTAAAGTCACCATGTAGAATGAGAATAAAATAATAAAATAAAACAATAAAATTCTCACGATGTTTCGGCCACAACACAAGTGGCCTTCTTCAGGTGAAAAGAACAAACCTGTCGGGACGACAGAGACTACAATGTAGCTGTCTCCGGCAGAGACTACAATTTAGCTCTGTCGTCCCGACAGGTTTGTTCCTTTCACCTGAAAGAAGGCCACTTGTGTTGTGGCCGAAACGTCGTGAGAATTTTATTGTTTCATTTTATTATTTTATTCTCATCCTACGTGACTTTACGGGGAGAGAGTGAGACGCGCAAACTCCAAATATACAGCAGGATCCAACCCACGACCTCCTGTATACCCAGGCGAGGTAGTGGTAGTGGTTGCGGCGGTGGCTGTGGGCGGTGGGTGACGGCGGTGGCTGTAGGCGGCGGTGACGGCGGCGGCATCAACGTCCGTCAGCTGCGAGGACATCGCGACCTCGACCGCTTCTCACCTCGACTTCCAGCAGGGACAGGACGAGCGCTCCGCCCACGCGGTCGGCGCGTTCCTCGCGCAGGAGGTCGTCGCGTCTCTCCACGGGCACGGCGGTGGCCGCGGGCGGCAGCGGCAGCAGCACCGTGGCCAGCACCGTGGCCAGCACCGTGGCCAGCGCCGTGGCCAGCACCGAGGCCCACATGGCGCCGCCGCGAGGGGCTGGGGAAGTGGAGCGGGGCGGGGGGCGGGGGGGGGGCGACGACGCACAGAGGCATGGGACGTCAGCGGCGTCAGCTTCAGAATATCGATTTATACACCGCGGGAGGAATCCCGATGAGCTATGAAGCTCTTTTTCACAACCTGATGTCCAGCAGGGGCCCCCGGGGGTCAGAACGTTACAACGGCAGACGATACAAAAACACCACGGTAGTGTAAAGTATAGGAAAGATAAACATATCACTTACAAAGCTAAACTATTTTTTTTTTATCTTAGCAGGTAAAAAGCCCACTGAGCTTCTACCCTCAGCTGCCGTGACTTACACCATGCAGTTGGAGGCAGTCGCCCTCCAGCAACAACCGAGGGCAGAGGAGCGAAGCTCACAACAACGAGCGGAGCGCCGGGTGGCTAAAGCGCAGCGAGTTGGCACAGTAGGGGGAGGCACAAGGTGGTGCGTCGGCCCAGTCGTCCGAGTCAGTCGACCCGTGGCACCTTCCGGGTCTGCCCCGTGACCTCCGGCCAGCGGGCGTTCGACACTTCACGTGGCCTCAACGTGCACCTAGCCTGGCACAGGCGCCGTGGTTTACGTCACCGTCAACAAGTGGCGAATGGCGGTTCTTGTTGCCGTCATCAAGCAGCCGCGTGTCAATCCACTGCTGGACGAAGGCCTCTCCCGCGCCGTGTGACGGTCGCGGGCAGCCGCGTGACCGCACTCCACCAAACCGCCGTCGCTCGGCGCGGGTTTGGCAAACCGCCCGCCCGCCCGCCCGCCACCGGCGCCACCGGCGCGGTCACGGGGAATCGAACCGCAGGCCGCAGAAGGATCGGTGAAACTCGCAGCACGCTGCCCCGCCAACCGCCCCAGATTTCTCCGGCAGAGACTTGGCCGCCCTCACAATGACCAGCTGTTATCACGAGCAGCATGGGGCGGTCACGCTCGGCCGCGATATCACTCGCAAGTAACGACGCCCAGAGTTTGCGTCTTTCTGCCCCCCCCCCCCTCCCGAGGAGCAATCGTGATGACTGAGAGCAATAATAATAATAAGGACCATTAGTAATAGCTAGGAGCAACAGTAATAACTATGGGCATTAGTAACAACTCACAACTTTGTAACCGTGGCTACACACCACGGGAAGTGGGGTGAAGCCAAGGACGTTGATGAATAGAACATGAGAAACGAACGGGGAAGGGAAGAGTGCAGAGAGAGAGAGAGAGAGATAATGGGAAATAAGTGTAACTAAATGATCATCTGTCATAAACGTATAGGATGAACACGAAATTTAGCAGTCTTCTGAAACACGTGGTCAACCAGGTCAGTGTCTGTGTTGTTGTTGGCCGACTGGTTTTGCATCGCGTTATGTTTCTGAAGGTTTGTTGAGTTTCTCGTCTCTCTCATCGTCTTCGTCGTTGTTGTTGTATTTGCCTCCGTGCAGTTTGACGTTTCGCTATGTGTGCTATGATGTGCGTGATCACGTCCCTCCCCCCCCTCTATGTGTTCGCTCGCTATTTGTTTTACACCTGTTGATGACGATCGCTTGTGTTGCGTTCGAAACGTCGTGATTTATTTTTAATTTAGTTACATTTGATTTTATTTCTACATACGTGACTTTACCGGGAAAAAAAACCCAACGAGTATAGTAATTTCTGCAGTCACGAAAGCTTCAATTCTATATTAAGTGAAACTAAACTATATTCTTAGCTCTTTCGGTAAAGTCACGTTGAAGGGAAACAATAAAATAATAAAATATATATTCTATAAATATTTTTTATTTTATTGTTTTATTATTTTATTGTTTCTCTTCAACGTGACTTTACCGAAAGAGCTAAGAATATGAATTACTGCAGTCACGAAAGCTTTAAATCAAAAATGAAACTAAACTATTTTTTATTGTTACCAGGCAGGGCCCCACTGAGCTAAATACAGCTCTTTTTTCACAAGCGACCTGGCTACCACAAACAATATCTCAACAAAATGTGGCTTATCCTCATCACGGCAACATTCACAGCGGCCAAATACACGCGATGTCCATTCTAAATGTGGGGGACCCGAAGCAAAAAAATCCACGCAGCGAGGCGCCACAGCTGGGTGCATCTGCCAGCCATCTCAGTCAGCTGACCCGTGGCTCCCTCCTCGGCGAGCCTTCGACACATCACGTGACGGCCTCAACGTGCACCCTTAGCCCAGCGCAGGCACCGTGGTGACATCACCACCACCTCGTGGCAAAACGGCGGCTACTGTTGTATGCGCGTACGTAGTGAGCGCATGTCTGCGTCTGTGCGTATGTTCATCTGGGCAAAGTCCCATCGGTGAGCTCCTCCGGCGGGCAAGGCTGTGTTGGCTGGGTCATGCGGCCCGCATGCCCAGCCACCGCATGCCTAAGCAGCTTTTGTTCGGCCGGATAGAGGGGGCCGAACGGGTGCGGCACGGGCTGGAGAAGAGATGGAGTGATGCGGTACAGGAGGACGTGGAGCTGAGTGGACTTGCCGATGACCGGTACCAGCGGTGTCAAGATCGGCCTCTGTGGAGGAGGAGGCTCGTGAAGGACGCTACTGGGCAGTTGGAGGCAGTCGCCCTCCAACAACAACGGAGGGCGGAGGAGCGACGCTCACAACAACGAGCGGAGCGCCGGGTGGCTAAAGCACAGCAGGTTGGGCAAACTTGCTGTGCTGGTCAGCCATCTCAGTCAGTCAAGACGTGGCACCTGGGTCTGCCCCGTGACCTCCTGCCGGTGTGCGTTCGACGCTTCAGGTGGCCTTAACGTGCACCTAGCCTGGCACGAGCGCCGTGGTCACGTCACCGCCACTTAGTGGCGAATGGCGGTTGTTGCTGTTACGTGTGCGCGTACACGAGCGTGTATCTGTGTGTGTGTGTGTGTGCTCCATCTGCCGGTCATCTCAGTCAGGTCGACCCGTGACACCTGCTGGGTCTGTCCCGTGACCTGACGTCACCAATGGAAACTCTTGTTGTTGTTGGTCCCAAATGAGCGGGGAGCGGTGGCGCAGCAGTTAGCGAAGCTGGGCACGGACTCGTCCATCCCGAGTTCGATTCCCGCTCGTGACCAATAAAAGATTTGGCGAGTATTTAAACCGGTCCCTGGGCCTCCCCTAGGTCGACTCGGCCTCAACTGAGTACCTGGTGTGGCGTGTAAACACCGCCCACTAAGGAGACAAAGGCGACCGGGCGTGGTGCTGGCCACCCACCCCCTCGTGCGCCGTGCTGGCCTTCATAGGTGCTCGCTAACAGCACTTGCCTCAACAGTCCGTTAAGGCTACACGGGGGATCTTTGTCTGGTGAATGCTGTTGACACGTTAAGTCTTTGTTGCTGCTGCTGCTGCTCACGAATCACCATGGATCTAGCGTGGTAAAAACATGAAGACGGGGAAAACTGGCTAAACGGGACCGTCTGTGTAACAAGTTACCAATAACACCGTGGCTTTGAAAGGAAATGTATATATTATATACTAGCTGTCCTACCCGGCTTCGTCCGGGACTTGGATCCACCACGCCCGGCCGCCTTTGTCTTCCCAGTGGCGATGTTCACACACCACAGCAGTTGCTCGTTTGAGGCTGAGTCGACCTAGGGGAGGCCCAGGAGCGGTTGAAAAAAATCGTCACCGGCGGTGGCCGTGAGCGGGAATCGAACTCGGGTCGCCGGGTTCGTAGCGCGGCGTAGCACTAACCACTACACTACAATGCGTTAAGCTTCCACGTGCGCGGGTCACGTGACAGATTTGACGTCACAGCTCAATTGCCGTGCAAAAAATAAATGCATTATTGAGCTCCCCCCCCCCAAAAAAAAAACACAAGTGTATTTTCATAATTTTTGCATGGTGTACAGTCTGGAAAGTACCCACACGGCAAATTTCAAGTTTGTTGCATGTCGGGAAGTACGCTAAACATTTTCAACAGACACACATTCACAACTTTGCCTTTTATATATATGGAGATATGTGCGATGTTTTGGCTAACACACATTGGGCCCAACGTCGGGCCAACGTCGGGGTTAACGTTGGGCCAACGTCGGGACAACATTGTGACAACGTTGGGCCAACGTTGGGCCAACGTTGGGACAACGTTGGGCCAACATTGGGCCAACGTTGGGCCAACATTGGACCTTGTTGTGCCTTCCCATGTTTACTGGGAAGGCAGAACAGGGATTTTTGTTGCAGCCGGGATCAGCACTCGACCTACTGAACTAAGATCTTTGCGTGGGGACCATCCAGCGTATGAATTGCAAAGGCCTCCTGCACAACAGACAAAGATCCCACCCCCGTGTAGCCTTAACAGACTGTTGGGGCAAGTGCTGTTAGCGAGTGGCAGCGCCTATGAAGGTCGGCACGGTACACGACGGGGGGGGGGGAAGGGGAGGGTGGGGTGGCTAGCACCACTCCCGGCCGCCTTTGTCTCCCCAGTGGCGACCTTTACACGTGTTTTAACTCATCGCACCGGGTGCCCGTTCGAGGCCGAGTCGACCTAGAGGGGGAGAGCCGGTCAACGTTTCAGATAATCGACATCGGTGTTTGGTGGCCGTGAGCGGGAATCGAACTGGGGTCGCTGGGTTCACAGCGCAGCGTGGCGCTAACCGCTACTACACTACCGCTCACCCGTACACCGACCGCTAACACGTTTTTCCTTTGCTGAATTCATTTCTGGTTTCACATCCATTGGGTATACAAAAATATGATTTTTTTTGAGAATGGAATGGGGGGGGGGGGTCACAAGACATCTGGACCAGCCTGTACACTAAAAAACTAAACTATTTTATTTTGTTCATGTTACCGGGTTCAAGGCCCCACACTGAGCCACACGGCTCCGTTTCAGACACGACGTGGCGATCACAAACGACAGCTCGACGAAGTGGCCTTATCCATCATCACGTGGCAATTGTAGAACAGCAGCCAAATAAATACCCTAAACGCGTGATGTTCATTCTAAAAATGTGGAGGGGAAAGCCGGAGCACCCTGAGCAAGTAAAAAAATCCACGCGACCACAGGGAGAGAGAGAGACACGCAAACTCCAAATATACAGCAGCAGCAGCAGCAGGCGTCAGGGTCGGGATCGAACCCACGACCTCCTGCATACCAGGCGAGGTAGTTAACATCTCATAGCCACCGTGATGATGATGGGAGACGCAAACTCCAAATATACAGCAGCAGGCGTCAGGGTCAGGATCTAACCCACGACCTCCTGTACACCAGGCGAGGTAGTTAACATCTCATAGCCACCGTGATGACGAGAGAGACGCAAACTCCAAATATACAGCAGCAGCAGGCGTCAGGGTCGAACCCACGTCCTCCTGTATACCAGGCGAGGTAGTTAACATCTCATGGCCACCGTGATGATGATGATGTGATGAGAGAGACGCAATCTCCAAATATACAGCAGCAGGCGTCAGGGTCGGGATCGAACCCACGACCTCCTGTACACCAGGCGAGGGAGTTAACATCTCCTAGCCACCGTGATGATGACGAGAGAGATACATGCAAACTCCAAATATACAGCAGGCGTCACAGGGTTGGGAAAACAGAGACTCACACAGAAACTCATAGACTCACAGACGCATAGACTCACACAGAAACCCACAGACTCGCACAGAGCCCCATAAACGCATGCATAGACTCAATAAACTCAGAAAGACCCACATACTCACACAGAGGCTCGTATACACAGAAACTCGCAGAGACTCATAGACTCACTAAGAGTTCCAGCCTCAAAGAAACCCACAGTCACAGAGAGACTCATATGGAGACTCGCAGAGACTCATAGACTCACACAGAGATGCACAGACTCACACAGAGACTCATATGCATAGACTCAGAGACTCATAGACTCACTAAGAGTTACAGCCTCAAAGAAACCCACAGTCACAGACTCGTATGGAGACTCGCAGGGACTCATAGACTCACACACAGACCCAGACTCACACAGATACCCACTCACATAGATATGCATATGCATCAAGACTCACATGGAGAACTCATAGACTCACAGAGAGACCCAAAGTCTGACACAGAGACCCATACTCTGACAGAGACCCACAGACTCACACAGAGACCCACAGACGCACACAGAGACCCATAGACTCACACAGAGACCCACAGACGCACACAAAGACCCACAGACTCACACAGAGATCCACAGACTCACACAGAGACCCACGGACTCATAGACTCACACAGAGACCCACAGACTCACACAGAGACCCACAGACTCTAGAGACCCACCGACTCACACAGAGACCCACAGACTCATAGACTCACACAGAGACCGACAGACTCATAGACTCACAGAGACCCACAGACTTATTGACTCACACAGAGACCCACAGAGGCTAAGACTCACACAGAGACCCACAGAGACTCATAGACTCACACAGAGACCCACAGACTCATAGACTTACACAGAGTCCCACAGACTCAGACTCACACAGAGACCCACGGACTCACAGAGTCCCACAGACTCACACAGAGACCCACAGACTCATAGACGTACACAGAGACCCACAGACTCATAGACTCACACAGAGACCCACAGACTCATAGACTCGCACAGAGACCCACAGACTCACACAGAGACCCACGGACTCATAGACTCACACAGAGACCCACAGACCCACAGACTCACACAGAGACTCACGGACTCATAGACTCACACAGAGACCCACTGACTCACACAGAGGCCCACAGAGACTCATAGACTCACACAGAGACCCACAGAGACTCATAGACTCACACAGAGACCCACAGACTCACACAGAGACCCACAGAGACTCATAGACTCACACAGACTCACACAGAGACCCACAGAGACTCATAGACTCACACAGAGACCCACGGACTCACACAGAGACCCACAGAGACTCATAGACTCACACAGAGACCCACAGAGACTCACACAGAGAGAGACGCGGGGTTCAACTCCAAGCCCCGGGCAGGCAACGGCTTTGGAAGCCATCCGGTGGCGGCTTTGACCGCGGTGGTGGTGGCGGCTACCACCACCACCACCCACCACCACCACCACCCACCACCACCACCCACCACCACCACCCACCACCACCACCAACCACCACCACCACCAACCACCACCACCACCACCAACCACCACCACCACCAACCACCAACACCACCAACCACCACCACCAACCACCACCAACCACCAACCACCACCAACCACCAAACACCACCAACCACCACCAAACACCAACCACCACCACGCCACCCACCCACTAGGCCACGGACACTGCAGCAGATCGAGTGGTCGGGGCCTTCTCCGTTCGTTTAAGCTGACCGCTGCCCAGTGCCGGGTGATATCGTAGCGGCTATTACTACCTATGTAGTAGTAGCTGCTACTACTATGCTGTAGTAGTAGTGGTGGCTACGGGGCCCCGCGCTAAATGCTTTCAAGCTATCAATTCCGGTTCATGATTCTGCACATGCTCTATTACTAAAGCACGAGACTTGCCCTTGCAACTTTTACGAACGAACGGGTGTGTTTAAGGTTCGCGATGTTAGTCGTATTATCCGAGCTGTATAGCGAATGTAAAACGAAACAAAAAAAAGACAATTAATTTACCGTGCAAGTAAAAAAAACATTTTTTTTAATTATTATTATTCTACGTTTTTAATATTTCAGCGTTTGTAACACACACACACAAAAAAAATATACAATTTGTAGGGGGCCACCTTTATAACGCATCACCTTTATAACGCATCACCTTTATAACGCGTCGCATTACCTTAATCCGGCACCACCGCCGCCTCGAGGCGATCAAGTCGGAGAAGTCTCCGCGTGGACAGAGGAGGTGTAGCGAGACAGAGGAGGTGGAGCAGGACAGAGGAGGTGTAGCGAGACAGAGGAGGTGGAGCAGGACAGAGGAGGTGGCGTGGAGCCTTCGGCCTCGGCGGACGCGACGCGCGGACACCACCAGGCGGCTCCTTGTGGGCACGTGGAGCGGCGTGCCGCGGGCGAAACCATTCGCCTCTTTTAACGTGGGGGGGGGGGGATGTCGAGAGAGGGGTGGGGGGGGAGCGATTTGGTTTCTCCCATTTAATCGATGGGGTTTTTTCGGTCAAGTCGCGTATAAAAATAAGTAAATAATGGAGTACGACGTTTCGATTGCAACACAAGCAGCCGTTATCAGGTAGAACTAAATTTGAGAGAGAGAGATAAAAGACAGACACGGAGACACACAGGCAGAGAGAGAGAGACAACACAGAGACACACAGAGAGTGTCTATGTTGTGTGTCTATGGTGTGTGTCTGTGTTGTCTCTCTCTGTGTGTGTCTGTGTGTCTATGTTGTGTCTCTCTCTCTGTGTGTGTCTGTGTTGTCTCTCTCTGCTTGTGTGTCTGTCTGTGTGTCTATGTTGTGTGTCTCTCTCTGTGTGTCTCTGTGTTGTCTCTCTCTGCTTGTGTGTCTGTCTGTGTGTCTATGTGTGTGTCTCTCTCTGTGTGTCTCTGTGTTGTCTCTCTCTGCTTGTGTGTCTGTCTGTGTGTCTATGTTGTGTGTCTCTCTGTGCGTCTGTGTTGTCTCTCTCTGCTTGTGTGTCTGTGTGTCTATGTTGTGTGTCTCTCTGTGTGTGTGTGTCTGTCTGTGTGTCTATGTTGTGTTTCTCTCTCTGTGTCTCTGTGTTGTCTCTCCCTGCTTGTGTGTCTGTCTGTGTGTCTATGTTGTGTGTCTCTCTCTGTGTCTGTGTTGTCTCTCCCTGCTTGTGTGTCTGTCTGTGTGTCTGTGATGTGTGTCTCTCTCTGTGTCTGTGTTGTCTCTCTCTGCTTGTGTGTCTGTCTGTGTGTCTATGTTGTGTGTCTGTCTGTGTGTCTATGTTTTGTGTCTCTCTGTGTCTCTGTGTTGTCTCTCTCTGCTTGTGTGTCTGTCTGTGTGTCTATGTTGTGTGTGTCTCTCTGTGTCTCTGTGTTGTCTCTCTGCTTGTGTGTCTGTCTGTGTGTCTATGTTGTGTGTCTCTCTGTGTGTCTTTGTGTTGTCTCTCTCTGCTTGTGTGTCTGTGTGTGTGCTTATGTTGTGTGTCTCTCTCTGTGTGTCTCTGTGTGTGTCTCTCTCTGCTTGTGTGTCAGTGTGTCTATGTTGTGTGTCTTTCTCTGTGTGTCTGTGTTGGCTCTCTCTGCTTGTGTGTCTGTCTGTGTGTCTATGTTGTGTGTCTCTCTGTGTGTGTGTCTGTGTTGTCTCTCTCTGCTTGTGTGTCTGTCTGTGTGTCTATGTTGTGTGTCTCTCTCTGTTTGTCTCTGTGTTGTCTCTCTCTGCTTGTGTGTCTGTGATGTGTGTCTCTCTCTTGTGTATCTGTCTGTGTGTCTATGTTGTGTGTCTCTCTCTCTGTGTGTCTCTGTGTGTGTCTCTCTCTCTCTCTGTGTGTCTATGTTGTTTCTCTCTCTCTGTGTCTCTGTGTGTGTCTCTCTCTGCTTGTGTGTCTGTCTGTGTGTCTGTCTGTGTGTCTCTCTCTGTGTGTCTCTGTGTTCTCTCTCTCTCTGCCTGTGTGTCTGTCTGTGTCTATGTTGTGTGTCTCTCTCTGTGTGTCTCTGTGTGTGTGTCTCTCTCTCTGTGTGTCTGTGTGTCTATGTTGTGTGTCTCTCTCTGTGTGTATCTGTGTTGTCTCTCTCTGCGTGTGTGTCTGTCTGTGTATCTATGTTGTGTGTCTCTCACTGTGTGTCTTTGTGTTGTCTCTCTCTGTGTGTCTATGTTGTGTCTCTCTCTGCTTGTGTGTCTGTTTGTCTATGTTGTGTCTCTCTCTGTGTGTCTCCGTGTCTGTGTTCTACCTGATAACGGCTGCTTGTGTTGCAATCGAAACGTCGTACTCTATTATTTAATTTATTTTCTTTCTACGTGACTTCACTGAAATAACCAAGGAGTAATTCCTGCAGTCACGAAAGCTTCAAATCAAGTTTTCTCTCATTTGTTACGCTGGGATTTCGAAATGTGGCAAACGCCAGTGCCGGACTAAGCTGATGGCGAGGCCTATAGCGTATGTTAGTTATAAAGGGGATCCCAATAAAAACACACATCAATATTAAAACGTGTATGTTAGTTATAAAGGGGATCCCAATACAAACACACATCAATATTAAAACGTATGTTAGTTATAAAGGGGATCCCAATACAAACACACATCAATATTAAAACGTATGTTAGTTATAAAGGGGACCCCAATAAAAACACACATCAATATTAAAACGTATGTTAGTTATAAAGGATCCCAATAAAAACACATCAATATTAAAACGTATGTTAGTTATATAGGGGATCCCAATACAAACACACATCAATATTAAAACGTATGTTAGTTATAAAGGGGATCCCAATAATAACACACATCAATATTTAAACGGAATTTTTTTATGTGTTTTTTTTTCATTTGCTATACAGCCCAGATAATACGACAAATCGCTAACCTTAAACACCCGGTCGTTCGTAAAAGGGGCCGTCCATAAATGACGTCACGCGATTTTGGACGATTTTTGACCCCCCTCAAATATGACGTCACAAAGCTCTGCCCCCCCCCCCCCACAAAAAACATTTCCATTTAAAAAGAAAACATGCTTCAAATCGCTTTAAACTATTGTCATTGTAGTACGTATTTAATGTGGCGCAGCGCTCTGATGTTGTAGGTAGAAAACATTTATTAAAAAGTATATTTAATTAAGTACAACGTGTTGTCTATATTTATTTAAAGCTGCGCATTTTGATGTGACGTCACATTTCTCAAACACCCCCCTCCCCCCCCCTTCGTCACACATCGTCACAAATGTCTGACCCCCCCCCCCCTAGGTGCGTGACGTCATTTATGGAAAGCCCCTTAGGTTATAATCGATCAGCCATGGTTAAATCCGCTGCTGCATCCACTGCTGAATTGAACACGGCCTGCCATGCCAAGCCGGTCTCGCCACCTATCACGATCGTGCCAAAGCGAGGACATCCACGCTCCATCTCTCACGCAGGCACAAGTTCCAGCAGCAGCATCATCATCATCAACAAACGTTCGTTGGTGTCTGCCGAGTTGTGTTGTAGGCTGCTGCTGCTGCTGCAGGGAATTCTGGTTCCGTTGATCGAGCGAATTCCGCTGTCGTCCTGCGTCTCCATGCTCGCAACGGACCTGCTTCAAGAAGTACGGACGGGCAACTTCCACCAACCCGCAAGGCGCAAGGGGAGAGGGCTCCTCATCCAGCAGTGGATGGAGCTATGGGCCTGGGCGAGTTACGTCGGGATCGGTGAATTTGTCATGGGACCTCCTTTGCCAGCGTAAAAAAAAACTATAATAATAGGGGTTCTTCCCGTTTTTATTATTATTATTAAACGCTTTTATTCGTCGTTGTATCCTCAAATCTTGTAACTCAATTTAGAACCCACTTCCAAATGTGGTATCGACTGCAAACTTGGTATACTTATGTCACGCCGATGACAATGACTATGTTCTGTCGTAAAAAAATAAAAATGTATATGTTTAAACATTTTTTTATATATATACGTTATGTTTCGTCTTGGGTCTGATTGTCCACGCTCAATAATTGGTCACGGTCCCCCTTACGTTGTGGCAAGCTTCGAGGCCACTTCTTGGAGCCGTGGAGTTCTTACATTACTACTAGTACGGTACATTTCATTAAAGCGTGTTTTTAAAATAAAAAAAAACCGCTGTTTTTAATATTACTTATTCTGGCAAAACAAAGCGGTTGTGTTAAGATGTTAAAACACCAAACTGAAACCTTTCGCAAGGAATCTCGTCTGCGTCAACCACATATACTTGTGGTGAACATACAAATAAAGAAACACGCTCTGATAGTGTATGATGATGCATTGACTTTGAAACTGATTGGTCCAGAGCCTCGTCTCAGACAGTGTTAGACCAGAGGGCAATACCAAAAGGGGCCGTCCATAAATGACGTCACGAACCTATTTGGGGGGGGGGGGCGGTCAGACATTTGTGACGAGGGGGGGGGGGGGGTTGAGAAATGTGACGTCACATCAAAATGCGCAACTTTAAATAAATATATAATTGTTATAACAACACTCCTACAACATCAGAGTGCAGCGCCACATTAAATACGCACTACAATGACAATAGTGTAAAGCGATTTGAAGCATGGTTTATTTTAAAAATGGAAATATGGTTTTTGGGGGGAGTGGGGGGGGGCAGAGCTTTGTGACGTCATATTTGAGGTTTTGACTTTTTTGTGACGCCGTGTGACGAGGGGGGGGGTAAAAAATCGTCCAAAATCGCGTGACGTCATTTATGGACGGCCCCCTAAAGGCGTTTCACAGTGCGTCTATATATACGTGACCCCTCTGGGTGTTGAGAAAGCCGAGTCGAGGTCCGTTCGAGGCAAAGGGTCAGCTTACACCTGGCGGGTGGTTGTCACCTGTTCGGGTGTGAGCCGGAACAACCTGGGATATTGAGCATCTGTATTTGGTAGTAGGCACGGGGTTATTGATCTGTACCAAGATCTGATAACTTGTTGTTGAATTTTATTATTATGATAATAATTATTATTATTACGGGGAACTGGCGCACGTTTGTTCGTTATATCGATCCTCGTGCCGCTCAGACTCAGACGTGTTTGTTGGCTGCAGTCTGCAAGTTTAAACGGATAAAAAAACAACAACCCATCGCAATCCCCGTAAATAAGAAGTTTATTTTCCGAGTTAAAGCCCGCTGAGCTATCGAGCAGCAATTAAAGAGGCATTCAGTCTCATTACAATTGGAGTTTAAAATCTTTATAACATAATAATAGGTTTTACCCTTTTAACTGGCACAAAAAACTGACACCTTTATTCAAGGCATCATGTTTGCAATAACCACAACATGATGCCTTGAATCAAGGTGTCAGTTTTTGTGCCAGTTAAAAGGGTAAAACCTATTATTATATCTTGTTACTGGCAAAGGGGGTCTCATAATGTAAATGCTCACCCCGAGCCCTCAAACATGATGCCTTGAATAAAGGTGCACTATTATACACTACACTATACACTACACTATACACTACACTATACACTACACTATACACTGCACTCTACACTACACTATACACTACTATACACTACACTATACACTACACTATACACTACACTATACACTACTATACACTGCACTATTATACACTACAATATACACTACACTATACACTACACTATATACTACTATGCACTACACTATGCACGACTATACACTACACTATACACTGCACTCTACACTACACTATACACTACTATACACTACACTATACACTACACTATACACCACACTATACACTACTATACACTGCACTATTATACACTACACTATACACTACACTATACACTGCATTCTACACTACACTATACACTACTATACACTATGCACTATCATACACTGCACTACACTATACACTCCACTATACACTACAATATACACTACACTATACACTACACTATACACTACACTATACACTACACTATACACTATTATACACTGCACTATTATACACACACTATACACTGCACTATACACTACACTATACACTACACTATTATACACTACACTGTACAATACCTATTATTGGTTCTTTCGGTAAAAACCAAGAATATAAATCTCTGTAGTCACGAAAGCTTTAAATCAAAATTTATACAATACTTATTCTTTGGGTCTTTTGGTAAAGTCACGAAGATAGGTTCAGAGAAAATAACTTTTTGGTTATTAACTTTTTAATAACTTTTTTGTAATTTTCTTTGAACCTATCTACGTGACTTTACCGAAATACCCAAATAATATGTATTGTATAGTGTAGTATATAGTGCAGTATATAGTAGTGTATAGTGTCGTGTATAGTGTAGTGTATAGTGTAGTGTATAGCGTAGTGTATAGTGTAGTGTATAGCGTAGTGTATAGTGTAGTGTATAGTAGTGTATAGTGTAGTGTATAGTAGTGTATAGTGTAGTGTATAGTGTAGTGTATAGTGTAGTGCATAGCGTAGTGTATAGCGTAGTGTATAGTGTAGTGTATAGCGTAGTGTATAGCGTAGTGTATAGTGTAGTGTGTAGTTTATAGTGTAGTGTATAATAGAATATGAATTCCTGCAGTCACGAAACTTGCTTTACAGCTAATCGGATTTCTCCCGCGGTCTAAATAAACATTCCGATTCAAAAATCCCCACGTGTCCTTCGCGCACCACCTAACCCTGCTCCGCAACACTCTTCTGTTGCTTACGACTTACCACGCGTCTCTATTCCCGCGAGCTTCATTCTCATTCGTTCCTCAACGCGTGCTGACGACAGGGTGATTGATGGGCCAGCAACTCAACCCATTCGCTCTCGTTACTCGTCCACCAGGAGCCAGTAACCCCCTTATCACTCTTTTATTGCTACTATCCCGGTTATTAGGGGCCGTCCATAAATGATGTCACGCGATTTTGGAAGATTTTTGAACACCCCCCCCCCCCCCTCGTCATACAGCGTCGCAAAAAATCAGACCCCCCCCCTCCTCCTCCTGAAATATGACGTCACAAAGCTCTGCCCCTCCACCCCGCCCCCCCCCCCAAAATAAATAAATAAAACACGCTTCAAATCATTGTAGTGCGTATTTAATGTGGCGCTGCACTCTGATGTTGTAGGTAGAAAACATTTATTAACAAGTCTATTTAATTAAGTAGAACGCGTTGTCTATATTTATTTAAAGTTGCGCATTTTGATGTGACGTCACATTTCTCAAACCCCCCCCCCCCCCCGTCGTCACACATCGTCACAAATGTCTGACCCCTCCCCCTCCCCCCAGGTGCGTGACGTCATTTAAGGACGGCCATTAACATCACTCATTCATTCCTACACCCGTGCTGAGGACTTGGTCTGTATCAGACACGGACTCTTTTGCGTCATCATACACACAGCGTTCAACCACCACCACCAGCACCACAATGCAGGTCACAGCACTCACTCACGTAGCCACTCACTCATACACTCACTCACCCACCCACCTCCACACTCACCAACTCACCCACTTACCTACAAACTCACCAATTCAAGAAACGCGCTCGAAACTCTTATGCATTCAACCTTCAACGGTGCAGTTTGTTGCTAGCCGCTAGGCATTATTGGGACTTTGGTCTTTGTGTGCCCAACAACCGTGAAGTAAGTTTAAATACAATTCTAGATTTTAAGCTTTCGTGACTGCAGGAATCCATACTCTTTGGTTATTTCGGTAAAGTAATCACGTAGGTAGAAAAATAAAATATATCACGACGTTCCGATCGCGACACAAGCGATCGTCATCAGGTGAGACAAACACAGCAGGAGAGCTGCTGAGGTTGAATAAAATATGAAACAACTACGACCAGACTTTGATTTGGAGCTTTTTGTGACTGCAGGAATTACTCTGTGGTTCTTTCGGTAAAGTCGCGGAGAAAGAGAAAATAATGATTTAAATAATAGCATACGACGTTTCGATTGCAACACGAGCAATCATCATCAGGTACGAATGAAAGAGAAAACAAACCGAGTAAACTTAGACATATAAAGCAATACAACACAGAGAGTCGGCTAACACAACAGTCAACACCCCACCTGGTTGATTACGTTCTTCCAAAGATTGCTAAATTTGAGAGAGAGACAAAACACAGACACGGGGACACACAGACAGACACACAAGCAGAGAGAGACAACATAGAGACACACATAGAGAGACACACAACATAGACACACAGACACACAAGCAGAGAGAGAGACAACACAGACACAGAGAGACACACAACATAGACACACAGACAGACACACAGAGAGAGACAACACAGAGACACACACAGAGACACACAACATAGACACACAGACAGACACACACGCAGAGAGAGACAACACAGAGACACACAGAGAGAGAGACACACACATAGACACACAGACAGACACACAAGCAGAGAGAGACAACACAGAGAAACACAGAGAGAGACACACAACATAGACACACAGACAGACACACAAGCAGAGAGAGACAACACAGAGACACACAGAGAGAGACACACAACATAGACACACAGACAGACACACAAGCAGAGAGAGACAACACAGAGACACACAGAGAGAGACACACAACATAGACACACAGACAGACACACAAGCAGAGAGACAACACAGACACACAGAGAGAGACACACAACATAGACACACAGAGAGAGACAACACAGACACACAGAGAGAGAGACACACAACATAGACACACAGACAAACACACAAGCAGAGAGAGACAACACAGACACACATAAAGAGACACACATCATAGACACACAGACAGACACACAAGCAGAGAGACACAACACAGAGACACACAGAAAGAGACACACAACATAGACACACAGACACACAAGCAGAGAGACAACACAGACACACAGAGAGAGACACACAACATAGACACACAGAGAGACAACACAGACACACAGAGAGAGACACACAACAGACACACAGACAGACACACAAGCAGAGAGACACAACACAGAGACACACAGAAAGAGACACACAACATAGACACACAGACAGACACACAAGCAGAGAGAGACAACACAGAGACACACAACATAGACACACAGACACACAAACAGAGAGAGACAACACAGAGTCACACAGGGAGAGACACACAACATAGACACACAGACAGACACACACGCAGAGAGAGACAACACAGACACACAGAAAGAGACACACATCACAGACACACAGACAGATACACAAGCAGAGAGAGACACACATAGACACACAGAGAGACACACAACATAGACACACAGACAGACACACAAGCAGAGAGAGACACAACACAGAGACACAGAGAGAGACACACAACATAGACACACAGAGAGACACACAAACAGAGAGACACAACACAGAGACACACAGAAAGAGACACACAACATAGACACACAGACAGACACACAAGCAGAGAGAGACAACACAGAGACACACAACATAGACACACATACACACAAACAGAGAGAGACAACATAGAGACACACAGGGAGAGACACACAACATAGACACACAGACAGACACACACGCAGAGAGAGACAACACAGACACACAGAAAGAGACACACATCACAGACACACAGACAGACACACAAGCAGAGAGAGACAACACAGAGACACACAGAGAGACACACAACATAGACACACAGACAGACACACAAGCAGAGAGTCACACAACACAAAGACACACATAAAGAGACACACATCATAGACACACAGACAGACACACAAGCAGAGAGACACAACACAGAGACACAGAGAGAGAGAGAGACACACAACATAGACACACAGAGAGACACACAAACAGAGAGACACAACACAGAGACACACAGAGAGAGACACACAACATAGACACACAGAGAGACACACAAACAGAGAGACACAACACAGAGACACACAGAGAGAGCCACACAACATAGACACACAGAGAGACACACAAACAGAGAGACACAACACAGAGACACACAGAAAGACACACAACATAGACACACAGAGAGACACACAAGCAGAGAGAGACAACACAGAGACACACAGAGAGAGAGACACAACATAGACACACAGACAGACACACAAGCAGAGAGACACACAACACAGACACACAGACACACAACATAGACACACAGAGAGACACACAAACAGAGAGACACAACACAGAGACACACAGAGAGAGCCACACAACATGGACACACAGAGAGACACACAAACAGAGAGACACAACACAGAGACACACAGAGAGAGACACACAACATAGACACACAGAGAGACACACAAACAGAGAGACACAACACAGAGACACAGAGAGAGAGAGACACACAACATAGACACACAGAGAGACACACAAGCAGAGAGACACAACACAGAGACACACAGAGAGAGATACACAACATAGACACACAGACAGACAAACAGAAAGAGACAACAGAGACACACAGAGAGAGACACACAACATAGACACACAGACAGACAAACAGAAAGAGACAACAGAGACACACAGAGAGAGACACACAACATAGACACACAGACAGACAAACAGAAAGAGACAACAGAGACACACAGAGAGAGACACACAACATAGACACACAGACAGACAAACAGAAAGAGACAACAGAGACACACAGAGAGAGACACACAACATAGACACACAGACAGACAAACAGAAAGAGACAACAGAGACACACAGAGAGAGACACACAACATAGACACACAGACAGACAAACAGAAAGAGACAACAGAGACACACAGAGAGAGACACACAACATAGACAGAGAATAAAACTACGACCAGTGTGGGACTTCTGCCTCGACTTTAAAGGCTCGTGGCGCCCTCCACTGCATCAAGTCGGTACTGCACGCGCAAAGAAAGACAAAGGTCCCCCGTGTAGCCTCAAGCGTTCTTTTGGGTCAAGGGGCCGTCCATAAATGACGTCACGCACCTAGACGATGTGTGACGAGGGGTAGGGGGGGGGTTTGAGAAATGTGACGTCACATCAAAATGCGCAAATTTAAATAAATATAGACAACACGTTATATTCAAATTTCGATTTGAAGCTTTCGTGACTGCAAGGATTCATCTTCTTTGGTTCTTTCGGTAAAGTCACGTAGAATGAGAATAAAGTAATAAAATAACACAATAAAATTCTCACGACGTTTCGGCCACAACGCAAGCGGCCGTCTTCAGGCGAAAGGTACAGAACTGTCGGCACGACAGAGCTTCATTGAAGCTCTGTCGTGCCGACAGTTCATTGAAGCTCTGTCGTCCCGACAGTTCTATACCTTTCGCCTGAAGACGGCCGCTTGCGTTGTGGCCGAAACGTCGTGAGAATTTTATTGTGTTATTTTATTATTTTATTCTCATTCTACGTGACTTTACCGAAAGAATCAAATAAAGACGTTCTATTTGATTAAATAGACGTTTTAATAAATGTTTTCTACCTACAACATCAGAGTGCAGTGCCACATTAAATACGCGCTACAATGACAATAGTTTAAAGCGATTTGAAGCATGTGTTTTTTTTTGGGTGGGGGGGCAGAGCTTTGTGACGTCATATTTGAGGGGGGGGGGTGTCTGATTTTTTGTGACGTCGTGTGACTAGGTGGGGCGGGGGGGGGGCAAAAATCGTCCAAAATCGCGTGACGTCATTTATGAACGCCCCCCTAGTGCTGTTGGCGAGCATCTCTGAAGGGGGGCCAGGCACGGCGCACGAGGCTATGGGGGGTAGTCGGCACCACGCCCGGCCGCCTTTGTCTCCCCCCGTGGCGGTGTTTACACATTTGAGGGGGCAGTGTCGGATGAAGCTCGTGCGGGGCTCTGTAGCAAATGTTATAAAGGGGGGCCTAAATAAATAAATAAAAATAGTACATATTAAAACACAGACATTTTTAGCTTGCATAGTAAAGTAATTGTATTTTTTTTATTTGCTATACAGCCCCGATAATACGACAAATCGCTAACCTTAAACACCCGGCCGTTCGTAAAAGTCGAAGGCAGTATAGTACTATAGTAATAGAGCAAGTGTAGTAGCTACAACATATGTAGTAGCTACATATGTAGTAGTGTCTATGTTGTGTGTACATATGTAGCTACTACATATGTTGCTACTACATATGTGGTAGCTACTACATATGTTGTAGCTACCACATATGTAGCTACTACATGTAGCTACTACATAGTAGCTACATATACATACCACATAGTTGTAGCTACTAGTAGCTACTAGTAGCTACCACAAAGTTGTAACTACTAGTAGCTGCTAGTAGCTACTAGTAGCTACCACATAGTTGTAGCTACTAGTAGCTACTAGTAGCTACAACATAGTAGCTACTAGTAGTAGTAGCTACTATATAGTAGCTACTACTACTATGTAGCTACTAGTAGCTACTACATAGTACTACATAGTAGTAGCTACTACATATGTGGAAGCTACATATGTGGTAGCTACTATGTAGTAGCTTCAATGTAGTAGCTACTACTAGCTACTAGTAGCTATTACTAGCTACTAGTAGTAGCTACTAGTAGCTGCTACATAGTAGCTACTATATAGTATATAGTAGTAGCTACTAGTAGCTACGTTTGCTACGAGGACAATCCGGCACTGGCGTAGAGGGGTGAGGCACCAGGTGCGGTTCAAACAACAACAAAACCAAATCGCCACCGGTGTCGTCGTCGTCGTCATCGTCATACGTGGTGGCCGCGAATCGTGGAGTGGAACTCGCGTCGCAGGGTTCTGCGCTGCGCTACCGAACCCAAATCCTCCTCCTCCTCCTCCCGCTCCGATTGCAAATCGATCTCGTCCAGGAGCATCAATCGATCATCAATCGCGCGAACTCCGAGGGGGGTGGGGGGGGAGGTCGTCATCGTCATCGTCGTCATCTTCCTCGCAGGGGTGGTTTTGTGCTGTTGTTTATTTGTTGTTGTTGTTTGTTTTTGTAGTTTGTTGTTGTTGTTGTTGCTGAGCCATCGTCGAACAAACACGGTGGCGGTCACCGCATGATCGTCGACGCTGCTGCTGATGCTGCTGCTACCGCCGCGGCCGTCTGGAACGTTCTCTCACCTTCCGATGTTAGGAAGCCACTGTGCAGTTGTGCCCTTTTACATCGTCGTCGTCGTCATCATCATCATCATCTAGATTGACAAAACTCATTTATTTAAAGCTTCCTCCCCCTCCCTCCTCCCTCCATCATCCCATCGCGGTTGGCTACTACGTGCGGTGCGAGAGAAAGAAGTTCAACAGACGGACACTCTGCAAACCTTTCACCCCTGGCACAGCATGGCGGAGTGAAGATGAAAACGATTCGCGTTGAACTTCCTTCGCAACGCGCGTAGCCAACCGCGGCTGATCGGAGGTGCTGGAGGGGGATGGGGGGTGAAAGGACGGACACACGCCGACCAAACGCACGAAGGCAGTTCTAAAGAAATGGCTTCACGTGTGATGCACGGGAGGGGGAGGGGGGGGGGGTGATGCAGCTAAGGAGGGTGATGTATGTGGCAATGAAGAGTGAAGGGAGGGAATGTTGAAGGTGTGGAGGGAGGGATGAATGAAGGAGGGGATATTGTAGAGGGAGGAGCAGCCTCCAAGGGTCTTCGTTAAATCGCAAACTCCAGCTCGAGCCGTCTCCACCCACCCACCCACCCCCCACATCTGCACGTCTGCTCAAGGAGTTGAGCCATGCGCCTCCAGAATCACGTTTCGCTGCTGCTGCTGCTGCAGATGCTGCTGCTGAGTGCAACACCATCGACGGCAGTCCCTGCTGCTCCTGCTCCTGCTGCTGCTGAGACAGGTAAAACAACAACAACAGCAACGATTCGTGGTAATGTGATTTTATTTTTCTGGCTGCCGCCTGATGAAGCTGGTTGTGATTACTGGCGAAACGTCGTTGCTCAGATTGTAAATGTTGTGGCTTGGCTCTCCACCACACAACCGGTGTGGCTGTACTAGTATACTACACTATACACTACACTATACACTACACTATACACTACACTATACACTACACTAGTATACACTACACTAGACACTACACTAGTATACACTACACACTATACACTACACTACTATACACTACACTATACACTACACACTATACACTACACTATACACTACACTATTATACACTACACTACTATACACTACACTACTATACACTACACTATACACTACCAACTATACACTACACTATACACTACACTACTATACACTGCACTATACACTACTATACACTACACTATTATACACCACACTATACACTACACTATTATACACCACACTATACACTACACTATACACTACACTATACACTACACTATACACTACACACTAATGCTGTACTAGTGACGAATTGGCCACGTTCTGTTTACGTGACAACCCTTTCTAGTTGGCTGTGTCGGGCAGTGGCCGGTTCTAACGACGCAACATTTATATATTTTCGCCATCTAACCCATAAAAAAACCTCTATAATAGGGTTTAGATCGCGTAAACATGAATGTTGTGTCGTGAAGCCAACACCACCCGACACAGCCGATTATTAGGGCTGTTCCACGCGAACAAAACATGCCAATTCCTTACCAGTTCAGCACACCGGTGTGTTGGAGAGTCAAGTCACAACATTCATCACGACTAGGGTCACCAGGAGGACAGTCGGGGCTGGCTGTCGGCCAGAGTTGGCTGTCCACCTGATGATGCTCGCTGATATTTACTGGCGAAACGTCGTACTCAGATTGTGAATGTGGTAGTGGGTTTTCTCTATAACACACAAGCGGTGATTGTGAATGTTGTAGTGGGTTTACTCTCTAACACACGAGCGGTGATTGTGAATGTTGTAGTGGGTTTACTCTCTAACACAAGCGGTGATTGTGAATGTTGTAGTGGGTTTACTCTCTAACACACAAGCGGTGATTGTGAATGTTGTTGTGAGTTTACTCTCTAACACACAAGCGGTGATTGTGAATGTTCTAGTGGGTTTACTCTCTAACACACAAGCGGTGATTGTGAATGTTGTAGTGGGTTTACTCTCTAACACACAAGCGGTGATTGTGAATGTTGTAGTGGGGTTTACTCTCTAACACACACAAGCGGTGATTGTGAATGTTCTAGTGGGTTTACTCTCTAACACACAAGCAGTGATTGTGAATGTTGTAGTGGGGTTTACTCTCTAACACACACAAGCGGTGATTGTGAATGTTGTAGTGGGTTTACTCTCTAACACACAAGCGGTGATTGTGAATGTTGTAGTGGGTTTACTCTCTTAACACACAAGCGGTGATTGTGAATGTTATAGTGGGTTTACTCTCTAACACACAAGCGGTGATTGTGAACGTTGTAGTGGGTTTACTCTACAACACACGAGCGGTGATTGTGAATGTTGTAGTGGGGTTTTGCTCTCTAACACACAAGCGGTGATTGTGAATGTTGTAGTGGGTTTACTTTCTAACACACGAGCGGTGATTGTGAATGCTGTAGTGGGTTTACTCTCTAACACAAAAGCGGTGATTTTGAATGTTGTACTGGGTTTACTCTCTAACACACAAGTGGTGATTGTGAATGTTGTAGTGGGTTTACTCTCTAACACACAAGCGGTGATTGTGAATGTTGTAGTGGGTTTACTCTCTAACACACAAGCGGTGATTGTGAATGTTGTACTGGGTTTACTCTCTAACACACAAGCGGTGATTGTGAATGTTGTACTGGGTTTACTCTCTAACACACAAGCGGTGATTGTGAATGTTGCAGTGGGTTTACTTTCTAACACAAGCGGTGATTGTGAATGTTGTAGTGGGTTTACACTCTAACACACAAGTGGTGATTGTGAATGTTGTAGTGGGTATACTCTCTAACACAAGCGGTGATTGTGAATGTTGTAGTGGGGTTTACTCTCTAACACACACAAGCGGTGATTGTGAATGTTGTAGTGGGTTTACTCTATAACACACGAGCGGTGATTGTGAATGTTGTAGTGGGTTTACTCTCTAACACAAAAGCGGTGATTTTGAATGTTGTACTGGGTTTACTCTCTAACACACAAGTGGTGATTGTGAATGTTGTAGTGGGTTTACTCTCTAACACACAAGCGGTGATTGTGAATGTTGTAGTGGGTTTACTCTCTAACACACAAGCGGTGATTGTGAATGTTGTACTGGGTTTACTCTCTAACACACAAGCGGTGATTGTGAATGTTGTACTGGGTTTACTCTCTAACACACAAGCGGTGATTGTGAATGTTGCAGTGGGTTTACTTTCTAACACAAGCGGTGATTGTGAATGTTGTAGTGGGTTTACACTCTAACACACAAGTGGTGATTGTGAATGTTGTAGTGGGTATACTCTCTAACACAAGCGGTGATTGTGAATGTTGTAGTGGGGTTTACTCTCTAACACACACAAGCGGTGATTGTGAATGTTGTAGTGGGTTTACTCTATAACACACGAGCGGTGATTGTGAATGTTGTAGTGGGGTTTACTCTCTAACACACAAGCGGTGATTGTGAATGTTGTAGTGGGTTTACTTTCTAACACACGAGCGGTAATTGTGAATGTTGTAGTGGGTTTACTCTCTAACACACAAGCGGTGATTGTGAATGTTGTAGTGGGGTTTACTCTCTAACACACAAGCGGTGATTGTGAATGTTGTAGTGGGTTTACTCTCTAACACACAAGCGGTGATTGTGAATGTTATAGTGGGTTTGCTCTCTAACACAAAAGCGGTGATTTTGAATGTTGTACTGGGTTTACTCTCTAACACACAAGTGGTGATTGTGAATGTTGTACTGGGTTTACTCTCTAACACACAAGCGGTGATTGTGAATGTTGTAGTGGGTTTACTCTCTAACACACAAAGCGGTGATTGTGAATGTTGTATTGGGGTTTAGTCTCTAACACATGAGCGGTGATTGTGAATGTTGTAGTGGGGTTTACTCTCTAACACAAGCAGTGATTGTGAATGTTGTAGTGGGGTTTACTCTCTAACACACAAGCGGTGATTGTGAATGTTGTAGTGGGTTTACTCTCTAACACACAAGCGGTGATTGTGAATGTTGTAGTGGGGTTTACTCTCTAACACACAAGCGGTGATTGTGAATGTTGTAGTGGGTTTACTCTCTAACACACAAGCGGTGATTGTGACACACAACATAGACACACAGAGAGAGACAACACAGAGACACACACAGAGAGACAGAAAACAAACTTAAAACCTCCCCGTTGAGGTGGTTCAAACTTGCGTAACTGCAGGAAATAAGAACAACAAAACGAGACAGAGAGAGAGAAAACACACTAAATCAAACAAACTTAGTAAAATTTGGAAATGTAATGCAATGCAACACAGCGAGTCGGTCAACACACAATAAACGCATGGCCTGATTGATTACGTCCTTCCAGAGATTGCTGAATTGCATTATATTTCTAAGTTTACTCGGTTTGTTTTCTCTTTCATTTGTACCTGATGACGATTGCTTGTGTTGCAATCGAAACGTCGCATGCTATTATTTAATGTTGACGATGATGACGTTGACGATGATAATGAAGATGTTGACGATGATGACGATGATGATGAAGATGTCGACGATGATGACGATGTTGACGATGATGACGATGATGATGACGATGTCGACGATGATGACGATGATGATGACGATGTTGACGATGATGACAATGACGATGTTGACGATAATGATGACCATGATGACGATAATGATGATGATGACGATGACGTCGATGATGATGATAATGATGATGGACGGTGATCGAGACTAACAACGGAGTGGAAGCCAAGGAGATGGAACACCTCGCTAAGATGGTCCACAGCGCGGTTGGCTACGTACGGTGCGAAAGAAGTTCAACTTACATGCGTAGGTGGTGGCGCCTCGCGGGAGGCCTTCGTCCAATAGTGGATAGACCATGGCTGATCACGATGATGATCACGATGATGATGGTGATGATGATCACGATGATGATGACGATCACGACGACGTGTGACTTGTGTGTAGTGTGACGTGTGTGTGCGTATGTGTCACGTGTGTGTGTGTGTAGTGTGACGTGCGTGTGTGTACTGTCACGTGTGTGTGACGTGTGTGTGTTGTGTCACGTGTGTGTGTTGTGTCACGTGTGTGTGTGTGTAGTGTGACGTGTGTGTAGTGTGCCGTGTGTGTAGTGTCACGTGTGTGTGTGTAGTGTCACGTGTGTGTGCGTACTGTCACGTGTGTGTGACGTGTGTGTGTAGTGTTGACGTGTGTGTAGTGTGCCGTGTGTAGTGTCACGTGTGTGTGTGTAGTGTCACGTGTGTGTGTGCGTACTGTCACGTGTGTGTGACGTGTGTGTGTGTAGTGTGACGTGTGTGTAGTGTGCCGTGTGTGTAGTGTCACGTGTGTGTGTGTAGTGTCACGTGTGTGTGTGCGTACTGTCACGTGTATGTGACGTGTGTGTGTGTGTATGTGTGTTGTATCACGTGTGTGTGTGTAGTGTCACGTGTGTGTAGTGTCACGTGTGTGTGTGTGTAGTGTCACGTGTGTGTGTGCGTACTTTCACGTGTGTGACGTGTGTGTGTGTGTTGTATCACGTGTGTGTGTAGTGTGACGTGTGTGTAGTGTGCCGTGTGTGTAGTGTCACGTGTGTGTGTGGTGTCACGTGTGTGTGCGTACTGTCACGTGTGTGTGACGTGTGTGTGTGTAGTGTGACGTGTGTGTGTGTAGTGTGACGTGTGTGTAGTGTGCCGTGTGTGTAGTGTCACGTGTGTGTGTGTGTGTTGTGTCACGTGTGTGTGCGTACTGTCACGTGTGTGTGACGTGTGTGTGTGTATAGTGTGACGTTTGTGTGTGTGTGTGTAGTCACGTGTGTATGCACGTATTTTGAACATTTCGCACCGTACGTGGCCAACCGTGGCTAATATCGGAGTTGCGTGGAGCAAGACGACAAGCTTCACGGGGATAGGACGGCGATGTGGGGTGACGTTCAGCGTCGGCGCAGTGCCACGGATCCGGCGACCCGAGCTCGATTCCCGCTCACGACCCAACACCCAGTGACGATTAAATAAACCGGTCCTGGGCCTCCCCTAGGTCGACTCAGCCTCAAAACGAGTACCTGATGCGGGAGAGAAAGGCGGCCGGGGCGTGGATGATGACCACAGTCTGTTAAGGCGACACGGGGGGGTGGGGAAAGTCTTTTGCCTTTATCTTTGATGCCTACAGCAGCAGCAGCTGGAGACCTGGACGAGTGCGCTCTAGGCACGGATGAGTGCCACCCCGACGCCATCTGCCGGAACACGCTGGGCTCGTTCACGTGCACGTGCACGCCGGGCCACCACGGGGACGGCAGGCACTGCCAAGGTGGACGATGTGTTTGCCTCGCGGCCAGTGGCTGGCTGCTGCTGGCTGCTGCTTCTTCTTCTGGACCCTGGGGTGCTCCCGAATGTCGTCTATCTACAGCGGCGCACATCCGTGAATGGGCCCGCGTCAATTTTCGTGTCGTTGCGAGCAGCGGCCCCCCCCCCCCCCCAACTTAAGGGGTTGGTAGCTTGTGGGCTTACCAACACCACGTGACTGAGACTGAGTGCGCAGTGCGCTGGGATAGAGGCGCGGATGGAAGTGGTAAATTATAAAATAATGGGGGGGGGGTGGGGGGCCACGTGATCGGACTTCACCGCTCTCACCTCCTCCTGCTGCTGTGCGGCCCGGTTCCTAACAGGTCACGGGACCGGTACCGGTCCGCGGCCCGGTGGTTGGGCACCCCTGGTTTAGAGTGTCTGTAGAGAGTGACACACGTCTAGAATAATAATGATAATAATATGCATCATCTGTGCCAGTTGTTCTTCACCTGGGGTACGAGATGCCCTTTCCGGGCGTGGGTACGAGACGCGGCCAGAAGTTGTTTTTTGTTAGAATGTAAATGATCGAAAATACAAATTAAGCTACGGGGCAACGTAAGTAGAGAACTTTACTTCGTTTCACCGAACCCTCTATGGGTCTCTGTGAGTCTGTGGGTCTCTGTGTGAGTCTATGGGTCTCTGTGTGAGTTTGTGGGTCTCTGTGTGAGTCTGTGGGTCTCTGTGTGAGTCTGTGGGTCTCTGTGAGTCTATGGGTCTCTGTGTGAGTCTATGGGTCTCTGTGCGAGTCTGTGGGTCTCTGTGTGAGTTTGTGGGTCTCTGTGTGAGTCTGTGGGTCTCTGCGTGAGCTTGTGGGTCTCTGTGTGAGTCTATGGGTCTCTGTGCGAGCCTATGGGTCTCTGTGTGAGTCTATGGGTCTCTGTGCGAGTCTGTGGGTCTCTGTGTGAGTCTGTGGGTCTTTGTGTGAGTCTATAGGTCTATGTGTGAGTCTATGGGTCTCTGTGTGAGTCTATGGGTCTCTGTGCGAGTCTATGGGTCTCTGTGTGAGTCTGTGGGTCTCTGTGTGAGTCTGTGGGTCTCTGTGTGAGTCTATAAGTCTATGTGTGAGTCTATGGGTCTCTGTGTGAGTCTATGGGTCTCTGTGCGAGCCTATGGGTCTCTGTGTGAGTCTGTGGGTCTCTGTGTGAGTCTACGGGTCTCTGTGTGAGTCTGTGGGTCTCTGTGTGAGTCTGTGGGTCTCTGTGTGAGTCTGTGGGTCTCTGTGCGAGTCTATGGGTCTCTGTGCGAGTCTATGGTTCTCTGTGTGAGTATATGGGTCTCTGTGTGAGTCTATGGGTCTCTCTGCGAGTCTATGGGTCTCTGTGTGAGTCTATGGGTCTCTGTGCGAGTCTATGGGTCTCTGTGCGAGTTTATGGTTCTCTGTGTGTCTATGGTTCTCTGTGTGAGTCTATGGGTCTCTGTGTGAGTCTGTGGGTCTCTGTGTGAGTCTATAGGTCTCTGTGTGAGTCTATGGGTCTCTGTGCGAGTCTATGGTTCTCTGTGTGAGTCTATAGGTCTCTTTGCGAGTCTATGGTTCTCTGTGTGAATCTATGGGTCTCTATGTGAGTCTGTGGGTCCCGGTGTGAGTCTGTGGGTCTCTGTGTGAGTCTGTGGGTCTCTGTGTGAGTCTGTGGGTCTCTGTGCGAGTCTATGGGTCTCTGTGCGAGTCTATGGTTCTCTGTGTGAGTATATGGGTCTCTGTGTGAGTCTATGGGTCTCTCTGCGAGTCTATGGGTCTCTGTGTGAGTCTATGGGTCTCTGTGCGAGTCTATGGGTCTCTGTGCGAGTCTATGGTTCTCTGTGTGTCTATGGTTCTCTGTGTGAGTCTATGGGTCTCTGTGTGAGTCTGTGGGTCTCTGTGTGAGTCTATAGGTCTCTGTGTGAGTCTATGGGTCTCTGTGCGAGTCTATGGTTCTCTGTGTGAGTCTATAGGTCTCTTTGCGAGTCTATGGTTCTCTGTGTGAATCTATGGGTCTCTGTGTGAGTCTGTGGGTCCCGGTGTGAGTCTGTGGGTCTCTGTGTGAGTCTGTGGGTCTCTGTGTGAGTCTATGGGTCTCTGTGTGAGTCTGTGGGTCTCTGCGTTAGTTTGTGGGTCTCTGTGCGAGTCTATGGGTCTCTGTGTGAGTCTATGGGTCTCTGTGTGAGTCTATGGGCTTCTGTGCGAGTCTATGGGTCTCTGTGTGAGTCTATGGGTCTCTGTGCGAGTCTGTGGGTCTCTGTGTGAGTCTATGGGTTTCTTTGTGAGTCTATAGGTCTCTGTGCGAGTCTATGGGTCGCTGTGCGAGTCTATGGGTCTCTGTGTGAATCTATGGGTCTCTGTGTGAGTCTGTGGGTCCCGGTGTGAGTCTGTGGGTCTCTGTGTGAGTCTGTGGGTCTCTGTGTGAGTCTATGGGTCTCTGTGTGAGTCTGTGGGTCTCTGCGTTAGTTTGTGGGTCTCTGTGCGAGTCTATGGGTCTCTGTGTGAGTCTATGGGTCTCTGTGTGAGTCTATGGGCTTCTGTGCGAGTCTATGGGTCTCTGTGTGAGTCTATGGGTCTCTGTGCGAGTCTGTGGGTCTCTGTGTGAGTCTATGGGTTTCTTTGTGAGTCTATAGGTCTCTGTGCGAGTCTATGGGTCGCTGTGCGAGTCTATGGGTCTCTGTGTGAGTCTGTGGGTCTCTGTTAGTCTATGGGTCTCTGTGTGAGTCTATGGGTCTCAGTGCGAGTTTATGGTTCTCTGTGTGAGCTTATGGGTCTCTGTGCGAGTCTATGGTTCTCTGTTTGAGTCTATGGGTCTCTGTGCGAGTCTATGGGTCTCTGTGCGAGTCTATGGGTCTCTGTGTGAGTCTATGGGTCTCTGCGCGAGTCTATGGTTCTCCGTGTGAGTCTATGGGTCTCTGTGCAAGTCTGTGGGTCTCTGTGTGAGTCTATGGGCTTCTGTGTGAGTCTATGGGCTTCTGTGTGAGTCTATCGATCTCTGTGTGAGTCTATGGGTCTCTGTGTGAGTCTATGGGTCTCTGTGCGAGTCTATGGGTCTCTGTGTCAGTCTACGGGTCTCTGTGCGAGTCTATGGGCTTCTGCGTGAGTCTATGGGCTTCTGTGCGAGTCTATGGGTCTCTGTGTCAGTCTATGGGTCTCTGTGCGAGTCTGTGGTTCTCTGTGCGAGTCTATGGGTCTCTGTGCGAGTCTATGGGTCTCTGTGCGAGTCTATGGGCTTCTGTGTGAGTCTATGGGTCTCTGTGAGTCTATGGTTCTCTGTGTGAGTCTATGGGTCTCTGTGTGAGTCTATGGGTGTCTGTGCGAGTCTATGGGTCTCTGTGTGAGTCTATGAGTCTCTGTGCGAGTTTGTGGGTCTCTGTGCGAGTCTATGGGTCTCTGTGTGAGTCTATGGGCTTCTGTGTGAGTCTATGGGCTTCTGTGTGAGTCTATCGAATTGTGTGTGAGTCTATGGGTCTCTGTGTGAGTCTATGGGTCTCTGTGCGAGTCTATGGGTTTCTGTGCGAGTTTGTGGTTCTCTGTGCTAGTCTATGGGTCTCTGTGCGAGTCTATGGGTCTCTGTGCGAGTCTATGGGCTTCTGTGCGAGTCTATGGGTCTCTGTGCGAGTCCATGGGTCTCTGTGCGAGTCTATGGTTCTCTCTGCGAGTCTATGGTTCTCTGTGCGAGTCTATGGTTCTCTGTGCGAGTCTATGGTTCTATGTGTGAGTCTATGGGTCTCTGTGTGAGTCTATTGGTCTCTGTGCGAGTCCATGGGTCTCTGTGCGAGTCTATGGTTCTCTGTGCGAGTCTATGGGTCTCTGTGCGAGTCCATGGGTCTCTGTGCGAGTCTATGGGTCTCTGTGCGAGTCTATGGGTCTCTGTGTGAGTCTATGGGCTTCTGTGTGAGTCTACGTCTGTAAGTTGAAAGTCTTTCGCACCGCCGCACGTAGTCCAGCTGTGTCTAATCGTAGGTGCGGGGGGAGGACAATAAGCTGACCGCAAAAACCCAAACTCTTTGGTTCTTTCGGTGAAGTCACGTAGGTATAACATCAAATAAGTCGCTACAGTTTCGATCGCGACACGAGCGGTCGTTCCTCAGGCGGGAAATAAATAAATATGATCCACCAGTGGAACTGCTGAACCTGCGTCTCTGAAGAAGTGCGTTTTTTTAATCTGTCTGCACACTCATTGTTTTTTTTTCGGTAAAGTCACGTATGTAGAAATACAATTAAATTATATTAAAACAAAAAAACTATCACGACGTTTCGATCACAACGCAAGCGATCTTCATCAGGAGTCAAGAGCAAATCACGGAGGTAAATACAACAAAAAGATGAGAGACGAGAATTCAACAAACCTGAAAAAAACATTATGTGAAGCACATCCAGTCAGGCCAACAACACAGTTAGACACTTCCTGGCGGACCACGAATTTCAGAAGAGTGATAAATTTCGTGTTCAACCTTTGGATTGCACATACCAGCATAGATAGAATGAAAATTACGAGGTACACGGTCAGTAGAAATACATATACAAGTCCACACCAGTTCTTGACACCTGATGAAGATCGCTTGCGTTGTGATCGAAACGTCGTGATTGTTTTTTTTGTTTTAACATAATTTTATTGTATTTCTACATACGTGACTTCACCGAAAAAAAACACAATGAGTAATTTTATGCAGTCACGAAAGCTTTAATACTTTATTGTGTCTGCACACTCAAGCCACGTGTCGCGTTCCACCCCAACCCCCCACCCGCCCCCGCCGCCGCCGCCGTGTCCATTGTGCAGAGTCGGACACGTGCTCGTTGTCCGCTGGCGGGGGTTGTGTCCACGCGTGCTCTCGGACGCGCGCCTCCTTCCGCTGCTCCTGCCTGGACGGATTCCGCCTCGCGGGCACCGGCTTCGACTGCCTGGGTCAGTCACGCGGGGGCAGTCAGTCACGCGGCAGTCACGTGACCGGTGGCGAGCACGCACGGGTCACGGGAGAGTCACGGGGCAGTCACAATCACGGGGCAGTCACAGCCACGTGCAGTCACGTGACAGTCACGGGACAGTCACAGTCACGGGACAGTCACAGCCACGTGCAGTCACGTGACAGTCACAGTCACGGGGCAGTCACGTGACAGTCACAGTCACGTGACAGTCACAGTCACGGGGCAGTCACAGCCACGTGCAGTCACGGACAGTCACAGTCACGGGACAGTCACAGTCACAGTCACGGGACAGTCACAGCCACGTGCAGTCACGTGACAGTCACAGTCACGGACAGTCACAGTCACGTGACAGTCACAGCCACGTGCAGTCACGTGACAGTCACAGTCACGTGACAGTCACAGTCACGTGACAGTCACAGTCACGTGACAGTCACAGTCACGGGGCAGTCACGGGATCGGTGTGCGTGTGCCGTGTAGATGTGGATGAGTGTCTCAGTGACGGCGGCGGCTGCGACCAGCTGTGCCTCAACACCATGGGCAGCTATGAGTGCTCCTGCCGTGACGGCTTCCACCTGAGCGCCAACCTGCACACCTGCACGCCCGCCCAGCCCGGTGCGCGCCCTCACTCACCTGCGTTGTCTCACCTGCGTGTCTCACCTGCGTTGTCTCACCTGCGTTGTCTCACCTGCGTTGTCTCACCTGCGTTGTGTCACCTGCGTTGTCTCACCTGCGTTGTCTCACCTGCGTTGTCTCACCTGCGTTGTCTCACCTGCGTGTCTCACCTGCGTTGTCTCACCTGCGTGTCTCACCTGCGTTGTCTCACCTGCGTTGTCTCACCTGCGTTGTCTCACCTGCGTGTGTCTCTTGTGTCTCACACCTGTCTCACACCTGTTTCACACCTGTGTCTCACACCTGTGTCTCACACCTGTGTCTCACACCTGTTTCACACCTGTGGTGTCACCTGTCACACCTGTGGTGTCTCCTGTGCCTCACACCTGTGTCTCACACCTGTGTCTACTGTTACACATGTGGTGTCTCCTGTGTCTACTGTTACACATGTGGTGTCACCTGAGTAACACCTGTCTCACACATGTGTGCCACCTGTCACACCTGTGGTGTCACGTGTCTCACCTATGTGTCATTTACCTCACCTGTCTCCTGTCTCACCTGCGTGTCACCTGTGTGTCACCTGTCTCTCACCTGTGTCTCACCTGTATCTCACCTCTGTCTCACCTGTGTCTCACCTGTGTCTTACCTGTCTCACCTGTGTGTTACCTCTGTCTCACCTGTGTGTCACCTGTGTCTCATCTCTGTCTCACCTGTGTGTCACCTGTGTTTCATCTCTGTCTCACCTGTGTGTCACCTCTGTCTCACCTGTGTGTCACCTGTGTCTCATCTCTGTCTCACCTGTGTGTCACCTGTGTTTCATCTCTGTCTCACCTGTGTGTCACCTCTGTCTCACCTGTGTGTCACCTGTGTGCCACTTGTGTCTCACCTGTGTGTCACCTCTGTCTCACCTGTGTGTCACCTCTGTCTCACCTGTCTCCTCTGTCTCACCTGTGTGTCACCTGTGTCTCACTTGTGTGCCACCTGTGTCTCACCTGTGTCTCACCTGTGTGCCACCTGTGTCTCACCTGTGTCTCACCTGTGTGTCACCTGCGTCTCACCTGTGTGCCACCTGTGTCTCACCTGTGTCTCACCAGTGTGTCACCTGTATCTCACCTGTGTCTCACCTCTGTCTCACCTGTGTGCCACCTGTGTCTCACCTGTGTCTCACCTCTGTCTCACCTGTGTCTCACCTGTGTCTCACCTGTGTCTCACTTGTGTCTCACCTGTGTCTCACCTGTGTGTCACCTGTGTCTCATTTCTGTCTCACCTGTGTCTCACCTGTGTGCCACTTGTGTCTCACCTGTGTCTCACCTGTGTGTCACCTCTGTCTCACCTGTCTCCTCTGTCTCACCTGTGTGTCACCTGTGTCTCACTTGTGTGCCACCTGTGTCTCACCTCTGTCTCACCTGTCTCACCTGTGTGTCACCTGTGTCTCACCTGTGTGTCACCTGTGTCTCACCTGTCTCTCACCTGTGTGCCACCTCTGTCTCACCTCTGTCTCACCTATGTGCCACCTGTGTCACCTGTGTCTCACTTTTGTCTCACCTGTGTGTCACCTCTGTCTCACCTTTGTGTCACCTGTGTCTCACCTGTGTCTCACCTGTGTCTCACCCGTGTGCCACCTGTGTCTCACCTGTGTGTCACCTGTGTGTCTCACCTGTGTCTCACCTGTGTCTCACCCGTGTGCCACCTGTGTTGTTATTCCTTGACTCACGCTGTAGATAATCTGATTATATTGATCTGACGTTGACGACGATGATGATGACGACGACGATGATGACGACGATGATTGTGTTACAGGTGTCCCGGGATGTGTGAGCGGTTCTCACATCTGTGCGCACCTGTGCGTCAATGAGATGGAGCCCAACGTGCCGTGCGTGTGCCGGCCTGGGCACACGCTGGCGCCTGATCTCGAAAGCTGCATCAGTGAGACACCCACCAACCCCGTAGACACACACTACAGAGACAAAGCTCTCCCCGTGTAGCCTTGTAACAGACTGTTGGGGCAAGTGCTGTTTGGCCACGACGACTCCCGGCCGCCTTTGCTTCCCCCCTCCCCCGGATGCTGATGTTTACACACCGCACCAGGTGCTGATCTTACGAAAATATTAAGGCTGAGTCGACCTCGAGGAAGACCACGACTGGTTCAGATAAACCCAGCATTCTTCACTCATGTGGCCCCCTGGTGGCATTAAAGGCCACCGGGGGGCCGCACTAAATGCCGCCAGGGGCCGCACTAAAGGCCACCAGGGGCCACACTATAGGCCACCAGGGGCCGTACTAAAGGCCACCAGGGGCCACACTAAAGGCCACCAGGGGGCCCCACTAAATGCCTCCATGGGCCGCACTAAAGGCCACCAGGGGCCGCACTAAATGCCGCCAGGGGCCACACTAAAGGCCACCAGGGCCACACTAAAGGCCACCAGGGGCCACATTAAAGGCCACCAGGGGGCTCCACTAAAGGCCACCAGGGGCCGCACTAAAGGCCACCAGGGGCTCCACTAAAGGCCACCAGGGGCCACATTAAAGGCCACCAGGGGGCCCCACTAAAGGCCACCAGGGGCCACACTAAAGGCCACCAGGGGGCCACACTAAAGGCCACCAGGGGCCACATTAAAAGCCACCAGGGGGCCCCACTAAAGGCCACCAGGGGCCACACTAAAGGCCACCAGGGGGCCCCACTAAAGGCCACCAGGGGCCGCACTAAAGGCCACCAGGGGGCCACACTAAAGGCCACCAGGGGCCACACTAAAGGCCACCAGGGGGCCACACTAAAGGCCACCAGGGGCCACATTAAAAGCCACCAGGGGGCCCCACTAAAGGCCACCAGGGGCCCCACTAAAGGCCACCAGGGGCCGCAGTAAAGGCCACCAGGGGGCCACACTAAAGGCCACCAGGGGCCACACTAAAGGCCACCAGGGGCCACACTAAAGGCCACCAGGGGCCACACTAAAGGCCACCAGGGGGCCCCACTAAAGGCCACCAGGGGCCGCACTAAAGGCCACCAGGGGGCCCCACTAAAGGCCACCAGGGGCCGCAGTAAAGGCCACCAGGGGGCCACACTAAAGGCCACCAGGGGCCACACTAAAGGCCACCAGGGGCCACACTAAAGGCCACCAGGGGCCACATTAAAGGCCACCAGGGGGCCCCACTAAAGGCCACCAGGGGCCGTCGGTGGCCCGCGGGCCTTGCAATGAAGAACCCCGAGATAAATCGTCAGCCGGTGTTGGTAGACGTGAGCGGGAATCGAACTCGGATCGCCGAGTTCGTAAGTGCAGAGGGCTTACCACCTCGCACGGCCGCTCCCCACCCACCCAATCAGCGCGTATGGTGCGAAAGAGGTTCAACGTATGTACATACAAACACCCGTCCCTGCCACCCTCCCGTGCCGCCCACCACAGAGACGTGTGCCCACGGCAACGGAGGCTGCCAGCACAGGTGCTCCGACTCGGAGCGCGGGCCCGTGTGCTCGTGCCAGGCACGGTACACCCTGCACGCCGACGGCCACAGCTGCGTGGGTGAGCGACTCCACTGAGTGATGGCGGTGGCGGTGGTGGCGGCGAGAGTTGTGGTGGCGGCAGCGCCGGCGGCGATGGCGGTGGTGGTTGTGGCGACGGTGGTGGTGGTTGTGGCGACAGTGGTGGCAGTGATGGTGGTCGTGGTGGCGGCGGTGATGGTGGTGGTGGTGGCAGTGGTGGTGGTCGTGGTGGTGGCGGCGGCGGCGGTGGTGGTGGTGGTGGTGATCATCCCCTGTGAGGAAGTACTGAAGGCGATCCGGAGTCTGAGACCAGCAAAGGCACCGGGCAGAGATGATCTTGCAAGCGAAATGCTGAGGGAGGGTGGCGTTTGTGCACAGACTGCCCTACATGACATCATAACAACAGTCTGGACCACTGGACGGGTTCCACAGGATTGGAAGGATGCCCTGGTGGTCCCCCTCTTTAAGAAGGGGGACCGCACAGACTGTAACAACTACAGAGGCTTCTCACTCCACAGTGTACCGGGAAGGTCGTGGCAAGGATTATTCAACATTGCCTTGCTAGGCATGCTGAGGAGAGGCTTGTGGAGCCCCAATGCCATATTTTTCTGTCCGTCTGCTACAGCAGAGGTGTAGGGAATTCCAACAACACCTACATCTCTGCTTTATTAACTTGGTCAAGGCCTATGATACCATCAGTAGGCCTGGGCTCTGGGTAGTTCTTCGTGCTTTCGAAGTCACTGACCCTCTGCTCACGATCATTTGCCTTCATGATGGTGAGCAGGCCCAGGTAAAACTACATAGCTGGGAGTCGGAGCCATTCTCTGTTCACCTTGGGGTGCGACAGGGATGTCCTAGGGCTCCCACATTAATTAACATCTATTCACGTAGTTCGTGAAGACTTTCATTAGCTGTACCGGAGGAATTTCTATAAAGTAGAGATACAATGGGATGCTGATCAATGCCCGGGTGCGGTCAAGGGATGGCTCCCTATTGCTCAACCATGTTATGTATGCCGATGATCTGAAAATTGCTGCTCATTTAGAGGAGGAGTTAGAGGCCCAGCTGCTGAACCTGGAGCATGCCACTAAGAGGTGGGGCCTTACCATCAGTCCCACCAAAACTGAGCACCTGCCTGGGTATTTTGTACCATCGGACACTCCACCCCCACAACTCCCAATTGGTGATAGGGCAGTAGTGGAGGGAGTGGAGAGTTTTCGATACCTAGGCAGTGTGCTCATGACCGGCTCTGGTTTATCAGCAGAGGTCTCACTCCGAATCAGTTGAGCGGCATTATATTTTCATCGGTTGCGTAACGCTGTGTGGAAGCTACCGGGTCTGTCGCTCCGCATGAAGCTTCAGGTCTTCTCGGCCACGGTCATTCCCTCCCTTCTCTCTACGCTTTCGAAACGTGGACCACCCTAATGGAACATCTTCACCGGTTAGAAACATTTTGGCTGGCCTGCCTACGATCCATGCTGGGTTTAACCAGGCTGGATTGTGTGAGGAGCCCACAAATCCTTGAAAGATCTGGACAAAGGCCCATCGGTGGGCTCCTGCGACAAGAAAGGCTGCATAGGCTGGGTAATGTAGCCCGCATGCCCAGCCACCGCATGCCTAAACAGCTTTTGTTTGGCTGGATCGAGGGGGCTAAACGGGCGTGGCACGGGCTAGAGTAGAGATGGAGTGATGTGGTACAGGAGGATGTGGAGCTGAGTGGACCTGCCGATGACTGGTACCAGCGGCGCCAAGTCTCATGATGGACGCTACTGGGCAGTTGGAGGCAGTCGCCCTCCAACAACAATGGAGGGCGGAGGAGCGATGCTCACAAGAACGGCTCAGCCAGTCATCTCAGTCAGTCGGCCCGTGGCACCTGGGTCTGCCCCGTGACCTCCTGCCAGCGGGCGTTTGACACTTCACGTGGCCTCAACGTTCAACAAAGCCAGGCACAAGCGTCATGGTGACGTCACCGCCACTTAGTGGTGAATGGCGGTTGTTGTTGTTGTTGTGGCGACAGTGGTGGCAGTGGCGGTGGCGGTGGTCGTGTTGGTGGTCATGGTGGTGGTGGCGGTGACGGTGGCGGCCGTGGTGGTGGAAGTGGTAACGGTGGTGGTGGCGGCGGTGGTGGTTGTGGTGGCGGTGGTTGTGGCGACCGTAATGGTGGCGGTGGTTGTGGCGACGGTGGCGGTGGGGATGCCTTCCTCCAGATAGACCATCACTGATGATGAAAATGGGGATGATAGTGTGTAAATGCACTGCTGTTTCACGCATTAACAGCAGACAGTTGCACGGACGGTGATGGTGGAGATGGCGGCTGTGTCCACAAGTGTGGCAGTGGTGGAACATGCACCTGTCCACAGGGTTTCCACCAGCCTCCCGGAGCCAACGAGTGCCAAGGTACCCATTGGATACACGTTTAGATATGCGATTACATACGCACACACTCTGCAATGCAGTACACGCACGCGCACGTGTAGATACGACTTCGGCGCACTTGTTCGGGAAAGGATTCTTCATTTAAGGAGCCACGTGCTCACCCGCGAACCGGCCAAAACCCCACCGCAGCAGCCCCGAATCTCCTGCGCATTCCCCTTATATACGGTGCGTGGCCACGTCTCTGTCCCGTGGCCACGCCCCTGTCCCAAGGCCACGCCCCTGTCCCGTGGCCACGCTCCTATTCCCGAACGTTCTCGCTATCCCTAGCCCACTCACACTGCAGGTTTGACTCCACTGTCTCATTACATCACCTGGCCACGCCCCTATTCTCGATCATTCTCGTGGCCACTAGTCCACTCACACTGCAGGTTGACTCAACCAGGCCACGCCCCTATTCTCGATCATTCTAGTGGCCACTAGTCCACTCACACTGCAGGTTTGACTCCACTGTCTCATGACATCACCAGGCCACGCCCCTATTCTCGATCATTCTCGTGGCCACTAGTCCACTCGCACTGCAGGTTGACTCCGCTGTCTCATTACATCACCAGGCCACGCCCCTATTCTCGATAATTCTCGTGCCCACTAGTCCACTCGCACTGCAGGTTTGACTTTGACTGCGCTGTCTCATTACATCACCAGGCCACGCCCCTATTCTCGATCATTCTCGTGGCCACTAGTCCACTCGCACTGCAGGTTGACTCCACTGTCTCATTACATTACCAGGCCACGCCCCTATTCTCGATCATTCTCGTGGCCACTAGTCCACTCGCACTGCAGGTTGACTCCGCTGTCTCATTACGTCACCAGGCCACGCCCCTATTCTCGATCATTCTAGTGGCCACTAGTCCACTCGCACTGCAGGTTGACTCCGCTGTCTCATTACATCACCAGGCCACGCCCCTATTCTCGATCATTCTCGTGGCCACTAGTCCACTCGCACTGCAGGTTGACTCCGCTGTCTCATTACGTCACCAGGCCACGCCCCTATTCTCGATCATTCTAGTGGCCACTAGTCCACTCGCACTGCAGGTTGACTCCGCTGTCTCATTACATCACCAGGCCACGCCCCTATTCTCGATCATTCTAGTGGTCACTAGTCCACTCACACTGCAGGTTGACTCCGCTGTTTCATTACATCACCTGGCCACGCCCCTATTCTCGATCATTCTCGTGGCCACTAGTCCACTCGCACTGCAGGTTGACTCTACTGTCTCATTACGTCACCTGGCCATGCCCCTATTCTCGATCATTCTAGTGGCCACGAGTCCACTCGCAATGCAGGTTGACTCTACTGTCTCATTACATCACCTGGTCACGCCCCTATTCTCGATCATTCTCGTGGCCACTAGTCCTCTCGCACTGCAGGTTGACTCCGCTGTCTCACTACATCACCTGGCCACGCCCCTATTCTCGATAATTCTAGTGGCCACTAGTCCACTCACACTGCAGGTTTGACTCCACTGTCTCATTACATCACCAGGCCACGCCCCTATTCTCGATCATTCTCGTGGCCACTAGTCCACTCGCACTGCAGGCCCTGAACGTCCACGAGTACGACCCTGAACGTCCACGAGTCCGGCGTGGACGTTCATTCAGCTGCTTCTCGAAGTGCCCACGTGCTGATACTGACGGTGCCGACGGCGATAAGCCCCTAATTCGTTGAGTTCTCATCTGTGATAGCCAAGTCGCTTCTGAAACAAAGAGCTGCGTTGCAGCTCGGCAGTGGGGGACCTCTTATAGCCGGTAAAAAAAATATGAAATGTTAAAAAAAGTTAGTTTTTTTTTGGCTTGAGTTAGACTCTGACGGAAGTCAAACAAAAAAAAGTTTGCGTAGCGTCACGGTGGGCACGGGCTCAGCAACACTGCCCGTGCGTTTGTGCATCTGAGAGGCACGGGGAGGATAGCTGTGTATACCCCAGGGAGTTGCATGCACGCAACACAGACAGACACAAACAGACAGACACACACACAGAGACAAAGATATAAAGATCCCCCATATAGCCTTAACAGACTGTAGGTGGAAGTGCTGTTAGCGAGCACAGACACATACAGACACACACACAGACACAGACAGACAAGACACACTCAGACAGACACACACAGACAGACACACAGACACACACAGACACACACACAGACACAGACAGACAAGACACACACAGACAGACACACACAGACAGACACACAGACAGACACACAGACACACACACAGACAGACACCATAGACACAGACAACACACAGACAACACACAGACAGACAACACACAGACAACACACAGACAGACAACACACAGACAGACACACAGACAGACAAGACACACACAGACAGATACACACAGACAGACACGCAGACACAGACAGACACACACCAACAACAACCGCCATTCGCCACTAAGTGGCGGTGACGTCACCACAACGCTTGTGCCAGGCCATGTGCACCTTGAGGCCACGTGAAGTGTCGAACGCCCGCTGACAGGAGGTCACGGGGCAGACCCAGGTGCCACGGGTAGAGAAGGGAGTGCGGAGCGACAGACCAGGTAGCTTCCACACAGCGTTACGCAACCAATGAAAAGATATTACCGCTCGACTGATTCGGAGTGAGACCTCTGCTGTTAAACTCGAGCCGGTGATAAGCACACCGCCCAGGAATGGGAAACTCTCCATTCTCTCCACAACTGCCCCATCACCGATTGGGAGTTGTGGGGGTGGAGTGTCCGATGGTACAAAATACCCAGGCAGGTGCTTAGTTTTGGTGGGACTGATGGTAAGGCCCCATCTCTTAGTGGCACGCTCCAGTCTCAGCAGCAGCGTCTCCAACTCCTCCTCTGAATGAGCAGCTATTACCAAATCATCGGCATACATAACGTGGTTGAGCAATAGGGAGCCATCCCTTGACCGCACCCGGGCATCGATCAGCCTCCCATTATATCTGTACCAAATGGAGATTACCCCGGTACAGCTAATAAAGGCTTCGCGAACTACGTGGTAGTTTTACCTGGGCCCGCTCACCATCATGAAGGTCCTTAATGATCGTGAGCAGAGGTTCAGGGACTCCAAAAGCACGAAGAACAACCCAGAACCCAGGCCTACTGACGGTATCATAGGCCTTGACCAGGTCAATAAAGCAGAGACGTAGGTCTTGCTGGAATTCCCTACACCTCTGCTGTAGAAAATATGGCATCTGTGCAGGACCGCTCTTTCCTGAAACCGCATTGGGGCTCCGCAAGCCTCTCCTCAGTGTGCCTGGCAAGGCGATGTTGGATAATCCTTGCCAGGACCTTTCCCGGCACACTGAGGAGTGAGATGCCCCTGTAGTTGTTACAGTCTGTGCGGTCTCCCTTCTTAAAGAGGGGGACCACCAGGCCATCCTTCCAATCCTGCGAAACCCTTCTAGTGGTCCAGACTGTTATTATGATGCCATATAGGGCAGTCTGTGAACAAACGCCACCCTCCCTCAGCATTTCGCTTGGGATATCATCTTTGCCCGGTGCCTTTCCTGGTCTCAGACTCCAGATCGGCTTCAGTACCTCCTCAACAGATGGCACCTCAGCCAGCCACTCACAGGGGGTGACTTCCTCCAATGTTTCAGGCACCGCAGCCTCAGCAGGGTCATCCCCACTTTTTGCCACGATGTTTTCCTGGCTGAGGGATTTCCCTTCCCCCAGGACCTCATAGAAATGCTCAGCAAATCTGCAAACCTGCTCCTGGGGGTCGGAGATTGGATCACAGTTTTTTTCCCCTAATGATGGTAATAGGTGTAGCGCTGCGCTGAGGCAGACTCCATCTCCTCAGCAACCCGCGACCACCACCCATCCTTGCAGCGCCTCACGGCTCTCCGAACCTCCAATTGAAGGCTGCGGTAAGCCTCCTCATTCTCTGACGTGGGATTCTGTAGCCGATGACAGTGGGCCTGTCGCTTTTTCTCAACCATCCTGAACACCTCCTCTGTCAGCCAGGGTCTCTGGGGAGGTCTGGACTGCGTACCCAAAGCAGCCATTGTAGCTGCATGAGTCACAGTCCTAAACCTCGCCCATTTACCCTCGACATCAGGAGGAGTGGGGACGATGCCAACCCCAGCCGCAAGCAATGATGAAATTCTCACTTGCAACTTTCATCAGCTAACTGAGACCAGGCTACTTTAGGTTGGAATGGGGTCCTGGGTGTACACCCACCACCGGAGTGGAAGAATGGCAGGCGCATCTTACAGATGACTAGTCGATGGTCAGAGGGCAGATCAGCTCCACGGTAGGTCCTGGTGTCAAGGACATGGGCTCGCATCCGCTGGTCCGTCACTATGTAGTCCAGCAAATGTTCTTGCTTGGACCCGGCATGCATCTATGATAGTTGTGTGGAAGCGCCGATGCCGGAACAGCATGTTGTTAATTACAAGCCCATGGGCTGCACGAAAATCTAGCAGCCTCCTACCGTTGTTATTGAGCTGATCTGGCCAATGCCCTCCAATCACTCCAGACCAGGTGCCAGCATCATGACCAACTCGGGCATTGAAGTCACCCAACAAGATGACTCTATCCCGAGGGGCAACTTTAGCCAGCACCTGTGACAGGAGGTCATAGAAGGCATCTGACTCATCGGCTTTGCCTGCATCCCTCCATGGATGTTCGTCTTCGGTGGGGGCATAAGTAAACACGACCACCACTCCTCGCCTCTGGTTGATGGGAAGGCGAGCCCAAAGTAGCCTGGGGCTTACAGCTTCCCACACCTCACCGCCACGCTCCCACGCACCCTTCATTCTTTTGTTCAAAAGAAGAGCCACACCCTGTTGTTTGGCAGTCTGCTGCCCCGAGTCGAGGACTGTCCACCCCTCATGGTGGCAGGAGCCAGAAGCGGTCCACCGGACCTCCTGAATGCCACATAGATCCAGGCGGTACCGGTCCAGCTCCCGACAGAGGAGTGGCAGCCTCTCCTCCACAGTGAGCGTTCAAACCTTCCACCTGGCCACACGAAGTGGCTTTTCGTTGTTTCTGGAGGAGCCCCGAGTGTAGAGATTCAATCTCCTGGCTCCGCCAATTGGGGTTTAGTCAGGAGACGTCATAGACGTCTGACCCCCGGGGCCTCCGGCACAAGCTTATTAGTTATATATTTAAGTTGTGGTTTCGTGGTAATTTTTTGAAGGTGGAGGGGTTACCAGCCCCTCGCACCCATCCCGAGCCCCCGTTTAGCCACTGTGGTGGTCACAGACGCCATGAGGGGAGAGGGCCAATCGGAATTGGCCCTCTCCCCACAGCACTGTCCACGACAGAGTTGCCCGTCCGGCACCGCGAGGAGGTAGGGGGTTGTTTTGCCGGACAGACAGACACACACACAGACAGACAACACACAGACAGACAAGACAGCGGGACGCTGGGAATGCGTAAACAGGCGTCACCCCCCCCACCCCCACCCGTGAAACGCGAGCGACCGGGCACATCTAGCTGATTCTAGAAGCCGATCAAATTATTGGTTCTTTTGGTAAAGTCACGTAGATAGAAAATAAAATAATAATAATAATACAAATTTTAAATGTAAAAATTGTTCTAAAATATAATTTATGGCAATAGGTTTTCCCCCTTTGATCTGGCAACAAAACAGGTTGTGTTAAGATGTTTAAACACCAAACAGAAACCGTCTTACAAGGAATCCTGTGTCTGCATTAACAACAATACTTGTGGTCAGAATGAAAACAAAAAAACACACTCTGATAGTATGATGCATTGTCTTTGAATCTGATTGGTCCACGCCAAACGGCGTGAGACCAGAGGATGCCAAAAGGCTCAAAAGAAAGCCGTCTCTGGTGTGGACCAATCAGTTTCAAAGACAATGCATCATATTCTAAGAGTATGTTGTTATGTTTGCATTCTGACCACAAGTATTGTGGTTAATGCAGTGACATGATTCCTTCTAAAAAGGTTTCAGTTTGGTGTTTTAACATCTTAACACAACCTGTTTCGTTGCCAGAAAAAAAGGGGAAAAACCGATTATCATATGTTGGTACTGGCAAAGGAGGTCCCATGAAATAGAATTCTTTTTTGAAATTGTATTCGTACTTTCTATCTACGTGGCTTTACCGAAATAATCAAGAATATGAATTCCTGCAGTCACGAAAGTTTTAAGTCAAAATTTAAGCCGATCAAAGTTGTTTGCGTCTTTGTTTTCGCTGGGGGATCGGGGGGGGGGGGGGGTGCTGTGCGAACTGCATGTTTCACATTTTGGCCGTCTGCTGAAAATAATAAATAAAAAAAATTACAACATATCTTTAAAAATTTAATTTTAGAAAAAAAGACATCACGTTTAAAAATATATATTCGTTGAAAAAAATAAAAAGAATCCACCCACACTCACCGCTACCCCCACCCATCAATATCTGTCGCTTCCTACGGAAAACAGAAACTTTTTTTTAAAGATTTTGAGAAAATGTGGCCTCGCTTAGGCACAGGTGTTAGCCAGCAATCGAAGTATTCCGGCTCCACTTCGCCCTCCCACCCCCCTCCCACGCTGTGTCTCCCCGCTCTCTCCAGCTGGGTTCACCTTGGTTACACGCAACTCAATGTCTTACACAGAGCGGCAATGTCTTACATAGGGTGGCAATGTCTTACATAGGGTGGCAATGTATTACATAGGGTGGCAATGTCTTACATAGGGTGGCAATGTCCTAGATAGGGTGGTAATGTCTTACATAGGGTGGCAATGTCTTACATAGGGTGGCAATGTCTTACATAGGGTAGCAATGTCTTGCATAGGGTGGCAATGTCTTACATAGGGTGGCAATGTCTTACATAGGGTGGCAATGTCTTACATAGGGTGGTAATGTCTTACACAGAGTGGCAATGTCTTACATAGGGTAGCAATGTCTTGCATAGGGTGGCAATGTCTTAGATAGAGTGGCAATGTCTTACACAGAGCGGCAATGTCTTACCCAGAGCGGCAATGTCTTAGATAGGGTGGCAATGTCTTACATAGGGTGGCAATGTCTTACATAGGGTGGCAATGTCTTACATAGGGTGGCAATGTCTTACACAGAGCGGCAATGTCTTAGATAGGGTGGCAATGTCTTAGATAGGGTGGCAATGTCTTAGAGAGGGTGGCAATGTCTTACATAGGGTGGCAATGTCTTACATAGGGTGGAAATGTCTTACACAGGGTGGCAATGTCTTACATAGGGTGGCAATGTCTTACATAGGGTGGCAAATGTCTTACATAGGATGGCAATGTCTTAGATAGGGTGGCAATGTCTTACATAGGGTGGCAATGTCTTAGATAGGGTGGCAATGTCTTACATAGGGTGGCAATGTCTTACATAAGGCGGCAATATCTTACATAGGGTGGCAATGTCTTAGATAGCGTGGCAATGTCTTACACAGAGCGGCAATGTCTTACCCAGAGCGGCAATGTCTTAGATAGGGTGGCAATGTCTTACATAGGGTGGCAATGTCTTACATAGGGTGGCAATGTCTTACATAGGGTGGCAATGTCTTACACAGAGCGGCAATGTCTTAGATAGGGTGGCAATGTCTTAGATAGGGTGGCAATGTCTTAGAGAGGGTGGCAATGTCTTACATAGGGTGGCAATATCTTACATAGGGTGGAAATGTCTTACACAGGGTGGCAATGTCTTACATAGGGTGGCAATGTCTTACATAGGGTGGCAAATGTCTTACATAGGGTGGCAATGTCTTAGATAGGGTGGCAATGTCTTACATAGGGTGGCAATGTCTTAGATAGGGTGGCAATGTCTTACATAGGGTGGCAATGTCTTACATAGGGTGGCAATGTCTTACATAGGGCGGCAATATCTTACATAGGGTGGCAATGTCTTAGATAGGGTGGCAATGTCTTACACAGAGCGGCAATGTCTTACCCAGAGCGGCAATGTCTTAGATAGGGTGGCAATGTCTTAGATAGGGTGGCAATGTCTTAGATAGGGTGGCAATGTCTTACATAGGGTGGCAATGTCTTACATAGGGTGGCAATGTCTTACATAGGGTGGCAATGTCTTACACAGAGCGGCAATGTCTTACATAGGGTGGCAATGTCTTAGATAGGGTGGCAATGTCTTAGAGAGGGTGGCAATGTCTTACATAGGGTGGCAATGTCTTACATAGGGTGGCAATGTCTTGCATAGGGTGGAAATGTCTTACACAGGGTGGCAATGTCTTACATAGGGTGGCAATGTCTTACATAGGGTGGCAAATGTCTTACATAGGGTGGCAATGTCTTAGATAGGGTGGCAATGTCTTACATAGGGTGGCAATGTCTTAGATAGGGTGGCAATGTCTTACATAGGGTGGCAATGTCTTACATAGGGTGGCAATGTCTTAGAGAGGGTGGCAATGTCTTACATAGGGTGGCAATGTCTTACACAGAGTGGCAATGTCTTAGATAGGGTGGCAATGTCTTACATAGGGTGGCAATGTCTTACATAGGGTGGCAATGTCTTAGATAGGGTGGTAATGTCCTACATAGAGTGGCAATGTCTTAGATAGGGTGACAATGTCTTACATAGGGTGGCAATGTCTTACATAGGGTGGCAATGTTTTACATAGGGTGGCAATGTCTTACATAGGGTGGCAATGTCTTACATAGAGCGGCAATGTCTTACATAGGGTGGCAATGTCTTACATAGGGTGGCAATGTCTTACATAGGGTGGAAATGTCTTAGATAGGGTGGCAATGTCTTACATAGGGTGGCAATGTCTTACATAGGGTGGAAATGTCTTACATAGGGTGGCAATGTCTTACATAGGGTGAAAATGTCTTACATAGGGTGGAAATGTCTTAGATAGGGTGGCAATGTCTTACATAGGGTGGCAATGTCTTACATAGGGTGGCAATGTCTTACATAGGGTGACAATGTCTTACATAGAGTGGTAATGTCTTAGATAGGGTGGTAATGTCTTAGATAGGGTGGCAATGTCTTACATAGAGCGGCAATGTCTTACATAGCGTGGCAATGTCTTACATAGGGTGGCAATATCTTACATAGGGCGGTAATGTCTTACATAGGGTGGTAATGTCTTACATAGGGTGGCAATGTCTTACATAGGGTGGCAAATGTCTTACACAGTGTGGCAATGTTTTACATAGGGTGGCAATGTCTTACATAGGGTGGCAATGTCAAACATAGAGTGGCAATGTCTTACATAGGGTGGTAATGTCTTACATAGGGTGGCAATGTCTTACATAGGGTGGCAATATCTTACATAGGATGGTAATGTCTTACATAGGGTGGCAATGTCTTACATAGAGCGGCAATGTCTTACATAGAGCGGCAATGTCTTACATAGGGTGGCAATGTCTTACATAGAGTGGCAATGTCTTAGCTAGGGCGGCAATGTCGTCGCGTTTAGTTTGTTGTCCTTCCCCCCGCACTCTCCGATCATCCACGGCTGGGCCAAGTAACGGCGCGAAAGATGTTCAACGCACGCACGCACGCACGCACAGACACGTGCGTGCGTGCGCACAGAGAATTCCGGCACGCAAGAATGCGTAGCAGGTGTGTGTCACGGGGTAGCGAAAGGGGAGGAAGTTTCGCCTGTCTCGCGGAGGCTGGCGCGCTCGGAATGAGGAGTCCGCGTTTGATCGGGAGCCGAATTCGGGGGCACGCCACGCATGGGGCATACCTCGCTCCCCACACGCACGGCGCGGCCGAGCGCTCATCACGATCACGCAACGCTGGCTCGCAGCTCATCGCGGGGCCTCTGGTGCGCGCACGGCACGCACGCGACGGGGCATTCCTCCTGAACCTGCACGCACGCACATCCACGCACGCACATCCCACACACGCACATCCACGCGCGCACGCACATACACGCGCGCACGCACGCACATCCACGCACGCACATTCACGCACGCACATCCCACACACGCACATCCAAACACGCACATCCAAACACGCACATCCAAACGCACACGCACATCCACGCACGCACATTCACGCACGCACATACACGCACGCACATCCACACACGCACATCCAAACGCACACGCACATCCACGCACGCACATACACACACGCACATCCACACACGCACATCCACGCACGCACATCCACGCGCGCACGCACATCCAAACACGCACATCCAAACGCACATCCACGCACGCACATACACACACGCACGCACATCCACACACGCACATCCAAACGCACATCCACGCACGCACATACACACACGCACATCCACACACGCACATCCACACACGCACATCCACGCAACACACTTCCACGCATGCACGCACATTCACGCACGCACATACACAAACGCACATACACACGCGCGCATACACACACGCACGCACATCTACGTACGCACGCACATCCACTCCGACGCACAGTTACACAAGGATCCACCCTATAGGCGAAATAAGTTCAACTTCGGTAATTGAAGCCCACGGCTCTCGCATGAACTGCGTTGCGACGTCATTGTATGTCTGTTGAAGGCGATCGGCACCGCGATCGATCCCTCTCGGCGAGCTCCACGCGATGTCTCTCGTCGAAGTTTCAAAGTTTTGATGATAGGTTTTTCACCCCTTTTTTGTTGTTGTTGTTGTGTTAAGATGTTAGAACACCAAACTGAAACCGTTTTACGAGGAATCATGTGTCTGCATTAACCACAATGCTTGTGGTCAGAATGAAAACAAAAAAGCACGCTGATAGCACGATGCATTGTCTTTGAAATTGATTGGTCCACACTCAGAGACAGCTTTTTTTTTTGAGCTTCGTCTCAAACGGCGCTAGACCAGAGGATGCCAAAAGGCTCAAAAGAAAGCGGTCTCTGGTGTGGACCAATCAGTTTCAAGGACAATGCATCATACTTTATCAGAGTTTTTCGTCTGCATTCTGACCACAAGCATTGTGGTTGATGCAGACATGGTTCCTTGTAAAAGGTTTCAGTTTGGTGTTTGAACATCTCAACACAGCTGTTTTGTTGCCAGAAAAAAATGCTGGAAACCTATGATCATGTTGTGGTACTGCCAAAGGAGGCCCCATGATGTAGATTTCAAAGTTTTGTCTGTGACTACCAGGGGCGGGGCCAGGATTTTGACTTTGGGGAGGGGGCTGACTTCAATATTCTGAGATATCCAGTGTTTATGTTTTCCAATGGGCTCCACAAATGTAAAAAACAAACAAATTTTATTGGATTTGAACGCAGAGTTTATTAATAGGTCGGAGCCGCTGATGTGGCTAATAATAAGTTCGATAAGTTCGAAAGGCTGCCGCTCAAGCAGCCTGCAGGGCAGCACAAGGTGGCAGCCTGCAGGGCAGCACACAAGGTGGCAGCCTGCAGGGCAGCACACAAGGTGGCAGCCTGCAGGGCAGCACACAAGGTGGCAGCCTGCAGGGCAGCGCACGAGGTGGTAGCCTGCAGGGCAGCACACGAGGTGGCAGCCTGCAGGGCAGCACAAGGTGGCAGCCTGCAGGGCAGCACACGAGGTGACAGCCTGCAGGGCAGCACACAAGGTGGCAACCTGCAGGGCAGCACGAGGTGGCAGCCTGCAGGGCAGCACGAGGTGGCAGCCTGCAGCATTTTGCAGCAGCCGGATATCCGGTTATCACGATTACCGACTTTCCCAAAATTTCAGGGGGGGCTGAGCCCCCCCCAGCCCCCCCTGTGGCTCAGCCCCTGGTGACTACAACGGGGGGGGGGTGCTCGGACGACGAACGAGAGGAATGGTTTCTGGGGGGTCGCAGCGTTTGTGCGCGCCGTGGGACGGAGTCGCCAAAAATAAATTCACGAATTATCATTTTGACTTCCGTTTATTCAGGACCCCGGGGTCACGCCATGAGGTTCAATTTCCTGGGGGGGGGGGAGGGGGTCAGTAAAGGTGATTACGGTGACTAACTTGATCAACTCATTCACCACTATGTTTGTTTGTTTTTTACCAGTATCAAAGTACTGTGTTACCCTTTCTGACATTTAAACAAACCAGGAGATGTTCGGATGTTCAAACACCAAACGAATCAAGTACCGCATTAACCACACGGAGGCGCTTGTGGGTAAGACAGGCACACAAGCGTGCCCTGATAATAATGAGGTTCGCATCGTCTTTGAAACTGATTGGCCTACACCAGTGGTTCGTTGGTGTAGTGTATAGTGTAGTGTATAGTGTAGTGTATATTGTAGTGTATATTGTAGTGTATATTGTAGTGTATATTAGTGTACAGCGTAGTGTATAGTTTAGTGTATAGTAGTGTATAGTGTAGTGTATAGTGTAGTGTATAGTGTAATGTATAGTGTAGTGTATAGTGTAGTGTATATTAGTGTATAGTGTAGTGTATAGTAGTGTAGTGTATAGTGTAGTGTATATTGTAGTGTATAGTGTAGTGTATATTGTAGTGTATATTGTAGTGTATATTAGTGTATAGTGTAGTGTAGATCAGAGTGTATAGTGTAGTGTATAGTGTAGTGTATATTAGTGTATAGTGTAGTGTAGAGCGGAGTGTATAGAGTCCTGTATATGAGTGTATAGTGTAGCGTATAGTAGTGTGTAGTGTATAGTAGTGTATAGTCTAGTGTAGTGTATAGTAGTGTATAGCAGTGTATAGTAGTGTATAGTGTAGAGTACAGTAGTGTGTAGTAGTGTATAGTGTCATGTACAGTGTAGTGTATTTTACTTTATAGTATAGAGTAGTGTATAGTGTAGAGAAGTGTATAGTGTAGTGTAGAGCGGAGTGTATAGTGTAGTGTATAGTTTAGTGTATAGTGTAGAGTAGTGTATAGTGTAGTGTATAGTGTAGCGCATAGTAGTGTATAGTGTAGTGTATAGTAGTGTAGTGTATAGTAGTGTTGTGTAGTGTATTGTAGTGTAGTGTATAGTAGTGTAGTGTATAGTAGTGTAGTGTATAGTGTAGTGTATAGTAGTGTAGTGTATAGTGTAGTTTATAGTAGTGTAGTGTATAGTGTAGTGTATAGTGTATTGTATAGTAGTGTATTGTAGTGTATAGTAGTGTAGTGTATAGTAGTGTAGTGTATAGTAGTGTAGTGTATAGTGTAGTTTATAGTAGTGTAGTGTATAGTGTAGTGTATAGTGTATAGTAGTGTAGTGTATAGTAGTGTAGTGTATATTAGTGTAGTGTATAGTAGTGTAGTGTATAGTAGTGTAGTGTATATTAGTGTAGTGTATATTAGTGTAGTGTATAGTAGTGTAGTGTATAGTAGTGTAGTGTATATTAGTGTAGTGTATAGTGTAGTGCACCCCCAGGGTAAGAACCACTGTGCTCCACCAGTCAGCCTTCTTCTTTGTCTTCACAGGGCCTCGTCTCTTGCACCGCTGTGAGACCAGGGAATGACGACACAAGTCCATCCCCATTCATTTTCTCTGGCTTACCACGTGTCTCCCCCCTCCCTGCCGCCACCCCCTCCCATCCCTCCCCTCCCTCCCTCCCACCCCTCCGTCCCCTCCCTCCCCTCCCCTCCCTCCCTCCCCCTCCCTCCCCTCCCTCCCTCCCTCCCCTCCCCTCCTGCCCCTCCCTCCCACCCCCCACCCTCAGATGTGGACGAGTGCGCTGTGGCTAACGGGGGCTGTTTGGGCCTCTGCGTGAACGTCCCCGGCAGCTTCGCGTGCCGCTGTGCGCCGGGGTTCACCCTCCAGCCCGACCAGCGCTCGTGCCACGGTGACAGGCTCCCTCCACTGCTACCGCCGCTGCTACCTCCGCTGCTGTGCACCGCGACACCATCCGTAGTTCAACATACATACACACTCACACAGAGACTCACAGACTCACACAGAGACCCACAGACTCACACAGAGACCCACAGACTCGCACAGAGACCCATAGACTCACACAGAGACCCATAGACTCGCACAGAGACCCACAGACTCGCACAGAGACCCACAGACTCGCACAGAGACCCATAGACTCGCACAGAGACCCACAGACTCACACAGAGACCCACAGACTCACACAGAGACCCACAGACTCGCACAGATATCCACAGACTCACGCAGAGACCCACAGACTCACGTAGAGACCCATAGACTCACACAGAGATCCATAGACTCACACAGAGACCCATATACTCACACAGAGACCCATAGACTCACACAGAGACCCACAGACTCGCACAGAGACCCACAGACTCGCACAGAGACCCACAGACTCGCACAGAGACCCACAGACTCGCACAGAGACCCACAGACTCGCACGGAGACCCACAGACTCACACAGAGACCCACAGACTCGCACAGACACCCATAGACTCACACGGAGACCCACAGACTCACACAGAGACCCACAGACTCGCACAGATATCCACAGACTCACGCAGAGACCCACAGACTCTCACAGAGACCCACAGACTCGCACAGAGACCCACAGACTCGCACAGAGACCCACAGACTCGCACAGAGACCCACAGACTCGCACAGAGACCCATATACTCGCACAGAGACCCACAAACTCGCACAGAGACCCACAGACTCACACAGAGACCCACAGACTCACACAGAGACCCACAGACTCACACAGAGACCCATAGACTCACACAGAGACCCACAGACTCACACAGAGACCCACAGACTCACACAGAAGCCCACAGACTCACACAGAGACCCACAGACTCGCACAGAGACCCACAGACTCGCACAGAGACCCACAGACTCGCACAGAGACCCACAGACTCGCACGGAGACCCACAGACTCACACAGAGTCCCACAGACTCGCACAGACACCCATAGACTCACACGGAGACCCACAGACTCACACAGAGACCCACAGACTCGCACAGATATCCACAGACTCACGCAGAGACCCACAGACTCTCACAGAGACCCACAGACTCGCACAGAGACCCACAGACTCGCACAGAGACCCACAGACTCGCACAGAGACCCACAGACTCGCACAGAGACCCATATACTCGCACAGAGACCCACAAACTCGCACAGAGACCCACAGACTCACACAGAGACCCACAGACTCACACAGAGACCCACAGACTCACACAGAGACCCATAGACTCACACAGAGACCCACAGACTCACACAGAGACCCACAGACTCACACAGAGACCCACAGACTCGCACAGAGACCCATATACTCGCACAGAGACCCACAAACTCGCACAGAGACCCATAGACTCGCACAGAGACCCACATACTCGCACAGAGACCCATAGACTCGCACAGAGACCCACAGACTCACACAGAGACCCACAGACTCACACAGAGACCCACAGACTCACACAGAGACCCACAAACTCGCACAGAGACCCACAGACTCACACAGAGACCCACAGACTCACACAGAGACCCACAGACTCACACAGAGACCCACAGATTCACACAGAGACCCATAGACACACACAGAGACCCATAGACACACACAGAGACCCACAGACTCGCACAGAGACCCACAGACTCGCACAGAGACCCACAGACTCGCACAGAGACCCACAGACTCACACAGAGACCCACAGACTCACACAGAGACCCACAGACTCGCACAGAGACCCACAGACTCGCACAGAGACCCACAGACTCGCACAGAGACCCACAGACTCGCACAGAGATCCACAGACTCACCCAGAGACCCACAGACTCACACAGAGACCCACAGACTCACACAGAGACCCACAGACTCACACAGAGACCCACAGACTCACACAGAGACCCACAGAATCACACAGAGACCCACAGACTCGCACAGAGACCCACAGACTCGCACAGAGACCCACAGACTCGCACAGAGACCCATAGACTCGCACAGAGACCCACAGACTCACACAGAGACCCACAGACTCGCACAGAGACCCACAGACTCGCACAGAGACCCATAGACTCGCACAGAGCCCCACAGACTCACACAGAGACCCACAGACTCACACAGAGACCCACAGACTCGCACAGAGACCCACAGACTCACACAGAGACCCACAGACTCGCACAGAGACTCACAGACTCACACAGAGACCCACAGACTCGCACAGAGACCCACAGACTCACACAGAGACCCACAGACTCGCACAGAGACCCACAGACTCGCACAGAGACCCACAGACTCGCACAGAGACCCACAGACTCGCACAGAGACCCACAGACTCGCACAGAGACCCATAGACTCACACAGAGACCCATAGACTCACACAGAGACCCATAGACTCGCACGGAGATCCACAGACTCGCACAGAGACCCACAGACTCACACAGAGACACACAGACTCACACAGAGTCCCACAGACTCGCACAGAGACCCACAGACTCGCACAGAGACCCACAGACTCGCACAGAGACCCATAGACTCACACAGAGACCCACAGACTCGCACAGAGACCCACAGACTCGCACAGAGACCCACAGACTCGCACAGAGACCCATAGACTCACATAGAGACTCACAGACTCGCACAGAGACCCACAGACTCGCACAGAGACCCATAGACTCACACAGAGACCCACAGACTCGCACAGAGACCCACAGACTCGCACAGAGACCCATAGACTCACACAGAGACCCACAGACTCACACAGAGACCCACAGACTCACACAGAGACCCATAGACTCACACAGAGACCCATAGACTCACACAGAGACCCATAGATTGTTCTCCTTCCCCCACATTTCCCATGAGCACTGTTGCCTACGTGGCCCAAGATGTCGCGCTGCTGAATACAGCACCGTCAGATTTGCAAATGCGATGCGTCACTTTGATCACTGCCCGTGTGACGTCGATAGTTCAATGTCAGCGAGCCATTGCATCGAGTGACCGCTGCCACTTTGTGGCGTGCATCTCGGTGTGGTCAGAGGACCCCTTTCTTCCAACCTTGATTTTAAGCTTTCGTGACTGCTTGAATCCATACTCTTTGGTTCTTTCGGTAAAGTCACGTCGGTGACTTCTTGTTCATTGCTACCTTGGCCAATCTTCATGAATCGGACTGATACAATTAATGTTTGTATTAGTGACAATGATCTGAAACGGTCCTGGGCCTCTCCCTAAGTCTCAGCCTCAAACATCGCCACTGGGGGAGACAAAGGCGGCCGGGCGCGGTGCTGGTCACCCCACCCCATCGTGTGCCGTGCCCCTACAGTCCGTGCAGGCTATACGGGGGATCTTTGTCTTTTGTGTCTGGATGTGTCTGCGTGTGTGTCTGTGTGTTTGTGTCTGTCTGTGTGTGTGTGTCTGTGTGTGTCTAGGTGTGTGTGTCTATGTGTGATTGTGTGTGTGTCTGGGTATGTGTCTGGGTGTGTCTGTCTGTGTGTGTGTCTGTGTTTGTGTGTGTCTGTGTGTGTGTCTGTGTGTGTGTCTATGTGTTTGTGTGTGTATCTTTTCATCGGTTGCGCAACGCTGTGTGGAAGCTACCTGATCTGTCGCTCCGCACTAAGCTTCAGGTCTTCTCGGCCACGGTCATTCCCTCCCTTCTCTACGCTTGCGAAACGTGGACCCCCCTAATGGAACATCTTCACCGGTTAGAAACATTTAGGCTGGCCTGCCTACGATCCACCCGGGGTTTAACCAGACTGGATTGTGTGAGGAGCTCACAAATCCTTGAAAGATCTGGGCAAGGTCCCATCGGTGAGCTCCTCCGGCGGGCAAGGCTGCGATGGCTGGGTCATGTAGCCCGCATGCCCAGCCACCGCATGCCGAAACAGCTTTTGTTCGGCCGGATCGAGGGGGCTAAACGGGCGCGGCACGGGCTAGAGAAGAGATGGAGTGATGTCGTACAGGAGGACGTGGAGCTGAGTGGACTTGCCGATGACTGGTACCAGCGGTGTCAAGATCGGCCTCTGTGGAGGAGGCTCGTGAAGGACGCTACTGGGCAGTTGGAGGTAGTCGCCCTCCAACAACAACAACGGAGGGCGGAGGGAGCGACGCTCACAACGAGCGGAGCGCCGGGTGGCTAAAGCACAGCAGGTTGGCACAGTAGGGGGCACAGGTGGTGCATCAGCCAGTCATCTCAGTCAGTCGACCCGTGGCACCTGGGTCTGCCCCGTGACCTCCTGCCAGCGGGCGTTCGACACTTCACGTAGCCTCAATGTGCACATAGCCTGGCACAAGCGTCGTGGTGACGTCACCGCCACTTAGTGGCGAATGGCGGTTGTTGTTGTCTAGGTGTGTTTGTGTGTCTGTGTGTGTCTGGGTGTGTCTAGGTCTGTGTGTCTGTGTATGTGTATGTCTGTGTGTGTGTCTATGTGTGTGTGTGTCTGTGTATGTCTGTGTGTGTGTCTACGTGTGTGTCTGTGCGTGTATGTGGGGAGCGGTGGTGTAGCGGTAAGCGCGCTGCGCTACGAACCTGGCGACCCGAGTTCGATTGTCCAACACCCAGAGACGATTATCTGCACCCGTCCTGGGCCTCCCCTAGGTCGACTCAGCCTCAAATGAGTACCTGGTGCGGATGCGTAAAAACATCGCCACTGAGGGAGACGAAGGCGGCCGGGCGCGGTGCTGGTCACCCCACCCCCTCGTGCGCCGCTTAGGCGCTGCTCGCTAACAGCACTTGCCCCAGCAGTGTGCTAGGGCTACACGGGGGACCTTTGCCTCTGTGTGTGTGTGTAGACGTGGACGAGTGCTCGCAGCTCTCGCGGTGCGAGCACTCCTGCTCCAACCTCCCGGGCGGGTTCCTCTGCTCCTGCCGCCCGGGATTCGCGCTCTACGGACTCACACACTGCGGAGGTACAGCCCCCCAGCATAGCATCGCAGCATAGCATGGCGGCATAGCATGGCAGCATAGCATCGCAGCATAGCATGGCGGCATAGCATCGCAGCATAACATCACAGCATAGCATGGCAGCATAGCATGGCAGCATAGCATCGCAACATAGCACGGCAGCATAGCATCACAGCATTACATCACAGCATAGCATGGCAGCATACCATGGCAGCATAGCATCACAGCATAGCATCGCAGCATAGCATGACAGCATAGCATCGCAGCATAGCATCGCAGCATAGCATGGCAGCATAGCATCGCAACATAGCATCACAGCATAGCATCGCAGCATAGCATCACAGCATAACATCACAGCATAGCATGGCAGCATAGCATCGCAGCATAGCATCACAGCACAGCCCCCCAGCAGAGCATCGCAGCATAGCATGGCAGCATAGCATCGCAGCATAGCATGGCAGCATAGCATGCTAGCATAGCATCGCAGCATAGCCTGGAAAAGCATGGCATAACATGGCATGGCATCATACATGGCATTGAATCGCACCACAACATGGCATAGCATGGCATGGCAGCATAACATGGCATGGCATAGCATCGCAGCATAGCCTGGCATGGCATAGCATGGCATAGCATCGCATAGCATGCCATAGCATCACAGCATGGCATAGCGTCACATAGCATGGAAACATAACATCACAGCACAGCATCGCATAGCGTAGCAGCATAACGTTACATAGTATGTCATCGCATAGCATGGCATAGCATCACATAGCATAGCATCACAACATAGAGTAATATAGCATCACAACATAGCATCAGAGAGCACCACAGAATACCATCACATAGCATGGCATAGCATCACATCATAACCTCACATACCACAGACACACCATAACATTGCTTAGCATAGTATAAAGCACCATAGCATCGCATAGCATTACATAACATCACATAGCATAATATAAAACATAGCATCACAAAGCATAGCGTTGTAAAACAACACACAATTGCATCCCATGGTATTGAAAAGCATCACATAGCATAAACATAGCATTACACCGCATAACATAGCATAAAAGATAGCGTTACACAGCATAGCATACAAACATAGTATCACACAGCATGTCATAGTATAAATCATAACATTACAACGCATAGCATAAAACATAGCATCACGTAGCATTGCGTTGTAAAACAGCACACACCATAGCATCGCATTGTATTGCATAGCATAGCATTCTGTGAACATCGTATCAAGCATAGCGTCACGCGGCATAGCATGACACAGAAGAGAATCGCATAAACCACCACGGCGTCGCATAGCATAGCACCACGGAACAGCGTAGCGTGACACAGGTACGGTGTGCTGTGCGGGGTGCTGCGTGTAGACGTGGATGAGTGTGCTGTCGAGAAGGGCGGATGTGCCCACTCGTGCGTCAACAGCCAGGGCAGCTATGCGTGCGGCTGTCCTCCCGGGATGAGCCTGCACTGGAACCTCAAGGACTGCGTGGGTGAGTCACAGACACACAGACACACACCACACAGACACACACACCGTGCAGACACACACACACACCACACAGACACACACACCGCACAGACACACACACACACCGCACAGACACACACACACCGTGCAGACACACACACACCGCACAGACACACACACACCGTGCCGACACACACACACACCACACAGAGACACACACACACCGTGCAGACACACACACACCGCACAGACACACACACACCGTGCCGACACACACACACACCGTGCAGACACACACACACACCGTGCAGACACACACACACCGCACAGACACACACACCCCGCGCAGACACACACACACCGTGCAGACACACACACCGCACAGACACACACACGCCGCACAGACACACACACACACCGCACAGACACACACACACACCGTGCAGACACACACACACACCGCACAGACACACACACACTGCACAGACACACACACACCGCACAGACACACACACACACACCGCACAGACACACACACACACCGCACAGACACACACACACACCGCACAGACACACACACACACCGCGCAGACACAGACACACCGCACAGACACAAACACACCGTGCAGACACACACACACCGTGCAGACACACACACACCGCGCAGACACACACACACAGACACACACAGACACACACACACCACACAGACACACACACCGCACAGACACACACACACACCGCACAGACACACACACACCGCACAGACACACACACCACACAGACACACACACACCGCACAGACACACACACACACCACACAGACACACACACACCGCACAGACACACACACACCGTGCAGACACACACACACCGTGCAGACACACACACAGACACACACACACCGCACAGACACACACACACCGTGCAGACACACACACACACCGCGCAGACACACACACACACCGTGCAGACACACACCACACAGACACACACCACACCAACACACACACACCGTGCAGACACACACACCGTGCAGACACACACACACCGTGCAGACACACACACACTGCACAGACACACACACACCGCACAGACACAGACACACACCACGCAGACACGCACACCGTGCAGACACACACACACACCACACAGACACACACACCGTGCAGACACAAACACACCACACAGACACACACACCGTGCAGACGCACACCAACAACCACACAGACGATACTATCTCTATGGTCGGCCACTTAGTGGTGAATGGCGGTTGTTGTTATTGTTGTTGTTACTATTGTTATTATTGTTGGTGTTATTGTTGTTATTGTTGTTGGTGTAATTGTTGTTATTGTTGTTGTTGTTATTGTTGTTGTCTCGATTCACAGACGTGTGTGCACGGCTCTCCGTAAGGCCGTCTGTGATGTCCAACCCTCGCCCCCTCCTTCACTCTTCGCCTAACCAGCACCTCCACCCAGCGTGCTCCACTGCAGGTGATGCTGGAGGTGGCCGTGGTGGTGGTGGTGGTTGAGGTGGTGGTAATGATGATGATGGTTGTGGTGGTGATAATGGTGGTTGTTGTGATGGTGATGATGGTGGTGATTGTGGTCATGGTGATGATGGTGGTTGTGGTGATGATGATGGTATTGGTGATGATGGTAGTGGTGGTGGTGATGAAGATGATGGTGGTGATTGTGGTCGTGGTGGTGATGATGATGGTGGTGGTGATGATGGTGGTGATTGTGGTCGTGGTGAAGATGATGGTGGTGATTGTGGTCGTGGTGGTGGTGATGATGATGGTGGTGATTGTGGTCGTGGTGGTGATGATGATGGTGGTGGTGATGATGGTGGTGATTGTGGTCGTGGTGAAGATGATGGTGGTGATTGTGATCGTGGTGGTGATGATGATGGTGGTGGTGATGATGGTGGTGATTGTGGTCGTGGTGAAGATGATGGTGGTGATTGTGGTCGTGGTGGTGATGGTGGTGGTGATGAAGATGATGGTGGTGATTGTGGTCGTGGTGGTGATGATGATGGTGGTGGTGGTGGTGATGATGGTGGTGATTGTGGTCGTGGTGAAGATGATGGTGGTGATTGTGGTCGTGGTGGTGATGGTGGTGATGATAGTGGTCGTGGTGGTGATGGTGGTGGTGGTGATGATAGTGGTGATTGTGGTCGTGGTGAAGATGATGGTGGTGATTGTGGTCGTGATGATGGTGGTGGTGGTGGTGAAGATGATGGTGGTGATTGTGGTCGTGATGATAATGGTGGTGGTGGTGGTGATGATGGTGGTGGTGGTGGTGAAGATGATGGTGGTGATTGTGGTCGTGGTGATGATGATGGTGGTGGTGATGAAGATGGTGGTGGTTGTGGTCGTGGTGGTGATGATGATGGTGATGATGATTGTGGTCGTGGCGATGATGATGGTGGTGGTGAAGATGATGGTGGTGATTGTGGTCATGGTGGTGATGATGATGGTGATGATGATGGTGGTCGTGGTGATGGTGGTGATGCTAATGATGGTGGTGACCACGACGAAGCTGACCGCGATGTTTGACAGCCAGCTGCGTTGCGGTGTTGCATAGCGCGGGACACCACGGGGAAGCTTGCGTGCTGTGCCCAGCCGTCGCGAAACACCCCGGCCAGACCCTCGACGTCTCCGACTGCGGCGGTGAGTAGCAGCCAATCAAGCTCACCAAGCCGTCAGCTACAGCTAACAAACGATCTCAACAACCACTGACCGATGATAATAATGATGATGATAATGATGATGATAACGACGAATGATCCCGTGGTGATGGTAATGCTACTACGGGCAGCCTGCACGTCCTTAAATGTGACATTTTAAGGCCGGAACGGCACACCCCGAGCAATGCCCATTTTAAATAATATAAATATGTCATCTCCATATATATAAAAGGCAAAGACGTGATTATGTGTGTCTGTTGAAAATGTTTAGCGTACTTCCCGACATGCAACAAACTTGAAATTTGCCATGTGGGTACTTTCCAGACTGTACGCCATACAAAAACTATAAAAATACACTTTAGTTTTTTTAGGGGGGGGGGGGGAGCTCAATAATACATTTATTCTTTGCATGGCAAGTGAGCTGTGACGTCAAATCTGTCATGTGACCCGCGCACGTGGAAGCGTAACGCATTGTAGTGTAGTGGTTAGCGCTACGCCGCGCTACGAACCCGGCGACCCGAGTTTGATTCCCGCTCACGGCCACCACCGGTGACGATTATTTCAACCGCTCCTGGGCCTCCCCTAGGTCGACTCAGCCTCAAACGAGTAACTGTTGTGGTGTGTGAACATCGCCACTGGGGAGACAAAGGCGGCCGGGCGTGGTGGATCCAAGTCCCGGGCGAAGCCGGCTAGTACAGCTAGTAGTATAATATATACGGGACCTTTTTTCCAGTATCAAAGTATACGATAAATAAGAATACGTGCTTTCCTCTGCCCGGCAATAACACCAGAGTCGTGTTGAGATGTTCGAACACCAAACAGAAGAAACCTTTTGCAAGGGATAAAGTTTACTGCATTAGCCTCACACAGTACTTGCGGTGGACATGTAAACAAAACTCTGGTAGTAATAATAATAATCTATGGGCATTGTCTTTTTACACTTGATTGGCCTGCACCAGAGACAAGCAGCATTATTTAGGGCCCAGTCTCACCACCAGTGTCACACCAGAGAACAACACCAAAAAGGCGACCAGTACAAGCACAATGCCACTTATCATTGCATGTGAGGCTCGGGGGTGAGCAGATTTTTCACGGAATACCTTTTTTTTCCCAGTTTCAAAGTATTAAAACTAATCAAATGGGCTTTACCCTGCCTGGCAGAAAAACAGGGGTCGTGTTGAGATGTTCGAACACCAAACACAAACCTTTTGCAAGGGATCGAGTTTACTACATTAACTACACACACACACAGCAGTACATGCGGTGAACATGCAAACACAACATGGTTCTCACATCTACACAGCAGCAGCATCAGCAGCAGCATCAGCAGCAGCATACGTTTGTTGTTGCTGTTGTTTGTGTTGTGTGGGTATAGGAGCTCGCTAACAGCACTTGCCCCAACAGTCTGTTACGGGCTATACGAGCGATCTTTGTCTTTTTGGGGAGCGGTAGTGCAGTGGTTAGCATACACGCACACACACACAGACAGATAGCAGGTAAATGAAAGAACAATAGTTGAATTTTGATTTAAAGCTTTCGTGACTGCAGGGATTCATATTCTCGGTTCTTTCGGTAAAGTCACCACGTAGAAGAACCAAGAATAACAAACGTTGAGTTCGGATGCTTGCTTGTACAGGGCGAGAGAACTCATATAGCCCCCCACAGAAACGCAGCATCCGCAGCATCAGCGACCATCACCATCACATTGGCAGCAGACGAATGCTGGCAGAAAACTCTTGCAAATGAGCCTCTCTATCCTGGGTCTCTCTCTCTCTCTAGATACAGAAAATCATAATATTCCACCCAGCCACTTAGCTGTTTTCCAGAAGCCACCTGGCCACAAGTGACGGATAGCTCGACCCCGAGCGGCTTGTCGTCGTCATCATCGCGTCGACATTTAGAACGGCAGCCAGACGTTCTGTCCACGTTGCTTCTAAATGCGGAGGGGGGAAACCGGGGGTCCCGAATGACAAATCCACGGGCAGAGGGAGAGAGAAACACGCAAACTTCGACTATACAGCAGCAGGCGTCTGTCCCGTGAACCTCCTGCACCTAGCCTGTACACAATCCACATGGTGATGTCACCGACACTTAGTGGTGAAGAAGAAAAACAAACGGAGGACCCGGACAGGAATCCACTCCGACCACGGGGAGCGAGAGAGAGAGCGAGAGAGAGAGTGAGAGAAAGAGCGAGAGAGAATGAGTGAGATTGAGAGAGAGAGTGAGTGAGAGTAAGTGAGTGAGAGAGTGAGTGAATGAGTGCGTGAGAGTGATAGAGTGAGTGAGAGAGTGAGTGAGATTGAGAGAGTGAGTGAGATTGAGAGAGTGGGTGAGAGTGAGTGAGAGTGAGAGCGAGTAAGTGAGAGTGAGAGAGTGAGTGAGTGAGAGTGAGATTGAGAGATTGAGAGAGTGAGAGAGTGAGTGAGTGAGATTGAGAGGGTGAGTGAGAGTGAGTGAGAGTAAGTGAGGGTGAGTGAGTGAGTGAGATTGAGAGAGTGAGTGAGAGTGAATGCGTGAGAGTGAGATTGAGAGAGTGAGTGAGTGAGATTGAGAGAGTGAGTGAGAGTGAGTGAGATTGAGAGAGTGAGTGAGAGTGAGTGAGAGTGAGTGAGATTGAGAGAGTGAGTGAGAGTGAGATTGAGAGAGTGAGTGAGAGTGAGTAATTGAGAGTGAGTGAGAGTAAGTGAGAGAGTGAGAGAGAGTGAGTGAGATTGAGAGAGTGAGTGAGAGTAAGTGAGAGTGAGTGAGATTGAGTGAGAGAGTGAGTGAGAGTGAGAGCGAGTAATTGAGAGTGAGTGAGAGTGAGTGAGAGAGTGACTCACTCAGACACAGAACACGCAACACTTGTAAATACACAAGAGGCGTCATCACCTCCGGGCGGGGGGAGTCGAACGCGACGAACCTCCTCGCACGCGAGTCGGGGGAGCTCACGGCCTCGTCCCGAACCGCGGCGCGCGCCTTGCCGCAGTGCCGTGCCCCGCAGGCTCCGTGTCGCCGGACGGGTTCGAGCCCTGCTCCCCGTGCCCCCGGGGCTCCTACCAGGCGGAGGCGGGGCGCGTGGCGTGCGCGCCGTGCAGGGGCCGCGCACGGAGGACGCGAGGAGCACGCTTCGGGGATTGCGACGCGCGCGGTGAGTCGGGGGTGGGGGGGTGGGGGGGGCGAGGGAGGGGGGGCGAGGGAGGGGGGCGAGGGAGGGGGGGGTGCGAGGGAGGGGGCGAGTGAGGGGGGGGGTACCCACCGTGACGAGGAGATTGTTCACTTGCCTCGGCCGGTAGCTACTACTAACAACAACAACAATAATAAAATAGTCGCCGCGTGTTTGTAAGGCGCCTGACACTGACGTCTCACGGCGCCTTGTAAGATTGAGGTTAACGAGAAGGCCGAGAGATAAGGGGGAGCTGCATAGAATATACGAACTTAATAAAATGCGGGTTTTCATTGTTTAGATGCCACTTAAACGTATCCACAGTGTCTCGTTAAACGCATTTCCAGCGGCAGGGAATTTCACGACAGAGGCGTAGACACAAGGAAATGCCGCTCGCCCCAGGAACGTGGCCAAGAGGCTAAGCGTCACCGCCGAACACAATGAGAACACATGGAGGAGCGTCGTTGCCCGAAACGTCGCCTATTATGTTTTGTTTTATTCAGGGGACACGCGCGCACGCGGTGGCGGCGGTGTTTTTATTCACGAAAGTGGGAACTTCGGGACGCCACGGTAGCTATGAGATGTTGACTACCTCGCCTGGCATACAGGAGGTCGTGGGTTCCATCCCGACCCTGACGCCTGCTGCTGTATGTTTAGAGTTAGCGGTGTCTCTCTCATCATCATCACGGTGGCTATGAGATGTTGACTACCTCGCCTGGCATACAGGAGGTCGTGGGTTCCATCCCGACCCTGACGCCTGCTGCTGTATGTTTAGAGTTAGCGGTGTCTCTCTCATCATCATCACGGTGGCTAGGAGACGTTAACTACCTCGCCTGGTATACAGGAGGTCATGGGTTCGATTCCGACCCTGACACCTGCTGCTGTATATTTGGAGTTTGCGTGTCTCTCTCTCTCCCCGTGGTCGCGTGGATTTTTCTCCGAGTCCTCCGATTTTGCCCCTCCACATTTAGAATCAGCGTCACGCGTTTAGTGCATTTGGCTACTGCAATAAATTTCCACGTGCTGATGATGATGATGACGACAAGCCATTTTATTTGTTTGAGCTATCATTTGTGGCCAGGTCGCCGCCTCTGTGCGTGCGTGTGCACGCGTGTGTGTATGTGGTGTATCTGTGTCAGGGGAGACAAAGGCGGCCGGGCGTGGTGCTGGCCACCCACCCCCTCGTGCGCCGTGCCGGCCTTCATAGGTGCTGCTCGCTAACAGCACTTGCCCCAACAGTCTGCTAAGGCTATACGGGAGGCCTTTATCTTGTGTCCTCGCTAATAGCACTTGCCCCAAGTCTGTTAAAGTCCGTATGGGGGATCTTTGTATTTGGTGCGTCTGCTCAGCACACTGCACTATAAACCTGGCGACCTGGGTTCGACTCCCCGCCACGGCTAACGTTAGTGATATCCGAACAAGTTCTGGGACTCTTCTAGGTTAACCCAGCCTGAAAATGACGCACCTGGCGCGGTGTGTAAATAAACATCAGCGCTGGGGAGACAAAGGCGACCGGGGATCGTTCTGGCCATGCCAGGCGCTTCCTGCGCCGTGCCAGCCTTAATAAGTACAGCATTTGCCCCAACCAGTCTGCCTAGGCTATAAGGGGGATCTTTGCCTTTGTTTTGCAGTTCTCTGCCCACCCGGCCACTACTATGAACAGTCAACATCATCATCATCATCACCATCATCAACATCACCATCATCATCATCCATGCACTGCCACCGCTGCCCTCGGGGCTCCTACCAGGCGAGGTCGGGACAGCGGTGGTGCTCTCCATGCCCCCAGGGCAGCACCACGGACAGCGACGGCGCCACCAGCCTCACGCAGTGCAAAGGTACAGGTTAGACACCTAGCGCCCGGCTGAGGTCAATGATGCCGGTAACTGGTGATGGTGATGATGATGATGATGTTATTGTTGATGGTGATGATGGTGATGTTGTTATTATTGATGATGGTGATGACGCTGCTGCTACTTACGACGTAAATGACTGCTACCGATGATGATGATGATGGTGCTGTTGCTAATACCGCTGCTGCTGATGAAGGCGGTGCGAACGATGATAAACACGACGATGGTGACGATGACCAACACTTTGGATGCTGATGCGACTGCCGACGACAAAGCTGCTGCTGATGCTGATGATACCGATTCGATTTTGATTGAGCCGCGCCGCCATGCTCCTCATCAGCTCACATCAACACATTTGATATGTCCACCTCCCCCCCCCCCCACCCCCAGTGGCAGATGTCTCTGTGCAGCCAAATGTGTGACTTAGCTCCTGGCCCTGCGAGCGATCATGAGTCTGCCAGTAGGGGGGGGGGGGGGGTGGGGGGCAATTGTCGCTGCTGTGTGGCCTAGCCGAGATGTCAACTCCATCGCCCGGCATGCAGGAGGTCGTGGGTTCAATCCCGATCCTGACGCCTGCTGCTGTATATTTGGAGTTTGCGTTTCTCATCATCATCATCATCACGGTGGCTATGATATGTTAACTACCTCGCCTGGTATACAGGAGGTCGTGGGTTCCATCCCGACCCTGTGACGCCTGCTGCTGTATATTTGGAGTTTGCGTCTCTCATCATCATCACGGTGGCTAGGAGATGCTAACTATCTCGCCTGGTATACAGGTGGTCGTGGGTTCGATCCCGACCCTGATGCCTGCTGCTGTATATTTGGAGTTTGTAGTCTCTCTCTCTCTCTCCCCGTGGTCGCGTGGATTTTTCTCCGGGTCCTCCGATTCTTCCCGTGCGTATTTCGAATCAACGTGCTGTTTGAGTATTTGCCTGCTCCAAATTTCCACGTGATGATGCTAAGCCATCACGTGTGGCCTGGTCGCTTCTGAAAAAGAGCTGTATTGCTCAGTGGGCCTTACCTGGTAAAATTAAAACTAGTTTAAATAGTCTTTAAAGTTTAATATTCCCGAAAGAGTAATTTACAGGTCATATTCAAATTTGGCAAGTTGTTTATTTTACAGGGTAAGGCCCACTGAGCTTTCCAGCTCTTTTTCAGAAGCGATCTGGCCATAAATTACACTGCATCACTGTAGCGCTCAGCCGGGCAGCTCAAGAAAGTAGTTCATTGTCGACCGATCAGAAACCACGTTATAACGTGGAGCGTGAGTTCCACGTTATAACGTAGCGCGAGTTCCACGTTATAACGTAGCGCGAGTATCACGTTATAACGTAGCGAGAGTTCCACGTTATAACGTAGCGAGAGTTCCACGTCATAACGTGGAGCGCGAGTTACACATTATAACGTGGAGCGCGAGTTCCACGTCATAACGTGGAGCGCGAGTTACACGTTATAACGTGGAGCGTGAGTTACACGTCATAACGTAGCGCGAGTTCCACGTCATAACGTGGAGCGCGAGTTCCACGTCATAACGTGGAGCGCGAGTTCCACGTCATAACGTGGAGCGTGAGTTCCACGTTATAACGTAGCGCGAGTTACACGTTACAACGTGGAGCGCGAGTTACACGTTACAACGTAGCGCGAGTTACACGTTACAACGTAGCGCGAGTTACACGTTATAACGGAGGACACACGTTCCGCCATATGCGAACAATGTTCCCCTAATGGAAGAATCGCGTTGTAGCGATAGAGAGAGAGAGAGAACAAAACAAACAACAAAAAAACCCGCGTTACATAGAGCGGTGTGAACACCGCCACACGTTAAGCGAGGACTTGCCGCGCCGCGGGTGGAGCGATCTTTATCTTCGGGGGGGGGGGGGGGTGGGTTGGCAAGGTGCCCGCTGTGGCGGGGACCTGGGGGACCTGGTGGGCGAGCTGGAGAGCCCCAACCACCCCGGGAGCTACCCCGTGCCGGCCTCGTGCCAGTGGCTCGTCACGGCCCCTGCGCGTCACCGCCTCCTGCTGCTGCTGCCGGAGGCGGAGCTTCGCCCCTGTGACGTCGCCTGCACCGACCGCCTGTCGGTCAAGGCCAGCCGTGAGTTCGTGGACATGCACGACGCGGGGTGCAGGCGCCGTGCGCCGTGCAACGCGCAGTGCCGCGTGCAATGTATGGTTCGCAGTGCAACGCGCAGTGCCGCGTGCAATGTACAGCGCACAGCGCGATGCACAGTGCGATGCGCCACGTGCTGTGCGACGTACAGTGTGCTGCGCAACACACTGTATAATATAGGGTAGAGGTTTCCCCTCGCTCTGTGCGGGTGGTAGTAGTAGTAGTGGTAGTAGATGCGTTCCGAAATAATGGGGCGCACGAAGCCAAACCGCACGAGGCGTCAGCTGCCTGCCGAGTAGCGCCCTCAATGCACACACACAGTGCATGAAATACAAACACAGTACACACAGTACACACGGTACCTTGCTGTACCACGCCCGACCGCATATCCGCATCTGAGTGAATTCAAACCAAACACGTGTCGCTCACTTCCGGTTGAACGAAGTTAGCCGCCGTACATACAGCCCGAACACCATGCGAGTGTATTGATTTCAGGTCGTTGATTCAAAAGAGAATATCATTTCGATTTAAAGCTTTCGTGACTGCAAGGATTCGTCTTCTTTGGTTCTTTCGGTAAAGTCACCACCACGTAGAATGAGAATGAAATAATAAATTAATGAAATAAAATAACGCAATAAAATTCTCACGACGTTTTTCGGCCACAACACGAGAAGGCCACTTGTGTTGTGGCCGAAACGTCGTGAGAATTTTATTGTGTTATTTTATTAATTTATTATTTTATTCTCATCCTACGTTACTTTACCGAAAGAACCAAAGAGAATATCATTATCCGCGAAATCCGGTATTCACGAGCATCACCGGAACGTGTCCCTCGCGGATAACGAGGGAACCCCGCAATTTACACGCTCACGAAATTTGCTTTTCACGAGCATCACCGGAACGTGTCCCTCGCGGATAACGAGGGAACACCGCAATTTGCACCCTCACGAAATTTGCCTTTCACGAGCATCACCGGAACGTGTCCCTCGCGGATAACGAGGGAACGCCGCAATTTGCACCCTCACGAAATTTGCTTTTCAGGAGCATCACCGGAACGTGTCCCTCGCGGATAACGAGGGAACGCCACAATTTGCACGCTCACGAAATTTGCCTTTCACGAGCATCACCGGAACGTGTCCCTCGCGGATAACGAGGGAACGCTGCAATTTGCACCCTCACGAAATTTGCTTTTCAGGAGCATCACCGGAACGTGTCCCTCGCGGATAACGAGGGAACGCCACAATTTGCACACTCACGAAATTTGCTTTTCACGAGCATCACCGGAACGTGTCCCTCGCGGATAACGAGGGAACGCCGCAATTTGCACGCTCACGAAATTTGCTTTTCACGAGCATCACCGGAACGTGTCCTTAACGAGGGGCCGCTGCAGTGTCACCGCAGGGCCGCGTGTGGCTCGAGCTGTGCTCGTCACGCGCGCGACCCCTGCTGCTCAACGTCCCGGCGCGGCGAGTCTGGGTCGACTTCTCCTCCTCCTCCGGCTCAACGGGCATCGCCGCAGCAGAGGCAGAGGGCGCGACAGCGGCGGGCTTCCACATGGACTACGTGGCCTACCACGGTACACATGGACAAATATCGCCCGTGTAGCCTTGAGAGACCGCACAGCACATCGAGACTTTTAGCGAGTTGCAGCACCTATGAAGGCCGGCACGGCGCACGAGGGGGTGGTTGGCCAGCACCACGGCCCGGCCACTTTTTGCTCCCCGGTGGCGATGTTTGCACACCGCACCAGGTACTCACTTAAGGCTGAGTCGACCTAGGGGAGGCCAAGGACCAGTTCAGATAACCGTCACCGGTGTTGGCCGTGAGCGGGAATTGAACTCGAGTCGTGGGGTTGGTGGCACGATGCTCTAAACACTCCAAAGAGAAAGATCTCCCCCCAGGGTTTGTAGCACAGCAGCGCGCTAACCACTGCACTACCCACAGTGATACATACATACCACGGTACGCACACAGTGGTAACTCGTGGTAAATGTCATGGTGAACACTCTGGCCCTCCAGAGGAATACGAAGACCTCATCCAGGACATCATCAGCGATGGTCATCTCTACTCCTTCGAGTCTCATCAACAGGTGCTCAAGGTCAGTCCATCTCCCTGTCTACGAGATGTCTACATTTTTACAAATCGTCTACGTTTTGCCTTGAGACGGAGACTGCATTCGAAATACTATAGCGATAATAAAAAAAACCAGGAGAGCTACACTAAGTCTGATGACTCTTTGTCACGAGGGTTCTGCTATACTGGGTTAAAAAAAGCAACACATATAAAGCAACACAGACGGTCAAAACACAATTAACGCATAGCCCGATTGATAACGTTACTTTACCGAAAAAAACAAAGATTAAAAGCAACACAAATGTATAGTTAGTGAGTTCATCCTCTTCATCCCCTATTGGACATAAGGCCGCACAATGAGTTCCCTCCGCTTCTTGTTGAGCCTCACCCCAAGATAGGTTGATCGCTGCTGCCAGCTCAACCTTAATGGCAGGCGGTGGGAAAAAAATGTTCTGCCCAGGGCTACTTGGATATTTATAACATCATTCGCGGGCCATACACAATTACCAACTGAAAAATTAGCCTGTTATTTTTGGTCAAACATTGAATTAACTCGCCCCTAATGCGATGGCTGGAACCGCTTCTCTTTGGCGAGGTGTGTGATGATGTTAGCCGGTATTGACGATGTTGCTACTCGCAACTGCTTTTTCCAGGTTTGCTCCTAGATTTATTGAATTTCGAGTCCCGCCTGCGGTTGCCTTGGCAGGGTCACACCAGATGATTTCGCGGGCCGTATACGGCCCGCGGGTCGGACGTTCCTCACCCCTACCTTACGGCCTTGCACCAGGTGGTCTCGGGTCAACCCAGGTTTTCTTTTGCCTGGTGGTGGCCACCTTAGGGACGTTTTTGGTATACGGTCCCTGGTCCTTTCTGTGAACATGTTCGAGCCATCTGAGTCACCGTCTCTCACGAGGGGACAACAACCCCACACAGATGTAAACAGACGGAGATCAGTCAACACTTTTCTGCACCGCCTTCTGGCGAGCTCATTCCTCTTCAGGCTCCGACCCTTCCTGTTTAGTTCCCGCCCCCCTCCTCGTTAAGCCCCACCCCTTCCTCCTTAGGCTCCATCCCCTCCTCTTCAGGCCCTGCCCCTTCCTCTTTAGCTCCCACCGTCTTCTTTGTATGCTCCGCCCCCCCCTCGCCTCACAGTCCCACCCCTTCGCACTTAGGCCCCGCACCTTCCTCTGTAGGTTCCGCCCCGTTCTCCGGACGAACGGGGCTTGGGTTTGTTGTGTGGGCTTGTGTTTTTAAAGGTGTATGTGGCCACTGTGTTCCACGGTGAGACTCGGCCAGAGCCGAGGTGATTTGGAGTGAGGGATGGCGTGATCGGTGGGTCATGGTGGGGGCTGTAAAATGGGGGGGGGGGGGGAGGGTGGTATACATGCGCAGTAGTTGGGGTAGCGATTTTCCGATATTGTGGCCAAGCTTAGACCATCGGTCTCATCATTTGTCTGCGAGAGACCCCAATCGGAAACCTGGGCGCGAGGGCATTCATCAGATGCATATCTTTAACAAATCTCTCTCTCTCTTTTGTCCTTCTTCCCCTCTCCGTCTTTCGTTCTCAGAACAAGAAGCTGGTAAAGACCCTATTCGAAGTCCTGGCGAATCCTCACAGCTACTTCAAGTCCACGTCTCAGCACGCCAAGAATCTATTTCCAAAGTCCTTCCTGCGCTTTCTAAAATCCAAGATCTCGCGATACCTCCACCCCTTATAAGTAAGGCGCGGCAGCTGAGCGGCCGCCTGGAGCGCGACGTCCATTTTTTTTTTTTCCCACTGGCACAACCGATCCTTGCCGGTGCCGGCCCCCGGCTGGCGAGTCGTTTGTTTTCCACTGGCACAACTAAGCCGTGCCGGTGCTGGCACCCCGGCTGGTGGGTCTGGTTTTTTTTATTTTCCTTCCACCGCAGAAGCCGAGCCGTCGACGTCCCACGGCCGGGTCGTCGGCACCCGCCCACCGGCGTCCGCTTGGGCCCCCGGAATCAGATTCGGACGTCGCGTTGGTTCGCGGCGGCGGCGGCGGCCTCTGACGCCGCAGAACTGTCGCTGTGGAAAACAGCGCCCGGAAAACCAGCGAAGGGCCCAATAACGCCGGCCCCGGCTCTCGGGTCTGGCAGAGGGGAAAATGGTGAAGGGGGGGGGGGGTAATATTCCTTTTTTACGAAAAATCCTTGGGCCAAATTTGCGCGCTCGCTAAACGGCGGCGTCCGCGGATATTTGGTCAGGGCAACGCCGAGTTCTCGACGTTTTTTATTCGACAAAATAAAAATAGAAATGTGGCAGTCGCCGCAAACAAGAAATTCGGTGGAAAAGCCAACTCAACTATAACATTTTATTGTTACCAGGTGAAGGCCCACTGAGCCGTGTCGCTCTTGTTTCAGGAGTGACCTGGCCTATCGCAAACGATCGCTGAACGAAGTGGCTTATCGTCATCGTGTGGAAATGTATAGCAGCCGAATACTCTGAATGCACGTGGATTCTGAATGCGGAGGGAAAAACCGGAGGATCCGGGGAAAAATCCACACGAGCACAGAGAGAGAGACACCGCAAACTGCAAATATATAGCAGCAAGCGTCAGGGTTGGGATCAGACCCACGACCTCCTGTATACCAGGCGAGGTAGTTAACATCTCATAGCCACCGTGATGATGATGATGATGAGAGAGACGCCACAAACTCCAAACATACAGCAGACGTCAGGATCGGGATCGAACCCGCAACCTCCTGTACCCCAGGCGAGGTAGTTAACATCTCGCCAAAGTACGAAACATTTTCTTGGCGTGATTTACGGCCAGCGCAGATGCCGAAGCGTCCGCGGTAAAAAAAAAAAATGTTTAAGTTATTCTGCCGCGTTGACAGTTTTCCCTTTTATTTTTTTATTTTTTTACGTACGCCCGTGTTGTTCGAAGGGCCCGTGGCGAGATTGTTGGTCGCGCGCAGCCGTGCGCACCGCAGCTCCCCCACTCCGGTTACGGTCGAGAGGGCGGGAATTGAGGTTGGCGGTGGTGGGCACGAGAGTTCTCCTGGACGAAACTCAATGATCCACGCGGTTTGCATGCGGGCATTTCCGCGCCTCCGATTACACACACGGTTGGCTCTCGTACGGTGCGAAAGAAGTTCAGCATACGTTTCAGTTTTCAGTTTCATGCGTTAGGCATAACCCTGTGAGCCATGCGGCTCTTTGACTCGGGTGCAACCGCGATGAGAAACATCTGAAAGTGACTACGCGCGACAGGAAAAATCCCGGAAAAAAACAGCAAAGTCTTCCAGAAAAAGCACCGCATTTTCACCAGTGGGATGCAAGTCAAACATTAACAACCATAAGACAATTTAGATTAAAGTTATCAGGCTAGCTCTGTACTTAAACAGACAAACATGGCCAAACGGAGGCGTTTTAAAAATCACCAAGATAAAGCTATAAAAAACAACGTGACAGTGATCACAGTAACTGATGCATACGGTACATGCATCAGCAGCAACAGGATCATCTTCGGCTGCTGCGTTATCGTCGCAGGTTGTAATCGTTATTTGTGCGATGCTCTCTTCTTTGTGACGTGACAGAGACTCGTCAGAGTGATGTGGAATGTACGGAAACTGCTGGCTCCTAAATCCGGCTAATCGTGGCTGGCCTGTGACTGCTGATAACCCAAAGCCCCCTGCCATAAAACAAATGGCATTGATAGACTCGTGGTGCTTTAAGTTAATGCATTCCATCTTTTATTAAAGAAGCATGATGAACCTATACACGTGTGTGAGTTGTATTTGAAATATACGTACACGTACATTGTCTGATATTTGTTAAAAAAAAAAAACAATCAACGTGTACCGTCCACCGTGTTATCAGTCCACTACATTTTTTTTATTTCACCAGTTAAAGGCCCCTCTGAGCGATGTGGTTATTTTTCTCGAAGCGACCCTGGCGACGAATGATAGCCCGACGAAGTGGTTTATCATCTTCGCGTGGAAAGGTACAGCCGTAGCCATATATTACAAATGCATGTCGAGGGGAAAAAACGGAAGAGCCGAAAAAATAATCCACGTGGCCACGGGAAGAGAGAGAGAGAGACGCAAACTCCAAATATACAACAAGTGCCAGGGGTCGGGATCGAACCCACGTTCTACCTGTATACCAGGCGAGGTAGTTAACATCTCCAAGGCACCGTGATGATGATGATGATGAGCGCGAGAGACACGCAAACTCCAAATATACAACAGGCGTCAAGGGTCGGGATCGAACCCATGCCCTCCTGTATACCAGGCGAGGTAGTTAACATCTCTCCAAAAAGTGTCGCCCTACGTTCCCATGAAAAACAAACATTCCTCAAGAACACCACCACTACCACCACCGTGTGGTAGTGGTGATGGTGGTGTAGAACACCGAATGTGTTTGTAAAACAGTCGACGTTTCGGCCAATGACCCTCCTTCAAGCGGGCCTCAGCGGAAGCGCGGTGTGCATTGGTCAACGTCCCCAGGGTCTGTCAGCTTCACGCTCAGTGGGGGGTGGCGGGCAGTGTGTTATTATCCTAGGAGCACAAGTTGCTACAAATGCTTCGGGCCCCGCACTTTCAAGGGCCCCGCGCTAAACGCTTACAAGCTATCAATTCCGCTTCAGTGATTCCGCACTTGCTCCATTACTATAGTACTACACCGCCTTCGAACTTTTATGAACGACCCGGTGTTTAAGGTTTAGCGATTTTGTCGTATAGCAAATGAAAAAATACAATTACTTTACAATGCAAAGTAAAAAAAAAGTGTGTTTTAATATTTACGTGTTTTTTTTTAATTTAGGGCCCCCTTTATAACATTTGCTACAGGGCCCCCCACGAGCTTAGTCCGGCACAGGTGGGGGTGACGACGATGCCTTTGCAATTGTGTCACCTGAACGCTGCAACTCCTCTTTGGGGCCGTCCATAAATGACGTCACGCAGCTAGGTGGGTGGGGGGTCAGACATTTGTGACGATGTGTGACGAGGGGGAGGGAGGGGGGGTGTTTGAGAAATGTGACGTCACATCAAAATGCGCAACTTTAAATAAATACGGACAACGCGTTCTACTTAATTAAATAGACTTTTTAATAAATGTTTTCTACCTACAACATCAGAGTGCAGCGCCACATTAAATACGCGCTACAATGACAATAGTTTAAAGCGATTTGAAGCATATAGAAATAGGTTTTACCCTTTTAACTGGCAGAAAAACTGACACCTTTATTCAAGGCATCATGTTTGCATGATGCCTAACGATTTGAAGCATGTTTGATATTTTTTTTGGGGGGGGGGGCAGAGCTTTGTGACGTCATATTTGAGGGGGGGGGTTTGACTTTTTGTGACGCCGTGTGACGAGGGGGGGGGCGGGTCAAAAATCGCGTGACGTCATTTATGGACGGCCCCTTGACCCCTTCGAGGTCAAGGGGACGGCTTTCGAGACACACTGACGCGTCTTCAAATGTCGACTAAAAACGTATCCGTCTAAAAATGTCTTCCTCTATCTCTTTAGTTCGAACGTCCTTCTGACGTCTTTCTTTCTCTCCTTGGTTCACGTTTACCTATTTTCCGCCACCCCCTCCCCCTTTTCATGAATAGGGCCACTGAGAACGATTGTTTAAGGGCTCTTGATGAATTTAAATGATGATGATGATGAGCTACTTGGTTGAACTATCATGTGTGGCCAGGTCGTTTCTGAAACAAATCGCCACAATGCCTCTATGGGCCCTCTTAGCCGGTAAAATAAAATACAAAAAATTGTTGAGTTTTTTTGTGTGCCACCGGTGTCAAATTCGAAACATTTACACCGCAAATTATTCAATGAATTGTGTGATCACAAAGAGAAAGAACCCCCGTATACCCTGAACAGACTGTTAATGAAGGCCAGCATGGCACACGAGGGGGGTGGGTGACCAACATCACTAACGGCCGCCTTTGCCTCCCCAGTGGCGATGTTTACACACCGCATCAGCAACTCAATTGAGGCTGAGTCGACCTAGGGGAGGCCCAGGACCGGTTCAGATAATCGTCAACTGGTGTTGGCCGTGAGCGGCAATCGAACCCGGGTAGCCAGGTTCGTAGCGCAGCGTAGCGCTAACCGCTACACCACCGCTCCCCAGAACAACAACAACCGCCACGATGTGACCACGACGCCTGTGCCAGGCTAGGTGCACGTTAAGGCCACGTGAAGTGTCGACCGCCCGCTGGCAGGAGGTCACGGGACAGACCCAGCAGGTGCCACGGGTCGACTGACTGTGATGACTGAGATCACTGGCCGATGCACCACCAGCTGCACCCCTACTGTGCCAAATTTCTGTGTTTTAGCCGCCCAGCGCTCCGCTGGTTGTTGTGAGCGTCGCTCCTCCGCCCTCCCTTGTTGCTGGAGGGCGACTGCCTCCAACTGCCCAGCAGCAGCGTCCTTCACGAGCCTCCTCCACAGAGGCCGACTTTGACACCAAACCAAAAAACGTCGAAAAAGTGTTTTGGTTTGGCCATGTTTGTTTGTTATAGTACGGAGTTAGACTGATGGCTTTAAATTTAAGTTGTCTTGTGGTTGTTGTTATTTTACTTGCATCCCACTGGGATTTTTGCACACAGCGTTGGTGTACACGGTGCTTTTTCTGGAAGATTTTTGCTGCTTTTTCTGGATTTTTCTGTTTGCGCATAGTCACTTAACCTGTTTTCTTGTTCATGTTTTTAGTTTTTGGTTTGTTGCGGTTGCACCCGATTCAAGACCCGAATGGCTCACAGGGCTATACCAAATAAACGAAAATGAAACTGAAAACTGACACCGCCGGTACCAGCCATCGACAAATCCACTACGCTCCACGTCCTCTTGTACCACATCTCTCCATCTCTTCTCTAGCCCGTTCCGCGCCGGTTTAGCCCCCCTCGATCCGGCCGAACAAAAGCTGTTTAGGCATGCGGTGGCTGGGCATGCGGGCTACATGACCCAGCCAACGCAGCCTTGCCTGCCGGAGGAGCTCACCCGATGGGACTTTGTCCCAGATCTTTCAAGGCTTTGTGAGCACCTCACACAATCCAGCCTGGATAAACCGGTGAAGATGTTCCATTAGGGGTGTCCACGTTTGTCAAGCGTAGAGAAGGGGAGCGCATGACCATGGCCGAGAAGACCCTGAAGCTTCGTGTGGAGATGGAGTGATGCGGTACAGGAGGATGTGGAGCTGAGTGGACTTGCCGATTACCGGTACCAGCGGTGTCAAGGTCGGCCTCTGTGGAGGAGGCTCGTCAAGGACGCCGCTGCTACTGGGCAGTTGGAGGCAGACGCTCACAACAACGAGCGGAGCGCCGTGCGGCTAAAACGCAGCGAGTTGTCACAGTAAGGGGCACAGGTGGTGCATGGGGCCTTGTCGTCTCAGGTATGGAGACTGTGTGAGTGTGCGTGGAGGTTTTGACCGCTAGGTGGCAGTGTTCCTCCACGTGAGTTGAACCATGGCAGTTGGAGACGGAGTAAAAAGACGTGGCCAGGCTTTCGCCAGTGCCGGATGATCCTCGTAGCAAAAGTAGCTATGTTGTAGCTACAACTACACGTGTAGTTGTAGCTACTACTACACGTGTAACTACTAGTTGTAGCTACAACTACACGTGTAGTAGCTACAACTACACGTGTAGTTGTAGCTACAACTACACGTGTAGTAGTAGCTACAACTACACGTGTAGTTGTAGTAGTAGCTACAACTACACGTGTAGTTGTAGCTACTACACGTGCAGCTACTACACGTGTTGTAGCTACTACACGTGCAGCTACTACACGTGCAGCTACTACACGTGCAGCTACTACACGTGCAGCTACTACACGTGCAGCTACTACATATGTAGTAGTAGCTACGGGCCCCGCACTTTCAAGGGCCCCGCGCTAAATGATTTCAAGCTATCAATTCCGGTTCAGTGATTCTGCACTTGCTCAATTACTATAGTACTATACTGCCCTTCAACTTTTATGAACGACCGGGTGCTTCAGGTTAGAGATTTGGCGTATTATCTGGGCTGTATAGCGAATGAAAAAAAAACAATAACTTTACTGTGCAAGTTAAACATTTGTGTTTTAATATTTCCGTGTTTTTTTTATTTAGGGCCCCTTTGTAACATATGATACAGGCCCCACACTCGCTTAATCCGACACTGGCTTTCGCTACAAATATTATATTCATAATAAAGGGCGGAGGAGTGGGTTGGCGTTATTATCTTAGATCGCCTAAATGTGAATATTCTGTCGTCAAACCCGACACAGTCACCCGACGCAACCCAATTTAGCTATCGTCAGCGAAACGTCGCACTCGGATTGTCTATGTTGTGGCTTTACTCTGAGCCGGAGTTCTATTTCTACATTTGGGGGGGGGGATAGAGGGGGGGGGGGCAGGGGTTCGTTTTGTCCCTCACATCACGAATCGCCGGTGCATACAATTAATTATTATTCTTAAGCGTAAATTACTGAAAATAAATGGATAAATGTGTGCGGTTTTGGGGGGAAGGTTGCCCCCTCCCTGTGCACCCCCCCGTGTCCCCCCCGTGGCCCCCCCGCCCCCCCCGTGCTCCCCCGCAGGCCAACATCATCACCATCAGAGGCATGCCATTCATTTATCATCATCATCATCAGGAGGCATGGTCGATCCACTGCTAGATTAAATCTCTCCACACCGTGTATGTGTGTGTGTAAGAGTATGTGTGTGTATGTCCAGCTGTGTGTGTGGGGAGCGGTGGTGCAGCGGTTAGCGCTACGCTGCGCTAAGAACCCGGCCACCCGAGATCGATTCCCGCTCACGGCCAACACCCAGTGACGATTATTTGAACCGGTCCTGGGCCTTCCCTTGGTCGACTCAGCCTCAAATGAGTTACCTGGTGCGGTGTATAAACATCGTCACTGGGGAGACAAATGCGGCCGGGCGTGGTGTTGGCCACCCACCCCCTCGTGTGCCGTTCCGGCCTTCATAGGTGCTCGCTAACAGCACTTGCCCCTACAGTCTGTTAAGGCTACACGGGGGATCCTATTTTTGTGTATGTGAATGTGGTCCGGCAAAACAACCCCCTACCTCCTCGCGGTGCCGGACGGGCAACTCTGTCGTGGACAGTGCTGTGGGGGGAGTTCCAATTTTGATTGGCTCCTCCCCTCATGGCATATGTGTCCACCACAGGGGCTAAACGGGGGCTCTGGACGGGTGCGAGGGGCTGGTAACCCCTCCACCTTCAATTAATTACCACAAAACCACGAATTAAAGTGAAATATGTAACAACTAAGCTTGTGCCGGAGGCCCCGGGGGGCCAGGCGTCTATGACGTCTCCTGGCCAAACCCCAATTGGCGGAGCCAGGAGATTGAATACCTACCCTCGGGGCTACTCCAGAAACAACGAAAAGCCACTACGGGTGGCCACGTGGAATGTTCGAACGCTCACTGCAGAGGAGAGGCTGCCACTCCTCTGTCGGGAGCTGGACCGGTACCGCCTGGATCTATGCGGCATTCAGGAGGTCCGGTGGACCGGCTCTGGCTCCTGCCACCATGAGGGGTGGACAGTCCTCTACTCGGGGCAGCAGACTGCCAAACAACAGGGTGTGGGTCTTCTTTTGAACAAAAGAATGAAGGGGGCGTGGGAGCGTGGCGGTGAGGTGTGGGAAGCTGTAAGCCCCAGGCTACTTTGGGCTCGCCTTCCCATCAACCGGAGGCGAGGAATGGTGGTCGTGGTTACTTATGCCCCCACCGAAGATGAACATCCGTGGAGGGATGCAGGCAAAGCCGATGAGTCAGATGCCTTCTATGACCTCCTGTCACAGGTGCTGGCTAAAGTGGCCCCTCGGGATAGAGTCATCATGTTGGGTGACTTCAATGCCCGAGTTGGTCATGATACTGGCACCTGGTCTGGAGTGATTGGAGGGCATGGGCCAGATCAGCTCAATAACAACGGTAGGAGGCTGCTAGATTTTTGTGCAGCCCATGGGCTTGTAATTACCAACACGCTGTTCCGGCATCGGCGCATCCACACAACATCATGGATGCATGCCGGGTCCAAGCAAGAACATCTGCTGGACTACATAGTGACGGACCAGCGAATGCGAGCCCATGTCCTTGACACCAGGACCTACCGTGGAGCTGATCTGCCCTCTGACCATCGACTAGTCATCTGTAAGATACGCCTGCCATTCTTCCACTCCGGTGGTGGGTGTACACCCAGGACCCCATTCCAACCTAAAGTGGCCTGGTCTCAGTTATCTGATGAAAGTTGCAAGCGAGAATTTCATCATCGCTTGCGGCTGGGATTGGCATCGTCCCCGACTCCTCCTGATGTCGAGGGTAAATGGGCGAGGTTTAGGACTGTGACTCATGCAGCTGCAATGGCGGCTTTGGGTACGCGGTCCAGACCTCCCCAGACACCCTGGATGACAGAGGAGTTGTTCAGGATGGTTGAGAAAAAGCGACAGGCCCACTGTCATCGGCTACAGAATCCCACGTCAGAGAATGAGGAGGCTTACCGCAGCCTTCGCTCGGAGGTTCGGAGAGCCGTGAGGCGCTGCAAGGATGGGTGGTGGTCGCGGGTTGCTGAGGAGATGGAGTCTGCCTCAGTGGCCCGTGATCACAAATCGCTATTTAACTCCATCAAAAAAGTAACCTGCAGCGCCACACCTATTACCATCATTAGGGGAAAAAACGGTGATCCAATTTCCGACCCCCAGGAACAGGTTCGCAGATTTGCTGAGCATTTCTGTGAGGTCCTGGGGGAGGGAAAATCCCACAGCCAGGAAAACATCGTGGCACAAAGTGAGGATGACCCTGCTGAGGCTGCGGTGCCTCAAATATTGGATGAAGTCACCCCCTGTGAGTGGCTGGCTGAGGTGCCATCTGCTGAGGAAGTATTGAAGGCGATCCGGAGTCTGAGACCAGGAAAGGCAGCGGGCAGAGATGATCTCCCAAGCGAAATGCTGAGGGAGGGTGGCGTTTGTGCACAGACTGCCCTATATGACATCATAACAACAGTCTGGACCACTGGATGGGTTCCGCAGGATTGGAAGGATGCCCTGGTGGTCCCCCTTTTTAAGAAGGGGGACCGCACAGACTGTAACAACTACAGGGGCATCTCACTCCTCAGTGTGCCGGGAAAGGTCCTGGCAAGGATTATTCAGCATCGCCTTGCCAGGCACGCTGAGGAGAGGCTTGCGGAGCCCCAATGCGGTTTCAGGAAAGGGCGGTCCTGCACAGATGCCATATTTTCTGTCCGTCTGCTACAGCAGAGGTGTAGGGAATTCCAACAAGACCTACATCTCTGCTTTATTGACCTGGTCAAGGCCTATGATACAATCAGTAGGCCTGGGCTCTGGGTCGTTCTTCGTGCTTTTGGAGTACCTGACCCTCTGCTCACGATCATTAAGGACCTTCATGATGGTGAGCGGGCCCGGGTAAAACTACGTGGCCGGGAGTCAGAGCCATTCCCTGTACACCTTGGGGTGCGACAGGGATGTCCTCTGGCTCCCACATTATTTAACATCTATTTTGACCACGTAGTTCGTGAAGCCTTCAATAGCTGTACCGGGGGAATCTCCATATGGTACAGATATAATGGGAGGCTAATCGATGCCCGGGTGCGGTCAAGGGATGGCTCCCTATTGCTCAACCACGTTATGTATGCTGATGACTTGGTAATAGCTGCTCAGTCAGAGGAGGAGTTGGAGACGCTGCTGCTGAGACTGGAGCGTGCCACTAAGAGGTGGGGCCTTACCATCAGCCCCACCAAAACTAAGCACCTGCCTGGGTATTTTGTACCATCGGACACTCCACCCCCACAACTCCCAATCGGTGATGGGGCAGTTGTGGAGAGAGTGGAGAGTTTCCCGTACCTGGGCAGTGTGCTTATGACTGGCTCCAGTTTAACAGCAGAGGTCTCACTCCGAATCAGTCGAGCGGCAATATCTTTTCATCGGTTGCGTAACGCTGTGTGGAAGCTACCGGGTCTGTCGCTCCGCACTAAGCTTCAGGTCTTCTCGGCCACGGTCATTCCCTCCCTTCTCTACGCTTGCGAAACGTGGACCCCCCTAATGGAACATCTTCGCCGGTTAGAAACATTTAGGCTGACCTGCCTACGATCCATCCTGGGTTTAACCAGACTGGATTGTGTGAGGAGCTCACAAATCCTTGAAAGATCTGGGCAGGGTCCCATCGGTGAGCTCCTCCGGCAGGCAAGGCTGCGATGGCTGGGTCATGTAGCCCGCATGCCCAGCCACCGCATGCCGAAACAGCTTTTGTTTGGCCGGATTGAGGGGGCTAAGCGGGCGCGGCACGGGCTAGAGAAGAGATGGAGTGATGTGGTACAGGAGGACGTGGAGCTGAGTGGACTTGCCGATGACTGGTACCAGCGGTGTCAAGATCGGCCTCTGTGGAGGAGGCTCGTGAAGGATGCTACTGGGCAGTTGGAGGCAGTCGCCCTCCAACAACAACGGAGGGCGGAGGAGCGACGCTCACAACAGCGAGCGGAGCGCCGGGTGGCTAAAGCACAGCAGGTTGGCACAGTAGGGGGCACAGGTGGTGCATCAGCCCGTCATCTCAGTCAGTCGACCCGTGGCACCTGGGTCTGCCCCGTGACCTCCTGCCAGCGGGCGTTCGACACTTCACGTGGCCTCAGGGTGCACATAGCCTGGCACAAGCGTCGTGGTGACGTCACCGCCACTTAGTGGCGAATGGCGGTTGTTGTTGTTGTTGTTGTATGTATGGGTGTATGTGAATGTGTGTGTATGCGTGTGTGTGTATATGTGTGTGTGTGTATGTATGGGTGTATGCGAATGTCTCTATGTGTGTATGTATGTGTGTATGTGTGTGTATGTATGGCGTCTGTGACCACCACAGTGGCTAAACGGGGGCTCTGGACGGGTGCGAGGGGCTGGTAACCCCTCCACCTTCAAAATTTTTACCACGAAACCACGAATACAATTTTTTACTAATAAGCATGTGTTGGAGGCCCAGGGGGGACAGGCGTCTATGACGTCTCCTGGCCAAACCCCAATTGGCAGAGCCAGGAGATTGAATCAATACCCTCCGGGCTCCTCCAGAAATAACGAAAAGCCACTTTGTGTGGCCACGTGGAATGTTCGAACGCTCACTGCGGAGGAGAGGCTGCCACTCCTCTGTCGGGAGATGGACCGGTACCGCCTGGACCTCTGTGGCATTCAGGAGGTCCGGTGGACCGGTTCTGGCTCCTGCCACCATGAGGGGTGGACAGTCCTCTACTCGGGGCAGCAGACTGCCAAACAACAGGGTGTGGCTCTTCTTTTGAACAAAAGAATGAAGGGGGAGTGGGAGCGTGGCGGTGAGGTGTGGGAAGCTGTAAACCCCAAGCTACTTTGGGCTCACCTTCCCATCAACCGGAGGCGAGGAGTGGTGGTCGTGGTTGCTTATGCCCCCACCGAAGACAAACATCCGTGGAGGGATGCAGGCAAAGCCGATGAGTCAGATGCCTTCTATGACCTCCTGTCACAGGTGCTGGCTAAAGTGGCCCCTCGGGATAGAGTCATCTTGTTGGGTGACATGTGTGTGTATGTGTGTCTGTATATGTCTCACTCCGAATCAGTCGAGCGGCAATATCTTTTCATCGGTTGCGTAACGCTGTGTGGAAGCTACCTGGTCTGTCGCTCCGCACTAAGCTTCAGGTCTTCTCGACCACGGTCATTCCCTCCCTTATCTACGCTTGCGAAACGTGGACCCCCCTAATGGAACATCTTCGCCGGTTAGAAACATTTAGGCTGGCCTGCCTACGATCCATCCTGGGTTTAACCAGACTGGATTGTGTGAGGAGCTCACAAATCCTTGAAAGATCTGGGCAGGGTCCCATCGGTGAGCTCCTCCGGCAGGCAAGGCTGCGATGGCTGGGTCATGTAGCCCGCATGCCCAGCCACCGCATGCCGAAACAGCTTTTGTTTGGCCGGATTGAGGGGGCTAAGCGGGCGCGGCACGGGCTAGAGAAGAGATGGAGTGATGTGGTACAGGAGGACGTGGAGCTGAGTGGACTTGCCGATGACTGGTACCAGCGGTGTCAAGATCGGCCTCTGTGGAGGAGGCTCGTGAAGGATGCTACTGGGCAGTTGGAGGCAGTCGCCCTCCAACAACGACGGAGGGCGGAGGAGCGACGCTCACAACAGCGAGCGGAGCGCCGGGTGGCTAAAGCACAGCAGGTTGGCACAGTAGGGGGCACAGGTGGTGCATCAGCCAGTCATCTCAGTCAGTCGACCCGTGGCACCTGGGTCTGCCCCGTGACCTCCTGCCAGCGGGCGTTCGACACTTCACGTGGCCTCAGGGTGCACATAGCCTGGCACAAGCGTCGTGGTGACGTCACCGCCACTTAGTGGCGAATGGCGGTTGTTGTTGTTGTATATGTCTATGAACCTGGCGACCCGGGTTCGATTCCCGCTCACGGCCAACACCAGTGACGATTATTGAACCGGTGCCGGGCCTCCCCTAGGTCGACTCAGCCTCAAATGAGTACCTGGTGCGGTGTGTAAACATTGCCACTAGGGAAACAAAGGCGGTCGGGCGTGGCGCTGGCCACCCACCCCCTCGTGTACCGTTCCGGCCTTCATAGGTGCTCGCTAACAGCACTTGCCCCTACAGTCTGTTAAGGCTATATGGGGGATCTTTGTATTTGAATATGTCTATGTCTATGTGAATGTATGTGTGTATGAATATGTGTGTGTATGTATGAATATATGTATGTGTGTATATGTCTATGTGAATGTATGTGTGTATGTATATGTGTGTGTATGAGGAATGGTGGTCGTGGTTACTTATGCCCCCACCGAAGATGAACATCCGTGGAGGGATGCAGGCAAAGCCGATGAGTCAGATGCCTTCTATGACCTCCTGTCACAGGTGCTGGCTAAAGTGGCCCCTCGGGATAGAGTCATCATGTTGGGTGACTTCAATGCCCGAGTTGGTCATGATACTGGCACCTGGTCTGGAGTGATTGGAGGGCATGGGCCAGATCAGCTCAATAACAATGGTAGGAGGCTGCTAGATTTTTGTGCAGCCCATGGGCTTGTAATTACCAACACGCTGTTCCGGCATCGGCGCATCCACACAACATCATGGATGCATGCCGGGTCCAAGCAAGAACATCTGCTGGACTACATAGTGACGGACCAGCGAATGCGAGCCCATGTCCTTGACACCAGGACCTACCGTGGAGCTGATCTGCCCTCTGACCATCGACTAGTCATCTGTAATATGCGCCTGCCATTCTTCCACTCCGGTGGTGGGTGTACACCCAGGACCCTATTCCAACATAAAGTGGCCTGGTCTCAGTTATCTGATGAAAGTTGCAAGCGAGAATTTCATCATCACTTGCAACTGGGGTTGGCATCGTCCCCGACTCCTCCTGATGTCGAGGGTAAATGGGCGAGGTTTAGGACTGTGACTCATGCAGCTGCAATGGCTGCTTTGGGTACACGGTCCAGACCTCCCCAGAGACCCTGGCTGACAGAGGAGGTGTTCAGGATGGTTGAGAAAAAGCGACAGGCCCACTGTCATCGGCTACAGAATCCCACGTCAGAGAATGAGGAGGCTTACCGCAGCCTTCGCTCGGAGGTTCGGAGAGCCGTGAGGCGCTGCAAGGATGGGTGGTGGTCGCGGGTTGCTGAGGAGATGGAGTCTGCCTCAGTGGCCCGTGATCACAAATCTCTATTTAACTCCATCAAAAAAGTAACCTGCAGCGCCACACCTATTACCATCATTAGGGGAAAAAACGGTGATCCAATCTCCGACCCCCAGGAACAGGTTCGCAGATTTGCTGAGCATTTCTGTGAGGTCCTGGGGGAGGGAAAATCCCTCAGCCAGGAAAACATCGTGGCACAAAGTGAGAATGACCCTGCTGAGGCTGCGGTGCCTCAAATATTGGAAAAAGTCACCCCCTGTGAGTGGCTGGCTGAGGTGCCATCTGCTGAGGAAGTATTGAAGGCGATCCGGAGTCTGAGACCAGGAAAGGAACCGGGCAGAGATGATCTCCCAAGCGAAATGCTGAGGGAGGGTGGCGTTTGTGCACAGGCTGCCCTATATGACATCATAACAACAGTCTGGACCACTGCACGGGTTCCGCAGGATTGGAAGGATGCCATGGTGGTCCCCCTTTTTAAGAAGGGGGACCGCACAGACTGTAACTACAGGGGTATCTCACTCCTCAGTGTGCCGGGAAAGGTCCTGGCAAGGATTATTCAGCATCGCCTTGCCAGGCACGCTGAGGAGAGGGTTGTGGAGCCCCAATGCGGTTTCAGGAAAGGGCGGTCCTGCACAGATGCCATATTTTCTGTCCGTCTGCTACAGCAGAGGTGTAGGGAATTCCAACAAGACCTACATCTCTGCTTTATTGACCTGGTCAAGGCCTATGATACCATCAGTAGGCCTGGGCTCTGGGTCGTTCTTCGTGCTTTTGGAGTACCTGACCCTCTGCTCACGATCATTAAGGACCTTCATGATGGTGAGCGGGCCCGGGTAAAACTACGTGGCCGGGAGTCAGAGCCATTCCCTGTACACCTTGGGGTGCGACAGGGATGTCCTCTGGCTCCCACATTATTTATCATCTATTTTGATCACGTAGTTCGTGAAGCCTTCAATAGCTGTACCGGGGGAATCTCCATATGGTACAGATATAATGGGAGGCTAATCGATGCCCGGGTGCGGTCAAGGGATGGCTCCCTATTGCTCAACCACGTTATGTATGCTGATGATTTGGTAATAGCTGCTCAGTCAGAGGAGGAGTTGGAGACGCTGCTGCCGAGACTGGAGCGTGCCACTAAGAGGTAGGGCCTTACCATCAGCCCCACCAAAACTAAGCACCTGCCTGGGTATTTTGTACCATCGGACACTCCACCCCCACAACTCCCAATCGGTGATGGGGCAGTTGTGGAGAGAGTGGAGAGTTTCCCATACCTGGGCAGTGTGCTAATGACTGGCTCCAGTTTAACAGCAGAGGTCTCACTCCGAATCAGTCGAGCGGCAATATCTTTTCATCGGTTGCGTAACGCTGCGTGGAAGCTACCTGGTCTGTCGCTCCGCACTAAGCTTCAGGTCTTCTCGGCCACGGTCATTTCCTCCCTTCTCTACGCTTGCGAAACGTGGACCCCCCTAATGGAACATCTTCGCCGGTTAGAAACATTTAGGCTGGCCTGCCTACGATCCATCCGGATTTAACCAGACTGGATTGTGTGAGGAGCTCACAAATCCTTGAAAGATCTGGGCAGAGTCCCATCAGTGAGCTCCTCCGGCAGGCAAGGCTGCGATGGCTGGGTCATGTAGCCCGCATGCCCAGCCACCGCATGCCGAAACAGCTTTTGTTTGGCCGGATTGAGGGGGCTAAGCGGGCGCGGCACGGGCTAGAGAAGAGATGGAGTGATGTGGTACAGGAGGACGTGGAGCTGAGTGGACTTGCCGATGACTGGTACCAGCGGTGTCAAGATCGGCCTCTGTAGAGGAGGCTCGTGAAGGATGCTACTGGGCAGTTGGAGGCAGTCGCCCTCCAACAACAACGGAGGGCGGAGGAGCGACGCTCAGAACAACGAGCGGAGCGCCTGGTGGCTAAAGCACAGCAGGTTGGCACAGTAGGGGGCACAGGTGGTGCATCAGCCAGTCATCTCAGTCAGTCGACCCGTGGCACCTAGGTCTGCCCCGTGACCTCCTGCCAGCGGGCGTTCGACACTTCACGTTGCCTCAGGGTGCACATAGCCTGGCACAAGCGTCGTGGTGACGTCACCGCCACTTAGTGGCGAATGGCGGTTGTTGTTGTTGTTGTTGTATATGTGTGTGTGTATATGTGTATATGTAAATGTATGTGTATATGTATGGGTGTATGTGAATGTGTGTGTATGAAAATGTCTCTATGTGTGATGTATATATGTGTGTATGTGTGTATGTATGTGTATATGTGTCCGGCAAAACAACCCCCTACCTCCTCGCGGTGCCGGACGGGCAACTCTGTCGTGGACAGTGCTGTGGGGGGAGTTCCAATTTTGATTGGCTCCTCCCCTCATGGCATATGTGTCCACCACAGGGGCTAAACGGGGGCTCTGGACGGGTGCGAGGGGCTGGTAACCCCTCCACCTTCAATTAATTACCACAAAACCACGAATTAAAGTGAAATATGTAACAACTAAGCTTGTGCCGGAGGCCCCGGGGGGCCAGGCGTCTATGACGTCTCCTGGCCAAACCCCAATTGGCGGAGCCAGGAGATTGAATACCTACCCTCGGGGCTACTCCAGAAACAACGAAAAGCCACTACGGGTGGCCACGTGGAATGTTCGAACGCTCACTGCAGAGGAGAGGCTGCCACTCCTCTGTCGGGAGCTGGACCGGTACCGCATGGATCTATGCGGCATTCAGGAGGTCCGGTGGACCGGCTCTGGCTCCTGCCACCATGAGGGGTGGACAGTCCTCTACTCGGGGCAGCAGACTGCCAAACAACAGGGTGTGGGTCTTCTTTTGAACAAAAGAATGAAGGGGGCGTGGGAGCGTGGCGGTGAGGTGTGGGAAGCTGTAAGCCCCAGGCTACTTTGGGCTCGCCTTCCCATCAACCGGAGGCGAGGAATGGTGGTCGTGGTTACTTATGCCCCCACCGAAGATGAACATCCGTGGAGGGATGCAGGCAAAGCCGATGAGTCAGATGCCTTCTATGACCTCCTGTCACAGGTGCTGGCTAAAGTGGCCCCTCGGGATAGAGTCATCATGTTGGGTGACTTCAATGCCCGAGTTGGTCATGATACTGGCACCTGGTCTGGAGTGATTGGAGGGCATGGGCCAGATCAGCTCAATAACAACGGTAGGAGGCTGCTAGATTTTTGTGCAGCCCATGGGCTTGTAATTACCAACACGCTGTTCCGGCATCGGCGCATCCACACAACATCATGGATGCATGCCGGGTCCAAGCAAGAACATCTGCTGGACTACATAGTGACGGACCAGCGAATGCGAGCCCATGTCCTTGACACCAGGACCTACCGTGGAGCTGATCTGCCCTCTGACCATCGACTAGTCATCTGTAAGATGCGCCTGCCATTCTTCCACTCCGGTGGTGGGTGTACACCCAGGACCCCATTCCAACCTAAAGTGGCCTGGTCTCAGTTATCTGATGAAAGTTGCAAGCGAGAATTTCATCATCGCTTGCGGCTGGGATTGGCATCGTCCCCGACTCCTCCTGATGTCGAGGGTAAATGGGCGAGGTTTAGGACTGTGACTCATGCAGCTGCAATGGCTGCTTTGGGTACGCGGTCCAGACCTCCCCAGACACCCTGGATGACAGAGGAGTTGTTCAGGATGGTTGAGAAAAAGCGACAGGCCCACTGTCATCGGCTACAGAATCCCACGTCAGAGAATGAGGAGGCTTACCGCAGCCTTCGCTCGGAGGTTCGGAGAGCCGTGAGGCGCTGCAAGGATGGGTGGTGGTCGCGGGTTGCTGAGGAGATGGAGTCTGCCTCAGTGGCCCGTGATCACAAATCGCTATTTAACTCCATCAAAAAAGTAACCTGCAGCGCCACACCTATTACCATCATTAGGGGAAAAAACGGTGATCCAATTTCCGACCACCAGGAACAGGTTCGCAGATTTGCTGAGCATTTCTGTGAGGTCCTGGGGGAGGGAAAATCCCACAGCCAGGAAAACATCGTGGCACAAAGTGAGGATGACCCTGCTGAGGCTGCGGTGCCTCAAATATTGGATGAAGTCACCCCCTGTGAGTGGCTGGCTGAGGTGCCATCTGCTGAGGAAGTATTGAAGGCGATACGGAGTCTGAGACCAGGAAAGGCAGCGGGCAGAGATGATCTCCCAAGCGAAATGCTGAGGGAGGGTGGCGTTTGTGCACAGACTGCCCTATATGACATCATAACAACAGTCTGGACCACTGGACGGGTTCCGCAGGATTGGAAGGATGCCCTGGTGGTCCCCCTTTTTAAGAAGGGGGACCGCACAGACTGTAACAACTACAGGGGCATCTCACTCCTCAGTGTGCCGGGAAAGGTCCTGGCAAGGATTATTCAGCATCGCCTTGCCAGGCACGCTGAGGAGAGGCTTGCGGAGCCCCAATGCGGTTTCAGGAAAGGGCGGTCCTGCACAGATGCCATATTTTCTGTCCGTCTGCTACAGCAGAGGTGTAGGGAATTCCAACAAGACCTACATCTCTGCTTTATTGACCTGGTCAAGGCCTATGATACCATCAGTAGGCCTGGGCTCTGGGTCGTTCTTCGTGCTTTTGGAGTACCTGACCCTCTGCTCACGATCATTAAGGACCTTCATGATGGTGAGCGGGCCCGGGTAAAACTACGTGGCCGGGAGTCAGAGCCATTCCCTGTACACCTTGGGGTGCGACAGGGATGTCCTCTGGCTCCCACATTATTTAACATCTATTTTGACCACGTAGTTCGTGAAGCCTTCAATAGCTGTACCGGGGGAATCTCCATATGGTACAGATATAATGGGAGGCTAATCGATGCCCGGGTGCGGTCAAGGGATGGCTCCCTATTGCTCAACCACGTTATGTATGCTGATGACTTGGTAATAGCTGCTCAGTCAGAGGAGGAGTTGGAGACGCTGCTGCTGAGACTGGAGCGTGCCACTAAGAGGTGGGGCCTTACCATCAGCCCCACCAAAACTAAGCACCTGCCTGGGTATTTTGTACCATCGGACACTCCACCCCCACAACTCCCAATCGGTGATGGGGCAGTTGTGGAGAGAGTGGAGAGTTTCCCATACCTGGGCAGTGTGCTTATGACTGGCTCCAGTTTAACAGCAGAGGTCTCACTCCGAATCAGTCGAGCGGCAATATCTTTTCATCGGTTGCGTAACGCTGTGTGGAAGCTACCTGGTCTGTCGCTCCGCACTAAGCTTCAGGTCTTCTCGGCCACGGTCATTCCCTCCCTTCTCTACGCTTGCGAAACGTGGACCCCCCTAATGGAACATCTTCGCCGGTTAGAAACATTTAGGCTGACCTGCCTACGATCCATCCTGGGTTTAACCAGACTGGATTGTGTGAGGAGCTCACAAATCCTTGAAAGATCTGGGCAGGGTCCCATCGGTGAGCTCCTCCGGCAGGCAAGGCTGCGATGGCTGGGTCATGTAGCCCGCATGCCCAGCCACCGCATGCCGAAACAGCTTTTGTTTGGCCGGATTGAGGGGGCTAAGCGGGCGCGGCACGGGCTAGAGAAGAGATGGAGTGATGTGGTACAGGAGGACGTGGAGCTGAGTGGACTTGCCGATGACTGGTACCAGCGGTGTCAAGATCGGCCTCTGTGGAGGAGGCTCGTGAAGGATGCTACTGGGCAGTTGGAGGCAGTCGCCCTCCAACAACAACGGAGGGCGGAGGAGCGACGCTCACAACAGCGAGCGGAGCGCCGGGTGGCTAAAGCACAGTAGGTTGGCACAGTAGGGGGCACAGGTGGTGCATCAGCCAGTCATCTCAGTCAGTCGACCCGTGGCACCTGGGTCTGCCCCGTGACCTCCTGCCAGCGGGCGTTCGACACTTCACGTGGCCTCAGGGTGCACATAGCCTGGCACAAGCGTCGTGGTGACGTCACCGCCACTTAGTGGCGAATGGCGGTTGTTGTTGTTGTTGTATATGTGTGTGTATGTATATGTGAATGTATGTGTGTACATGTGTGTATGTGTGTGTATATGTCTATGTGAATGTATGTGTGTATGTATGTGTGTATGTGTGTACATGTGTGTATGCGAATGTCTCTATGTGTGTATGTTTGTGTGTACGTGTGTGTATGTGTGTACATGTGTGTGTGTGTAGACACTGATGCATGAGTGCAGGTGTGTGAGTGATGCGGATTTGTGTGTATGTGTGTGTGTATATATATGTGTACGTGTGTACATGTGTGTATGTGGATGTCTCTACGTGTGAATGTCTCTATGTGTGTATGTATGTGTGTATGTGTGTATGTATATGTGTGTATGTATTTGTGTGTGTGTGGTGCTGTGTGTGTATGTATATGTGTGTATGTGTGTATGTATATGTGTGTGTATGTGTGTGTATGTGTGCGTGTGTATGTGTGTGTGTATGTGTGTATGTGTGTGTACGTGTGTGTGTGTGTGTATGTGTGTGTGTGTATGTGTGTATCTATGTGTGTGTATGTATGTGTATGTGTGTATATGTGTGTATGTGTATCTATGTGTGTGTGTATGTGTATGTATGTGTATGTGTGTGGTGCTGTGTGAGTGATGCGGATTTGTGTGTGGCTGGAATTTTGCGCATGAATTCGGGGGGGGGGGCACCAGAGTGGGAGGGGACCACGTGGTGATTCACCGACTCAGCAACACGCAAAGGTGCCCCGGTTAGCCTGCACACGCTGCTGGGGAAAGTGCTGTGAGCGAGTTAAACTACCCATGGTGTAGAACACAACGCCCGGCCGCCTTTGTCTCCCCAGTACTGATTTACGTGTTGTTTTTACACACACACATATATATACACGTAGAGACATTCACATACACACACACACAGTCACGTATACCCATACACACACACGCATATACACATACACCCACTGCAGCGGTGTACTCATTTTTTTAAGTCTGAGTCGACCTAGAGGGGTCACATAGCCCAGGATCGGTTTCGTACATTCCTCACCGATTTTGGTCGCGAATCGAACTCGGGTGGGCCAGGTTCGCGGCGCAGTACCCTAAGCACTGCACCACCGCTCCCCATTGTGCTGACGCAAAGACAAAGGCCCACTCATCCCCCCGTATAGCCTCCACAGACTGTTGGGGCAAGTGCGTGGGTCTGTTGAACTTCTTTCAAGGGGCTGTTAGCGAGCACCTATGAAGGCCGGCACGGCACACGAGGGGGTGTGTGGCCAGCACCACGCCCGGCCGCCTTTGTCTCCCGAGTGGCGATGTTTTACTCATCGCACCGGGTACTCATTTGAGGCCGAGTCGACCTACGGCGAGGAGGTCCCAGGACCGGTTCAGATTATAATCGTCACCGGTGTTGGCCGTGAGTGGGAATCGAACTCGGTCAACTTTGACACTGACTGTTTCGTCTCATCCACACTGTGCCACACTGCAAGTTACAGCCACTCACCCGATCACCCACTCACTCACCCACCCACACACTCACACCCACATACTCACCCAGTCACTTACTCACCCACTCACTCACCCACCCACTCACTCACCCACCTACTCACCCACTCACTCACTCACTCACCCACTCACTCACTCACCCAGTCACTTACTCACCCACCCAACAACTCAACCACCCGCTCACCCACACACTCACCCACTCAGTCACTCACCCACCTACTCACCCAGTCACTTACTCACCCACTCACTCACCCACTCACTCACTCACTCACCCACCTACTCACTCACTCAGTCACTCACCCACCTACTCACCCAGTCATTTACTCACCCACCCAACAGCTCAACCACCCACTCACCCACACACTCACCCAGTCATTTACCCACCCACTTACTCACCCACCCACTCACTCACCCACCTACTCACCCACTCACTCACTCACTCACCCACTTACTCACCCACCCAACAACTCAACGACCCGCTCACCCACACACTCACCCACTCACTCACTCACCCACCTACTCACCCAGTCACTTACTCACCCACTCACTCACCCACTCACTCACTCACCCACCTACTCACTCACCCACTCAGTCACTCACCCACCTACTCACCCAGTCATTTACTCACCCACCCAACAGCTCAACCACTCTCTCAACCGCTCACCCACACATTCACCCACTCACTCACTCACCCACCTACTCACCCACTCACTCACCCACCCACTCACTCACTCACCCAGTCACTTACTCACCCACCCAATAACTCAACCACCCGCTCACCCACACACTCACCCACTCACTCACTCAGCCACCTACTCACCCAGTCACTTACTCACCCACTCACTCACCCACTCACTCACTCACCCACCCACCTACTCACTCACCCACTCAATCACTCACCCACCTACTCACCCAGTCACTTACTCACCCACCCAACAGCTCAACCACCCACTCAACCGCTTACCCACACACTCACCCACTCACTCACTCACTCACCCACCTACTCATCCACTCACTCACCCACTCACTCACTCACCCAGTCACTTACTCACCCACCCAACAGCTCAACCACCCATTCACTCGCTCACCCGCTCACCCACACAATCACCCACACCCGTTCAACCACCAACCCACCAATTAACCCACTCACCCACTCGCTCACGCGCTCACCCACGCACTCACTCACCCACTCACTCACCCAGTCACTTACTCAGCCACCCAACAGCTCAACCACCCACTCACTCACTCACCCCCTCACCCACACCCGCTCATCCACCAACCCACCAATGAACCCACTCACCCACCCACTCACTCACTCCCCCGCTCACCCACACCCGCTCAACCACCAACCCACCAATGAACCCACTCACTTACCCACTCACTCGCTCACCTGCTCACCCACGCACTCACCCACACCCACTCCACCACCAACCCACCCATTCATCCACCCACCCATTCCCTCAACCCACTCGCCCACTCACCGACATTCAAACACTCACTCGGACACTTACTCACGCACCCACCTACTCACTCACCTACCTACTCACCCAATTATTCACTCACCCACCTACTCACTCATCTACTTACCAACCCACCCACTCACCTACCCACCCACTCACTCACCCACTCACTCACCCACCTACTCACCCAGTCACTCACCCACCCACCCACCAGCTAATCCCCCACCCCCACCCACCTACTCACCCAATCATTAACTCATTCACATACTCACCCACGCACTTACCCACCCCACTCACTCACCCACCCACTCACTCACCCACCTACTCACCCAGTCACTCACTCACCCATACACCAGCTCACCCACCCACTCACTCACTCACCCACCCACTCACCCACCCACCCACTCATCCACATACTCACCCACCCACCCACTCACTCACCCACCCACTCACTCACCTACCCACCCACTCACCCACCCATCCACCCACTCACTCACCCACCTACTCACCCAGTCACTCACTCACCCACCCAACAGCTCATCCACCCAGTAGCTCACTCACCCAGACACCAGCTCACCCACCCACTCACTCACTCATCCACCTACTCACCCATCCACTCACTCACCCACCAACTAACTCACTCACCCACCCACTCACTCATCCACCTACTCACCCACCAACTCACTCACTCACTCACCCACCACCCACTCACCCAATCACCTTCCCCTCGCACCGTTCCACTTTGGAATTCACCTCGCATACCCAACGCTTACAACGGTGGTGACATTTGCTCAAGTCAAGTGCTGCTTGTAGCTGGGCGCTTGGCACTTTTGGGCCTTTAAAACCCCACCTAGAGAGACTCCACAAGAGACGGGGGACTTGTGGTGATGAGGGTGGGGTTCATCCCAACACCGTCGCCTCCGACTCTCACGTATTACGATTGGGAGGCACTGGTCTGGCCATGAGAATGTGGAATTTCAACCACTTGCTCAGGGTCACGTTCGCTGCCTTCAAAGAGGAAGACGCGAGTTAAGCATAACGAGGAGGGAGAGCGGGAAGGAAGGGGAGGAAAGAGGAGTAAGATGGAGGTTGCATGAGGAGGAGGAGGAGGAGGTGGAGAAGGTGGTGGAGGAGGTGGAGATAGAGGAAGGGGATGGAAGGATGGAGGATGAAGATGTGTAAAGAGTGAGAAATAGAGGAGGAGAGGGGAGCTGGCGGGAGAGCTGAGATGGTGGAAGAGGAGGAGGTGGTGCAGGTTGCATGACGAGGATGCATGATGCTGACGAGGAGGATGCATGAGGAGGGGTAGAATCTGTGGTGAGGAGGAGAGTGACGAGGTTGCATGGGGAGAAGTAGAATCTGTGGTGAGGAGGAGTGATGACGTTGCATGAGGAGGAGGAGTTGAATCTGTGGTGAGGAGGAGAGAGATGAGGTTGTATGGGGAGAAGTAGAATCTGTGGTGAGGAGGAGAGAGATGAGGATGCATGGGGAGGAGTGGAATCTGTGGTGAGGAGGAGAGAGATGAGGATGCATGAGGAGGTGTAGAATCTGTGGTGAGGAGGAGAGTGACGAGGTTGCATGGGGAGAAGTAGAATCTGTGGTGAGGAGGAGAGAGATGAGGTTGTATGGGGAGGAGTAGAATCTCTTGTGAGGAGGAGAGAGATGAGGTTGCATGAGGCGGAGTTGAATCTGTGGTGAGGAGAGAGATGAGGTTGTATGAGGAGATGTAGAATCTGTGGTGAAGAGGAGAGTGACGAGGATGCATAAGGAGGAGTAGAATCTGTGGTGAGGAGGAGAGAGATGAGGTTGCATGAGGCGGAGTTGAATCTGTGGTGAGGAGGAGAGAGATGAGGTTGTATGGGGAGAAAGATGGGGGAGGAGGCTGCTGGTTTTATGCACGCGGAGTCAATTTCAAAGTCATTGGCCTATCAGCGGAGCTGTAATTAGCTCTTCCCTACCCTCTCTCTCTCCCTCCCTCCCCATCCCTCTCTCCCCCCCTCTCTCTCCCTGCCCCTCTCCCCTGCCCCTCTCCCCTGCCCCTCTCCCCTGCCCCTCTCCCCTGCCCCTCTCCCCTGCCCCTCTCCCCTCCCTCCCTCCCCCTCTATCAGAAACGCACCGCAGCCTCCACCGTCCCATAAATCTGCGAGCGGCTGTCGACTCGCCTGTAATTGAAATTCTCACGCGGCTTCACGAAACCTTCATGGCTGCAGCACTGACTTAGAGGGGGCGGGGATAGGGGTGGGATAGAGGGGGGGGATAGAGGGGGGGATAGGGGGGATAGGGGGGAGGAGAATTGGGGGGGATAGGGGGGGAATTGGGGGGGGGGATAGGGGGGGATAGGGGTGGGATAGAGGGGGAATGGGGGGGAGGAGAATTGGGGGGGGATAGGGGGAGAATTGGGGGGGATAGGGGGGAATGGGGGGGGGATAGAGGGGATAGGGGGGGATGGGGGGGATAGGGGGGATAGGGGGGGATAGGGGGGAATGGGGGGGATAGGGGGGGATAGGGGGGGGGAATTGGGGGGAGATAGGGGGGGAATTGGGGGGGGGGATA